>NC_041392.1:673203173-673219356 GCF_002162155.2 Triticum dicoccoides
AGCGGTGAAATGGTGACTACTATCGACTGTGAGGGCAAACGAGGGAGGGCGACGGCGCGCTGCGTGACGTGGCGACTTGGGGGGGGGGGCATGACCTGCAGTGGTGCTTTCTTCAGATCTAAAAACGTGCCAGGGTGACAATCATCGGCAAAGGGCGTGATCCGACGGCTATGCGGGGGGCGCATCTAACGGCCAGGGTTGGGCAGGCCCAAAGTTTGGGCCGGCGCACCGGCGGGGAGGGCTGCCCTACAAGATTTGGTCAAAGTCTAACTTTATAAAGTTTGACTAGTTTTGTAAGAAAAAATATCAACATGATAAAATAATTTTCATAAAGTTTGACTTTGACCAAATTTTATATACTGACTAAAAAAATATAAAGTAATACTCCCTTCATTCCATAATGTAGTGCTTTCTCTATCCCCGTGTTTCAACTTTGACCGTAAATTTAACTACCAAGATCGATTGCGGCGGGAGCAAAAATTATATCAGTGAATTCGTATTCGAAAGAAGTTTTCAATTATATAATTTTTTTCTCCCACCGCAGTTGGTCTCGTTGGTTAAATTTATGGTCAAAGTTAGGCCTCGGGAAGCACGCGCGCACTATATTTTGAAATGGAGGGAGTATAAGGCAGAACGAGAGAGGAAGGCACCAGTGAGATAGCGACACAGTTACTGACCTACAGCAGCCTACTCCTAGGTAGGTGTTCCTAGGATGCATTTGTTGCGGCCTGGGCGTCAGTCACGGGCGCACAGAAAGGACACAGGAGGTGGTGTCCGAAACAACAAGTTGGATCTACTCTGGACATGGTGCTGCTGCTGTGTCCATGATGCGGTCCACGTTGTGTGCTCTTCTGGACGTGGCGATGGCATGCAGGCACAGTCTCCCACTCCATGTGACCGAGGACTCTTTGAAAGGTTCGCGGCTTCCGAGGCGATCGTGCCCAAGATCTCGCCGATGTGGAGTCGGATACGGTGCTCGAATGGATCCAAGTGGTGCAGCAGTGCTCGATCATGTCATGCTTTTAAGACACTTTAGTTTTTTCTGCATGTTGTCTGACACTTTATTATACTCCCTTCGGTCCATTTTACTCTGCGTATTAGAATTCTCTGAAGTCAAACTTCACAAAGTTTGACCGTATTTATATGAAAAAATATCAATATCTGCAATGCTAAAGTTATATAATATGAAACTTTAAGTCATGACACATCTAGTGGTATTGATTTTAGATTGTGAATGTTAACATTTTTTTTCTCTATAAAACTGATCAAACTTTACGAGACTTGACTTTAGTCAAATCTTATATGCGAACTAAAAATGATCGGAGAAAGTATACGTATCAGGTACACGTACGGAGTACGTACTACTACGTGGTGCACCGATCGCTTTTTGACCCATGCATGTGCATGCATGCAGAAAGCTCGTAGTACCTGGTACTATGCCTAGCAGCGTCGGTCAGAAAGTGATTAGAGCAAGCAAGCCTGGGCCGAGGAGACGACGAGAAAGGTGGCATGGCAAGCCGACAGGAGTGAACGGGGCACGGGTTCGTCCAACTGTTGAGCCATGCACGTCCACGTGGGACGAGCCGCACGATGGTCCGGCCGGCCGGAGCCCTGCCCGTCGGCCCTCGCATGCATCGCTCCGGGTCCGGCACGGCACGGCACGTACGTGTTGGCCCGCACCCAGTGCACCTCACCGGACCGCGTACGGCGACCGCCACTTTTCCAGCGCATGCTGTGTTGGGACGAACAGATAGAATAGCAACTGACGCCGTATGGAAAGATACGAGTTCCTCCAACTTTTGCAGTCAGCAGTCAAGTAGGAGAGCTGGTGTGTATGCTGAAACAGGGAACGTGATCACCAAAGTGAGCTAGTCAGCTGCGCGTCGACCGATCTTTTTGCCCCCTGGCTAGCTGGGCCGGCACCGTCGCGTGGATGTATCTGGATGGGTCGCGCGGAAACTACAGACAGCCCCGCCGCCCGACACATTTACGGGTCCGTGTATCGCCGCGTACAGCTCGATCACGCGCACGTACCAGTGGGTCGCCCAGCCCCCTGGTTTCCATGCGGCGCTGGCCGTCTATTGTCGGCTGCACAACCGTCGTCGACCCAGCATGCCGGCCCCGCGCGCCAGGCCGCACCGGCAGCTGCGCGTGTGTCTCTGCTCAACGAATGACCTCCATAGCTCCACCGCCGCATCGTTCGTCTGAAACTTGTTCGAGCTCCTCCCCGTCTCCCACAGCGCAGGCATGCGTGATCATCACATGCTTCCCAACTGTACTAGCAGCTGTTGCTTTCATCGGTGGCGGTTCGCTTTTGCCGCGGGGAAACGACTTGCATTTGCACTCAGTTGATGGGCCTTTTCGCTTCCCGAGCCATACAATCTCCCCACAATGGCGCAGCTGGGTTCGCACTAGCATGTTCTTTAATTCTATGTGCTTGTCCAAGTTGTATCCTGTGCAAAACGCGTATGTAAGTTGCGTTGCTGGCGACGACACAATAAGAGCAAGTACAATAAGTCCTAATCAGCAGGCTATAAGCCATTCCACATCATCAATATCGTAGCTGGAAGAGAGAGAAGGGAAGAAAGAGAAGGAAGCGGGCGCTTCACTCATCGCCGGCTCTAGCTCTAGAAACAAGAAAAAGTAACCCACATGCAGCCGTGTGCAAGGTAAAAAGCTGGGCGTTCTTTCTTCTCTCCCAATCAGGTGAGCTTCCTTGTCTCCATGCACATGCAAACATTGAGGGCCTGTTTGGTTCCAAATAAGTCACCAACTTATAAGTCCAAAAGTGAAAAAAGTGACTTATTTTGCCAAACAGACCCAACTTATAAGTCACCCCAACTTATAAGTCATAAGTTGTTCCACCCGAACTTAAAACTTATAAGTCACCCCCTTTTGCGTGGGTCCCATCACATGCATGATGTTGATTGGTGTGTAAAGATGTGTGAGGTGACTTATAAGTCAGGTGACAACCAAACAGACGTGACTTATAAGTCACTAGTTTTAAGTCACCTGACTTATAAGTCAGGTGACTTATTGAAACCAAACATGCCCTGATTACTATAGTCATTCTAATAGCCAGTGTATAGTCAATCTATTGTACAAGTGGGCTGTAATGAAGGCTATATGTGACATGGCCTTGGCATATAGCCAACAGCCGGCTCTCTTATTAACCATGCTCTAATCTAAGCTAAAAAGATTTGAGGCCATAACTGGTAATGCAAAGTTCTGCGTCCGTACCACTCTACGCTACGTATAAAAAAATGAGAGAAGGCCAGCAAGCAAGGCGGTTTGATGCCGCGTCCGTGAGTTGGTTCTAGATGTTTATTGGGCACGACCGAGTCCGTCGCTCAGCACCATGCTTCCATGCATAACGTAAGAACTAACCAGCTCCGGTATGGTACAGCTAACCTGTACTCACGTACGTTCTTTTTTTTGGAAGTATACTCACGTACTCCCTCCGTTCTAAATTACTTGTCACAGTTATAAATGTATCTAGATGTATTTTAGTTCTACATACATTCATTTCTGTGACGAGTAATTTGAAACGGAGGAAATACATTCTTGTACCCAAGACTGCGCAGCCTAGTTTATGCCAAAACTATCACATCTCCTGTGGGACCCATTGCGTACAGTCCGGAATCACGGGCAGCCCTCCAAGAGTGGAAGTACTGCTTTAATTTTCCGTTATAGTGGACTCCGTTCTGTAGTCCAATAATGGTGTCAACCCCACCATATTTTAGGCCTGTTTTGTCATTGTTTGTGCTTATGTGTGTTTTGGTTGTGCTCTGCTTGATGTAAGTCTCGATACCCCACTTACCTTTGGAGCTTACGTGATCGTTCCTATAATCCTATTAAACTAATCACTTCTGGACAAACCCTAAGTAGATGTTAAGTATTGATGTGCAATATACCATCGTACAACACGACTACTGATCCGTACAATGATTATCGCTTAACAATGATGTTACTATGTTATTAACTTTTGTTGGCACATGCATAGTGGTGTACGTACGTAGTAGTATTCACGTGCAAGTGGGTTTTTGTGGCCACCAAACAGTTTAAGAATTCATCCCAATCTAGCTTCACAATCACTCTACGTACCTACATATAAATTTACAGCGATGACAGCACTGTCATCTTAACTCCGCCTAGCTTTGTTCAAGGTTGTATTTATCTCCGGGTCCACATCAAAGTACACGAACTCTCTTAGGCTTTGATGAAAAATCGCTCAGTTGTTAGCTGGACTACTCATCAGTGACCACGCATGCATGCATCGGTCGATCGAGACAGGCATGTTCTTATCAGGTTTACGTTCTGCCGAAGATCCTGACCGAAATTCAAACCCTAGTCATCCCATGCAATTAGGACGCAATTATTGGCCATGACGCTAAAATCAAAGAGACAGTCTTCTTACTATCTGTAATGAGTAACTTAGAGTAGTAACATGCATATGTTATCAGTCTATTACCACCTTCACAGTGGGTAGTAACATATGTGTTGTGTCATGCATCATTTCATTTAATATGTTGTAGACTCAACTTTTCTTGATATGTGTGATTTTACAGTAACTAGCAATGCTATCACATGCCTCTCTTTCTTCACTAATTACCTGCCACATCATCTATTTTGCGTAGATAAGTGTGATGTTATCATTTATGTTACTTCGACTGTGGGTAGTCTAACTGGTCATAGTGGGGAGTAACTTATACTAGTGTCATGCATATGACACTAGTCTAAGGGGGTGTTTGTTTGCAGGGACTTTTTTGTGTAGGGACTAGAAAAAGTCCCTCTTAGAGATTTTTTTACCAAACGGGAGGGACTTTTTAGGGACTAAACTAGGCATTTGAGACTAAATAAAGAAGACTCTCAAGGAGTCTTTTTTGGGACTTTTTGGAACTTTTTCAACAATGCCCCTCCATGCACTCATTGGCCCGTCACCGTATGGTGTTGTTTGATTATTATTTTTCTATATAGTAAGGGCAACATGGTCATTTAATAATCTCTAGAAAGGGACTAGGGACTTTTTAGTCTCTGAAAACAAACAGGGAAGGACTTTTTAGGGATTAGAGACTTTTTAGTTGGGAATAAAAAAAGTCCTAGGCCTAGAGAACCAAACACCACCTAAGTTCCCTCCTTTCCAGTTTATAGGGCTTATCTCAAAATTTTAGTTTTTTCATTTTATAAGGCTCATTTTGGTTGTTCCCCATCACATGTTCAGACTTCAAGGTGCATTAAATCATTGCATGCAAGTATTAAGAGAAAACTGACCAATGCATCCATAAAGTGCATGCATGCATGCATAAGTGCATGCATGCATGCATAAAGTGCATGCATGCATTGCAATTAATGCATTCGTAAACTTAATTTTTTGAGGAAAACAAGGGCATTAATTGGGTGTTTTTGCAAACTACAAAAAATATTCCACCACTCATCATCTACCTTGGTTGGTGAGATTTTTGAATTGAGCCTTATAAACCGGAAAGGAGGGAGATTACTATATTCATAGTGCAAAGTAACATAGTACTAGTGTCATAGAGGACTTCATTTATTAGCTTGTTGACTCATCTTGTCTTGGGAAGCGCTATGTTACAGTAACATATTGTGTTACCACTTCTCATTAACTATATGCCACGTAAGCAAACTTTTCTAGAAGTGCGCTATGTTACTAGCTAAGTTACTCCCACTATGACTAGCCTAAGAAAATTAATCAAGTTGCAGTCAATGCAAGGTTACGTGATGGACAAACTAGTAGATGTTAAGTATGGCTGTGCTATCAACGTAGAACACCACCGCTGGTCTGTTCAATGATGATCGCTTAACAATGATGGTACTATGTTATTAACTTTAGTTGGCGCATGCATAGTGGTGTACGCATGTACGTAGTATTCACGTGGAAGTGGATTTTTGTACCCAGCAAGGAATTTAAGAATTCATCCCTATCACTCTCTCTATATATAAATTTATAGGGAAGACAACACAGTCATCTTAACTCCGCCTAGCATTGTTCAAGGTTGAATTTATCTCCGCGTCCACATCAAAGTACACGGACACTCTTATACTTTTGATGTAGACATCTCAGCTATTACCTGGGCTACTTGTCAGTGGCCACGCATGCGTGCATCGGTCGATTGAGATGGGCATCTTCTTATCAGGCTCTCGAATGTTCTGCTCAAGATCCTGAACGAAACTCAAACTCGGTCATCCCACGCAATTAGGACGCTATTATTGACCATAATGATAATATCACAAAGACAGTCTTCTCACTAAGGCTGGTCACAATGGAGAGGAACTTAGGAGTAACATCACACACTCCAATACAACTTTGCTTATGTGTCACATATTTAATGAGGAGAGAGGTGTTTGTGGCAACTTGCTAAGTTACTGGAATATCACACACTCCAAGAAACAATGAGTCTATAATCTAATAAATACATTGTTGCATGACAGTACATAGATATTCCTACCCACCGTGGAGGTAGTAATATAGTCTAGAAAAGTGTGTAAGTTATTAGACTATGTTCTTGCCCATTGTGACCAGCCTAAACGTAATGTAATCCAGTCCGACTGATGACCTAAGCAACTTAATTAATCAAGTTGCAATCAAGGCAAGAAACTGAAGTTCACAGGTTGGATTGGATGACTGGATCAGCGCCGTTTAAAAAACCCTAGATATTTTGACCCAAATTAGCCAGTGCCGTCGAACTGATCAACGGTTTTGCCGTTGCTTTCCGGCGGTATTGTAGTAGTCCAGCATTTCTTCCCGTTCACATGCATGCAACCACCGCAGAGAGAGAAGAAAATGAGCGCGGCTCAGTCGGACGACGACGAATGCTTTGGACCGGCATGTGTACTTATGGAGATCTGCCTAATTTTGATGTAGTAGCGGATCATAGCCCAAGGAAGAGTTTGTCTGTAGCTCCGCCCAGTTGCGCACATATGCAAGTTTAGCAGGTGAAAAGTAGTGCCTTCGCAAGCACCCACGTGTAGACAAGCAAAATTACCTAATTAAGCCTTGTACAATGCAAGGTGTTTAAGAGAGGTGTTTAGAGAAATAAACCAGATTTTTAACAATAATGCCTATTTGTTCAGCGTAGACGATTAATCAGGCATCTGCCGTAGAAATAAGCACTGGTGTATTAGAAAAATTCGATTTATTTTTCTAAGCACCTAGCATACTACAAGGCCTTATAATGGCATCTACAACGCCGGGCGCTAGGCCTGGGCACTAGAAGAAATATCCTGTCCGATCGGCAGTTAGACTACAAAATCCGAGCGTCTAACCTGGCAGCGACGCAAAAACTGGAGGCGGGCGCTTTGCCTTTTTTTCTCCATAGCTATGCATGTAGCGATTGGTTTTTCTACTAGTTCTGCAATTAATTTAGTGCCCCTCGTTAGCGCTTGCCGTTGGGTCAGAAAATGCTAAGCTTCTTTTCTATTTATAAGAATTATTTTTTTATTCATAAGCGTCTACGTAAGCGCCCAGCAATGGAGATACCCTAAGGTCGATCGAGTAACTGCAGACACTGCGACGACTGGACTTTCGGTTTCATCTCTTGTACGGTTGTGCCGACATGGATGCCTGACGACGTTTGTACTTTGTGGTGTACACAGTACACTAATACCGGTATATTACGCTATCAATTTCGTCTTATTACGCACTCTCGCTTTCGTACTCCGTCGGCAGCTGCTTTGGACCTGTCATCTACGTTGGACCGGTGGACCGACATCGTCGCCGGCCACTGTCACCGAGCTGGCTGTGACGGAGACAAGCAAGAGCTCCTAGAGCACACGTACACACAACGTACTCACGTACGTACGCCGATCCGTACGCATTGCAATCTTGTTATTCCTAATGACACGGTACTTATTTGAGTACGTGTCCAAACATAGTGCAGAGAGCAGACAGAATGTATGCTCTTCTGGCCTTCGCGTCCATGCAAACGCCGAGCACACTTGTACACGTAGGATGCAGCTAAGATTGCATGCCGTCGCGACTGAGTCAACCATGCGCGTAACTAACAATACGTACGTCGCCCCCCGTGGTTGCCAAGCTACTCACAGGACGAGCAAAGCTTCTCCTCAATCCCAACCGAAAGCGAGTAGATCAAACCAAACCAATTTCTTCAAAGTTCTAGAAAATTAGCAGCGAAGTCGCAGTCCCTTGCTCGACAGCTCGAGGACAAAAGATGGCGATGACACCTGCTTGGAGAGAAAGTGATGACCATGCTGCCTATGTGATATCTGGACGAGACTCTCTTCAGAGTATCTGACCTATCATGTGTGCGTTGTTCAACTGACTGAGTTCTCCCCTGCTTTTTTTTTGTTAATTACCTTGACAATTCTATTTTACTTAACGGAATTTCTAATTTCCGAACATTCGGACTTTAGTATTAGATCCGAACGATCTTAGGAACCGTTCGATGCGCATCTGGCGGCACCAATTCATCCCGATAATTATTGATGCGTGGCCCGCGATTGCCGCATTGATTAAGTCTGATCGTTTACCAGACTATTTTTGCACCGCATTGATTGCCGCATTGTGGCCTGGGCATTAATTGATCCGGTTTAATCTCCGGCTCTTAATTAGTATGATTAAATTCTCTAATCTAATTGGCGTGATTAAAGCTTGTTTATTCTTTTTTTTTTGTCAAAAAACAATGCGCGTGCAATAGGACTCGATCTCTTGTCCCTAGGATTCAGTACATGCAAGGTTAACCAGCTAACCTAGCAATTGGGGGTGTATGAACTCAACTAAAAAATTTACTTGGATACTCGTAAATTCAATTTATTTTAGTTTGGTCCTTCTGAATTGTACAAACTTATTAAAGCCTAGAACTTCACGCCTTAGCATGGTAACGCACGCACAGGAGAGCTGATAATTCACGTATAAACTCCGTGATAATTTTTTGCCCCGTGACGGAAGTTACTGAAAAACATACATTCCAATAATTTGTGTGTAAATAGCATGATAATAGACGCACATGAGATCTGATAACTCATATACAAGCACCATGATAATTTATTGACCCAAGGGAAAAAGGCTGTTGAAAACATACCCCGATAACTTCCGTGCAAATAGCATGGTAATACACACAACAAAAGCTGATAACTCACTACAAACACCAGGTGATTTTTTTTTACCTTGGGATAAAAGTATCTTGACAAACATACCCCCAGTAACTTCTATGTAAACATTATGATAATATAAGCACAAAAGAGTTGATAACTTACTTAGCCTAGACGTGGTAAATTTTTGACCTAGGGTAAAATGTTATTGAAAAATACCACCGGTAACTCATGTGTAAATAACATGGTAATATACGCACAATAGAGCTGATAACTTACTTCATCCAGGTGTGGTAACTTTTTTGACCTGAGATTTTTTAATAGAAAATACCCTAACCCTCGATTGATCTTGTGTAAATAGAACCATTTATTCCACTCACCAACAAGACACCCATTTGATAAAGAACATGACGCGTAGTGATGGTCGTCGAATGAAGTGACGGGTATGTCTCCATCTCCATCTCGATAAAAAAGTTTCACGGTAACTTCTGTGCAAATAACATGGTAATATACGTAGAACATAGCTGATAACTCATGTACAAACACCACGGTAACTTTTTTAACCCAGGGATAGAAGTTATTGAAAAACATCTCCCGGTAACTTGTGCGTAAATAACAAGGTAATATATGCACAACAGAGCTGATAACTCGGGTACAAATACTGCAATTATTTTTTACTATGTTTTAGGAGGAAAAAAACATAACCCCAAGGAATTGTGTAAATAACATGGTAATATCCAACCTCTGACCTGATAACGTATGTCCAAACATTGCGGTAACTTTGACCCGGGGAAAAAGAAGTTGTAAAAAAACATACCCGGTAACTTATGCGTAGATAGCATGGTTTTTTATGGACCATAGACCTGGACATATGTGGCCAACGGCTAGCCGAGCACGGCACGGCCGGGCACACGCCTAAACAATTCTAGCTCGACACAACCTGCAAAGTTCCATTTATAAGTGGTTCATGCCGTGTCGGCATATGGACCTCACTTTGTGGGCCAGGCACGACACTGATGGTTGACGGTGGTATTGCGGACTTGATAATTTACTTACAAATTCTATGGTATCTTTCAACCCAGACGGAAAAAGTAGTTGAAACATATCATGATAACTTCAGCGTAAACACCATAATAAGTTACAAACAACAGGCGTGATAGTTCACATAGTCTTGGCGTGGTAACTTTTGACCTGAAAAAAAAGTAACCGAAACATACCAACATAGGATCTTGTTCCGAAGATCTCGTCGAGACGAATTTTTCATATAAAAACGAATTTTCAATCGGAGCAACGGTATAACCTACAAAACATTTTGAAGTTTCAAAACAGAAGGAATCTTTACTGACATCATTTGTTTTATCTTTTAGTTGCATGCATGCATATAATCATTTACAAGTGCTCCATCGGTGATCACAAACGTGAAGAGGATGGGTATAAAACTATGCATGATTAGCTAGTAGAAAGATCGTTCGGATCAATTACGAAATACATAAGTTCGTTATGTATCACAGTCCTTTATTTAATGAGTGAGGCACATTTTTTTGACTCCGTTTTGAAAAAAAAATCTGGAAGATCCTATACACACGCACTGTATGGCTCTATATGCGGTCAGCTATTTTGAACCTGCCCATAAAACCTAAATTTTCATTTTAAAAAAACCCTCCACAGGCCCAAGTAGTTTAGTACTACCAAATGGTCAATCATTGTAGTACACCATTGTGCTCCATGACAGGCTGCCTGAACTGCTAGAGCTAGCTGGAGATCCATGGAAGTGCATTGCATTCTACACACCACCAGATCCTGGAGCAAACTTTTGCAGTAGCAAAATCATCCATTTCACAGCCTTGCGGCTTACATGATGTGTTATCAAGACCTCAAAATCCCCAGCAAAAGAAGAGGAAGAAGCTCCATTGCAGCTACCAGAGCTTGATCTTGAGCTAGCTACAAGAACACTCAGAAAAAGAAGGAGAATTCCCACAAGACAGCAGGTCCTAAAATTGTTGAGCTGCAGTAGAAAATGCGGCGGAATCCCCGTCCTACCCTCCCCAAACTCCCTATGTACAGCGTCCACGCAGGGGCAGATCTGGCAGAACGCAGCAGCTGGCAATTTGCTCTGCTGGTTCTGTGGTTCACCGGTTTGCCTTTGCCAGGAGCAAATTTCCTGTCACGCCCGGCATGTCAGCCGAGCGAGGAGGGTTAAACGGGCAAGAAGGGCTTGGCTAGTAGTAGAGCGCGGCGTCGTCGTCGTCGGTTGCCTGGCAGCCGAGGTCGGAGAGGCCGAGGAGGAGGCGGCGGAAGTTGGCCACGGCGCAGGGGATGCGGAGTGCGCCAGGGTGGCCGTAGCCGTACTCCTGCGCGGCGCGCCGGAGCAGGGCCTTGAACGCCGGCTGGCCCAGGAGCTCGGCCCGCACGGCGAAGCGCTCGATGGGGCCACCCTCCTCGCCGACGCACACCGGCACGTGCCCCTCCGGCACCCGCGAGCCCCGGCCGAGCCTCCGCGCGCCGAAGAACGAGGAGGACGACGACGAAGCTGCCGTGGAGGAGGCCTTCGCGGCAGCGTCGGGCCGGAGCGGCTTGTAGGCGGCGGCAGCGCAGGCGTCGGCTGCGGCCACGCGGGAGAGCCGTCTGAACAGGCGCTTCATCGTGCCGCTGCTTCGGTGGACGCCGGAGACCTCGAGACTCTTGTAAGTGGCGGCGGCGGCGGGTTCTTGGCGAGGGTCGACACTAGAGGTGAGAGAACACAAGGCGGTTGTACTGAGACGGCCATGGTGGCTCCTTCTTATATAACGGGAGAGCTGGAGGTTGTGCGGCGTTGCACAGGTCCTCTTGCCATTTAAAAAATATATTTTTTCGCAATGGAATGTGGCCTTTCATACAAAATCGACACAAAGTTGACAGGAAAATGCGCCATGAATAACGTCTTGTCCTAACTTAAAATCATGACAAACAGTTGGGGATCTGTGGCTCCTTCATTTTCCTAATCAGTTGTACTCCCTTCAATCCACACTAATTTTCGCAGACTTAGTATAAAATTGTATTAAAGTTATATTAAATATATGACAATTAACATGGATCTGAGGGAGTATTATATTTTTCATATTTTGGGAAATACTCCCTGTTTTCATAAATATGTATGTTCTAATTTCTGTGTGAATCCAAAGTACATTTTTAATATATTTGTTTACTTATTTCAGTTTTATGTAGTTCATATTAAAATATTCAAAAACATCTTACATTTGTGAACGAGGGGGGGTACTTGCCACCCCACAACCGAACTTGCAATTTACTAACAACAAAATTGTGCTAGAAAATAAAGTGACTAAGTGAGATGTTAATTTCGTTGAACTAGACTATACACATCTTAAGCCTTAGCCTCATGTACTTAGAACGTATTTCCTCCGTCCGTGTTTATTATGCCCACTAGTATTCTGACCGTATATTTAATTTTGTAAAATATTAGTGATATGCCGCCAAAAATTATATTACTAAATTCACATTCAAAAAGGTTTTCAATGGCAATACTTTTCCTACATATAACTCATACTTTTTTAATGTAAATGTATGTGTAATTTTTAGTTCAAAATATGAGAGGGACTAATAAACCGAAAGGAGGAAGCACTTGTTCATTCAGTGACCATGTTAGAGCTGGGGGCATGGAATGTGCACCTGCGTGTGTGCGTAGCAAGACAGGGTTTTTCTTCTTCCTCTTTCAAGGCAAGGAGAGAGATTTTGTTTATGGAGCTGGCAAGGGGAGGTACAAGTGCGGGTACAGTTGGGAGCACCGGGTTGGGCCCGTCAGCGCCTTAACCAGCACCCGGTTTTGCTCCGACCGATCGCTCGCGCCGGGGCCGCCTCCCGCTCCGGCCCGTCCGGCCTGTTCCGTAGTACCTTTCGTACGGTTGCTCGTGGGGGTGAGAGAGTGAGGAGAGCAAGATTTTTTCTGCCATCGTGGACCCCACCTACTGACCTGGCACATGGAGGAGAGAGAGAGACAAAGCCAGAGTGAGAATCAAGTGATTGCAAAAAAAAAAAAGTGCTCAGCTGTTGTCAACCCGTAGCCGTAGTATTATCTTTTCCCACCTGGATTTTCTCAGTGATAACACACAAATGGTAGAGACTCTAGAAATGCGTACCATCCTATATCATTAAAAAAAGGACCATATTGCTAGCATGTTAGGTATGGTCCGTCACTAGACTAGGGTGTAGCACATGCACGCGCGCACTATTCCGGTACCGGACGACCAGCAGTCTACCTCTCCATGTCGTGGACGCGTACGGTCTGCTACGAAAAACATTTTCACGTGGAGTCGGAGACCAGCACGCATGCATGCAGATATCCTCCTATCTTCAGCATCGCTCGAACCAGAGGTGCACTGTGCGTGAATGCGTGATGCCGCCTGGGTGGCCGAGCACGCGTCCCGGCCATGGAGCGCCCGGCAAACGACACATCAACACTGTCTACCTCTGCGCATTTTGGAGGGTGTCTTTTCCGGAAGCGGAACGGCATGGCGTTAGGGCGCCGCGAGATTCGACCGATCCTTGCCCCGTCTCCTCGTGTCGTTCTTTTGACGGTACATGTCACGGTCTGGTGGAGGAACTCATCGGCCGGAGATCGGAGGTTGTCGCGGTGCTGCAGCCACTGTCTAGACATATATGCCTGTGTTTACTAGTGGAGTACGAGCGTAGGATATGAGTCGGGATGGGGTGGTCACACACACACACACATCTCACCACGGTAGAAATGTATAATCATCTCATTGCTGAAACTTGGCGCAGCACACAAGGCATACAACTCTCTCGGAAGGAAAAGAAGAACTAGAGATGAGGTGACAAGGGTGCCAGCGAGCGATCAACGCTTAGGACATGCATACTGATCATCTTTAATTTCAGAAGGCGCCATAGGAATTCGCTGGTTACACTTACAAGGAGTCCAATTGACGACTTTGTAGTGGTTCATTTGTACCTTTCATTCCCTGTTGATCTCTTGATTTCGTATTAATATCAAGTCAACTAATGTGGAGCGGTGGAGCCTCACATGCACCGCCATGCATGTGAGCGCTGATGACTAAGGCTGGTCGTAATGGTAGTATCATAGCTAGTATCAGGCTGGTCATAGTGGGGAGTAACTTAGACTAGTAACATACATATGTTACTAGTCTATGTTACTACCTTCATAGTGGGTAGTGTCATAGGTGTGGTAACATAGTTGCCTTCATTTATTACTTTGTAGACTCATTATGCATTGGAAACCGTTATGTGATGGTAACATATTATGTTACTCTATTTGCCTCTCTCCTCATTGACTACTTGCCACATCATCATTTTTGCTTATGTGGCATCTATGTTACAACCTATGTTACTCCCACTATGACCAGCCTCATGCACGCCAACTACGCAATTTTGATAATGTGTCATAGTATTAAATGAAGAAAGAGAGGGTGTAGTATCATATCATGATACCGTATCATATTAAATGCTATGTTACTTTGTGTCATGCATGGCAATAAATAAAGTACTTCATGATACTAATATATGATACTACCTCCGTCACGGTTTAGAAGGCGTGGTTGAAAATTCTCTGGGAACTAGGTGGTTATCTATTGGTTATGAGATGGGCTAAAAAATAGCATTCACACTACGCATGCATATAGAGATGGGCTAAAAAATAGCATTCACACTACGCATACATATAGAAATAGTACTAATTAGCTACTAGAAATAAATGCAATGCGCCCTAATTTTTGTCTATTGTGGAAACACATGCAAATTTAACGGTGCCTTCTAAACCGTGACGGAGGGAGTACTATGCATTAGGGAGGTAGTATCATACACTAGTATTATATGCATGATACTAGTATATGATACTCCCCATTACAACCAGCCTAAGAGGGTGTTTGTTTTCAGGGACTTATTGGTCTATGGACTTAAATAACCCTATAAGTCCCATCTAAACCAAACAGGAGGGACTTATAGGGACTTAAAGTGGGCATTTGAAACTTACAAAATAAGACTCTCAAAGAGGGATTTATAGGGACTTTTAGTTGTAATATGGTCTTATAAAGACTTATAAGTCCCAGGAACCAAACAGGTAGAGACTTTTTAGAGATTTGAAACTTATAAGTTGGGACTAAAAAAAGTCTTAGGACTTATGAACCAAACAGGACCTAAAGTACGTGCCAGTCGATCACTTTGTCAAATGCAAAATCGAAAAAAATGGAGCGAGGGGGGAACTCAATTCGGCAGCAGGTACGACCGGTACGTACGGCCCACTTTTTATTGGCACGTTTCTTCTTGCCGTGCTAGTCATCGCTAATGGGACGGTGCATGTTACGTTCGGCCAGACCCTGTGGCGGAGCTAGCTTGATCACTGGCTTGCCGGTCATGCCACGCTTGTCAAGGCCTTCGTTTCCATACAGGCGCACATGACATGCCTCAGATGATCAGATCAAATCAAAATCAAGTGGTACGTGGAGGACGTCGATCGACCCAGCGAGCCAGGACAAATTAAACGTCGGATTTTCAAAACAGTGCAATGCAGTGCCTGTGTTGGGTCGCTGTGCGCAAGTGTGCAGCGTGTTTTCTTTTGCCGGGTAATGAAGAGCTTTATTCATATGATAAGGCACCGGTACTATCAGCTATGAGGTTGGTTACCAACAAACCCCGGGAAGAGTCCATCCAACACTCCGACACCTCCAGCGGCAGCGCGTGACATGCACAACTTAACACATGCAAGACAAGAAAGAGCAACTCCATCTTCATTTTCACTCTTTCGGTGACCAAGACCAAGATTGAACAGGCTCTGCCACCTTCTGCATTGTATCAATCCTTTTGGTCACGCTCAAAGAAACTTTCCTCTTAGTTCGTTCAATAGCTAACTATAGTCACCTCTCCTCCCTCCGTCCTCCTCTCCATCCGTTGCTGACGTCACCGGGCTAAGCCTGGTGTCCGGCCAGTGGCGAATCTTGGGACAAAACGGAGGGCAGGCTCAAACTTAACGAACGAAGGATTCTGGACGAGTATAGACAGGATTATGACTATGTGGGCTTGATGGGCTGCCACTGATTGCCTGGGCTGGGCGCGGCCTAAAACTAGTAGAAAAAAAAATTGTATCCCT
>NC_041392.1:673219462-673224592 GCF_002162155.2 Triticum dicoccoides
CTGTTAAAGCCCCCCAGTAGATTCACCCTTTTGTCCGATGATGGTGGCGGGGGATCCCCTCCATACTCGCGATGAAGGAGATGGGGCGGATCTCATCCAGCCAGGAGGCGCAACCGATCTGGATCTGGGCAGTGTGGCGACTTGCTCTGCGTCGTTTAAAATATGTGGGTCGGGCTAGTGTTGGGGCACGCGCCGACTCAAATGATGCATAAATTAACTAAAAAGCTACTCTACGTAGGAAGTCATGCATGATGGAGTTGATGGTGCTATGGTGTGAAAACGCCAACAACATTGTCGTTTTGTCCAATGTAAATTACTTGTCCTAATAGTCCTAAAGTACCTAAGATGAATAACCAAACAGTGGATAACGTATTAATTTGAACCCAGTGGTAAGAATGTGCCGTTCCTCCTCCTCCATGTGAACTGTACTCGTGATCGTACAGATAAAGCCACGACATCACTCTAGCCGAGACGAGCCTGGACGTCTCTCTCACTCTCCCCCTTCGAAGAAGAGGCGCGACTTTTTACATCTCCCGGCCGATCCACCTCTACGCTGCCGTTGCGCCGGATCCCTCATCCTCCGTTTGCCGCTCCGGCGGCGGGAGGGCGGGGGGTCCTCGTCTCGCGGCTGTAATTGTTGTAGGGTCTGTAGGGTTACCGGCCGGCGGCGATGATGAGGTGGTGGAGTCGCCGGTGTGGTTTTTGTTGCAGGTGCGTGTCCCCTTCGACTCCGGCGCTCGATGGAGCTCCGTGGTGATGCACCTGCTTCCCGTGCACTCGCGAATCGACGGATTTGTGTTGTGCTTCTTTCCCTAGTCAGATCCCGTAGGGCGGTAGATCTGGGATGTGAAGATCTCGAAGATGACGACATGATGGTTCGCGGCGGCGCCGATGTTCATAGGTGTTATCTCTCTGGAGGCGGTGAGGGAGGACTTCCCGGTTGCCATGGAGATGCTTTCGTCGATCCAAGGCGCATGGACAAGCACAGGCGGCGGCGCGTCCTCCCTCTCGTTCGGGATGCCGGTGATGCTGGAGCTTAGAAGGACTCCTTTGCATTATCTACTGTTTTCTGGGTTTTCCATAAGATTAAACTATCTATGAAATCGTTATCTTCTCAAAAAAAAAAGATAAAGCCACGACGGCCGGGAGGATCCACCGAGCTAAACTGCACCCTCCTACCCGCTACTTTTGCCACAATAGGTCACGAACGGCCCATTCGCCGCGACTTTGGTAGCACTGACTGTGGCCCGGGCCGCCTATCTCTTCCGTCTGTACGTGGTGAACACCCCTCAAAGACTGCATCCAAGCAAAGCTTGGAGAGGCATCCAGTGAGACGGCGACACGGTAACTTACCTACAGCAGCCTACTCCTAGGTAGGTATATAGGTTGTCGGGGCCTGCCTGGGCTTCAGAGGGTGCTCGGATCCAAGGGGCTATTTTTAGTCTGACTAAAAATAGTCTATTTTAGAGTCTAAAGTTCCAAGCATCTCTGACTAAAGAGAGGTTAGGACTAGTCTTGAGGCTAAATTTTTTTAGTCATAGGAAACCTAGAAGGTGCTTAGATCCAAGGGACTATTTTTAGTCTGACTAAAAATAGTCTCTTTTAGAGGCTAAAGTTCCAAGCACCCCTGACTAAAGAGAGGCTAGGACTTGTCTTGAGGCTAAAATTTTTTAGTCATAGGAAACCTACTAAAATATGTATTAGCCATCTCTCTCCTCATTTAATGTCTCTCCTAACCCATGCGAGTTCTGGATTGGAGGGTTTGGAGGATAATAAATGCTCAATAACTTGATTTTAGTCTCTTTAGTATTTGGATCCAAGCATCGGTGAGGCTAGCAAGTTTTAGTCCCACTACTTTTAGTCATGGGACTAAAACGTATCCAAGCACTCTCCTACTAAAATATGTATTAGCCCTCTCTCCTCATTTAATTCCTCTCTTTTAACACATGCGAGTTCTGGATTGGAGGGTTTGGAGGATAATAAATGCTCAATAACTTGATTTTAGTGTATTTAGTATTTGGATCCAAGCATGGATAAGGCTAGCAAGTTTTAGTCTCACTACTTTTAGTCATGGGACTAAAACGTATCCAAGCACCCTCTCAGTCACGGGCGCATAGGAGGCGTCCGAAACGGCGAGTTGGGTCGATGGACGATTGCTGCTCTAGTCCAGTGATGCATTCCACATGGTGTGCTTGGTTGGAGAACCTTGCATGGCGATGTCATGCATGCAATAGTCTCCCACTCCATGTGACCTGACCGAGACCGAGGTCTCGGAAAGACGCGCAGCTTCCGAGACCGTCGTGCGCGCAAGATCTCATGGATGGAGAGCCAGATCCGGTGCTCGAGTGGATCCAAGTGGTATAGCAGTGCGAGCCGTGCCATGGGTTTCTGCCACTTTGTTGTACCGTATCACGTACGCGTACGGAGTACTGTGCGATCTCTACGTACGTGGTGCACCGACATTGCTTAACCCATGCATGTGCATGCATGCAGGAAACGCATAGTACTACTATGCCTGATAGCGTCGGTGAGAAAGGGATTAGGGCAAGCAAGCCAGGTCATAGATTACGAGAAAGGTGGCATGGCAACCCGACAGGAGTGAACGTGGTGCGTGTTCGTCCAGCCGTTGAGCCATGCACGTCCATGTGGGGTGACCCCCGCGATGGTCTGGCCGGCCCGAGCCCCCTGCACGGCACGTACGTGTTGGCCCGCAGGCCGGACGGACATGGAGATGGAGTCATCAAAAGGCGCGGTACGAAAAGATGTGAGGCTGTGTAGCTTTTACAGTCAGAGTCAAGTAGGAGCGCGGGTGTGTATGCTGATCATGAGAATGAGCCAATCAGCCGCACGTCGATCGATCTTTTTGCTCCCGTGAATAGCTAGCTAGGCCGGCGTGGATGAGTAGAGGGAGGCATGCATGCCGGGTCGAGCAAGGCGTAGACAGCACCGACGGACCGAGGACCGACGCGCGCGTTCAGCTCGATCGCGTACAACAGTGGATCTCTCGACCGGCCCTAGGTTTCCATGCGGCGCTGTCATCCACCTCCCTGCTGTCTGCCGCGCGCACACCCCGTCGTCGACCCAGAAGCATCCAGGTCCCGCGCGACGGTGTCTCCGCCTCGAGCACCTCCTTAACGACTTCACAGATGAACGTCTCTCCGTCGCACGCATGCATGATCATCACGTACTACTACTTCTTCCCAACTGTACCAGTGGCTGTTGCTTCCATCGTTGGCACGACACACTTTTGTCGCGGAAAAACGACTTATATATGTACTTCAATAAATGGGACTTTTCTCTTCATGGGGCATTATTTTGTCCTTGAATTTTGTATCTTTTGCGATGGCGCTGCTGTTCGCACTAGCGTGTTTGTTTAGTTATTCATACTCGTCCAAGTTGTATCCCGGTCAAGGCGCATACCTACGTCGCGTTGTTGGGGACGATACCCTATAATTTGTAGGTGTAGCCATAACTAGAAATGCAAAGTTCTGCGACCGTACTATTCCCTCCGTTCCAAATTACTCGTCGTGGTTTTAGTTAAAATTTGAACTAAAACCACGACGAGTAATTTGAATCGGAGGGAGTACTACACATAAACAAATGTAATCAACATCACATGAGCCAGCCAGCTAGGAGCTAGCAAGATGCCGCGTTCGGCAGTTGGTTCGATTTACTCACTCACATCACGCTCTGCACCAAGCATGCACGCAAGGTACCTACGTCCAAGGAGTATATTTTTGCACGACCGAGCCCGTGGCTCTGCGTGAAAAATGACAAAACTGACCTCTTTGGCAAAGTTCAGCATAAAATGATCTCGTTTCCAAATAAATTCATAAAATGGCTCTTCTTGCATGACGCCCGCACTCGGGGCGTCATGCTAGACTACATAACGTCATTGTCAAAGGCGCCATGTAACGGCATTGACCTGCCACGTCAGTACATGCAAAACAACATGACACCCCTAGGCAAGGCGCCATGCTCAGTAGCATGACGCCCTGCGCCATGCATGTACGTGCATTCAAGTGCTTACTTAGGAGCTAGCTCATTGATACTTGCTTGCTTAGAATACGTGCATGCAAACTACATGCTTAGAGTAATAGAAAAACCGGACGCGTACACAGCAACAGCTAAGCTATACCAAGACCAATAGAAAACCATACGCTGGACTTGTTTGTGGTGCTGCAGCTAGCTATGAGTATCTACATGTAAACTTAGCTAATCCAGCCTTTACGTGTCCACAGACGCCTCTGAGCATCTCTGCATAGATGATCCAATTACTCTTTAATTTTCGTCCGTTGCAATATATATCTTAGGGCAACTCAAACACATGACCCCAAACAGATATCCGTTTTATTTGGATTTGGTCTATTTGGAGTGGCAATGAGGCCGTATCCGCTCGAATTTGTGGATGTGTCGGCTGTGCTTGATAAGAGATTAAACCGATAGATGTACCGGTTGTCAATGTGAGTCCACATGTGCTCAACCAGGTTGTCTGTGCCACAGACGGGCAAGCCAGGGAGGACAAGGGCACGCGTCCCGCCCCGCCCGCGCGTCCGTTTCGACGCAAATGCGGCCTAAAGTTGGGCCTGTAATGGGTCGAAAGCGAACGGAAAACGAACATTGATATATTTGCTCTCACGCATTGGGCCGCCTATTCTATCCGTTTACCCCTAAACGGACGCGGCTGAACCATTTAGGGTCATGCAGTGGAGTTGTCCTTAGACTTATATTTAGGAACGAAGAGAGTACTTAACCAAGCTGAATAGTGAAAACTTTTCAGTTAATATATGTTAGTGAAAATTATAATGTGTTATTGTTCTTTGACTTCAAAAGTCCTATATACACACAACATATTAATGGGGTGCGACGCGGGCATGACTAGCATATATACAACATGACAAGGCCTGACGGGGCCTAGAGTGTGTATATATATATATATATATATATATATATATATATATATATATATATATATATATATATATATATATATATATATATATAAGGTGGGTCTATTATGATAACACCCTTAAGAGTGTTATTTTGCACGTCATTTTCTTATTCTGCTAACATTTTCCGGACCGCGTAAAAACAGCGTGGCGAACTGCACGCATAAAAAAGGCCATCGAA
>NC_041392.1:673224901-673227191 GCF_002162155.2 Triticum dicoccoides
CGCCACCTTCTCCCCTCGCCGGCGAGCCGCGATGGTCCTCGCGCCCCCCGGGACACCTCCCAGCACCAGCCGCCACCAGATCCAGGCTGCGGTGGCCTCCCACCGCCGGATCCAGGCCACAATGGCCCCACGAAATGCCCCGCCGCCGGATCCGCCGCGGCCACCTCCCCTTCGCCTCCCTCGAGCACTCTCCCTTCTCCTCCTTCCTTCTACTCTGTCGACGAAGAGCCAGAGTCACGGCCACCAAGGTGCTCCTGCTCCTGGCTCCTCCCCGTCCACGCCATGGCCCTACCTCGCCTGCACTGCAACTCCGCCGCCTCCAAGTCCCCGCGCCCCCGTCGTCGTGCCCCACGGCACACCCACCGCCTCCCCTCACCACCAATGGCCTAGATCCGCCCCAACCCGTCCGGATCCGAAGCTCTCTGGCTTCCTTGTGTGGATTTGGCGCGCGGGTGGGCAGGAGGAGGGGCATGTGCGCCACCGCACGTTGGACGTCGTGGTCCAGCCGGTCGGCTAGTGCAGTTCGTTCCCCCCTGACGAGCAGCCCAGCAGCGTTGCCCTGGGTGTCCTTGACTCCTGCCAGCAGGGGGAGAAGTCCGCTGAGCGACTAGGTGTACCGGATTGAAGGTGAGGACACCAACCCACAAACCCTCCTCTGCAGCAACAAAATCGATGGTGAACAGCACGGCGACGAGGGCTCGTGCAGCTCAGTCGCGAACCATTTGCAGCTCGGTGGCGGCCCTCATGCAGCTCGGACCACCCCCGACCAACCACTGGTCCTTCTCTCCCTCTTCTCTGGTCACCGTGGAAGACGAGCTGGCCTCCGGCCCCAAGCCACGCTAGGCACGCAGCTCTCATGGTCGATGCAGTACGCAGGTGTGCTGGCTGCCGCTCTCTGTGTCCTTTTTTTTGAAAATTTCGTGTCACTATAATTAGGCAATGCACTCCACCTCGTTTGGGAAAATTTACGTCCCATAAAAAAGAAATCATGCGGTGCACCTATCTGTCTGATTAAGTGCGTTTTCGTCTGAAGCAGTGCACTCCACCTCGTTTGGAAAAAAATACGTCCCACAAACAAGAAATCATGCAGTGCACTTGTCTGTCCAATGAAGTGCGGTTTTTAGTCTAAATAAATGTGGTTTTCTGTCTGATGCAGTATGACCCATTTACGGTAGTCTCGAGGGTCACTTTTCATAGTATTGCGGTTCACCAACACTCGACATGAAGTGCACTTCACCTCGTTTAGGAAAATTTACGTCGCATAAAAAATCATGCAGTGCACTTGTTTGTCCGATGAAGTGCAGTATTTCGTCTGAAGTAGTGCGTTCTTCTTTCCCCGTCCGAGAAAAAATACGTCTAAACAAAAGGAAACCATGCAGTGCACTTGCCCATCTAATGAAGTACGGTATTTTGTCTAAAGCAGTGTGTTCTTCTGTCCGGTGCAGTAAATATGACGATTTTGGTCTCGCGAAGAACACAGTGTCCGCTTTTCGGTAAAATCGAAACTGCTCTTAAACCGTAAGGTATTAGAGAGAGTGTTCTACATGAAAAAGTTGCGTCTCGTCGATATCTTTCCAACAGCGTATGATTTGAATTATTCTGACCAGCCGTTCGTAAAAATTTCGCGAAAAAACAGCCGCTGCCTATCGAAGTCAGCCGCATGATTTTCAAAATTAACTAAAATCCGTAAGGAATCTCAAAACCATTTCAACATATGAAAGTTGCGACTTGTCCGTAGCTTTCCAACGGCGTATCATATGTCTCGTTTCGACAAACGGTTAGAAAACTGGAGCAAAACAGTACCGAAAATTTCAAAAAATTTGAAAAACAGAGTTCCGCGATTTAGTAAATTTGAAACTGCTCTTAAACCGTAATAAATTAGAGAAAGATTTATATATGAAAAAGATGTGCCTCGACGATATCTATCCAACAGCGTATCATTTGCTTCATTCCAACAAGCGGTTTAGAAAAAAACACGAAAAAACGCTCGCTGCCACTCGTCATCCGCCGCACTATTTTCAAAACTGCTCTTAAACCATGTGGAATCTCGAAAAATGTTCAACATGTCGAAGTTGCGCCTAATCCATAGCTTTTCAATGATATATTACACGCCTCATTCCGATAAACGGTTAAAAGATTAGAGCGAAAACAGTACCGAAAAAATAACACGTGCAGTTTTTTCCAACGAGAAGTTCACTTGTCTCTATTGCAGTGCTCGTCGTCAAAATGATGCAGCGTGCTTCTGTTGAGCGTGCAGTGCCGAAGTGATGTGCAGAATAGTTATTCTGCT
>NC_041392.1:673227486-673264911 GCF_002162155.2 Triticum dicoccoides
TATATATATATATATATATATATATATATATATATATATATATATATATATATATATATATATATATATATATATACACACACACACACACTTTAATATATATACTCTATGTGTACGAATTTGGATATCTGAGATGCCCGGCCGACGAGCTGGTGCGGATGTATCCAATACCAAGATATATACATATGATGTATACATACATATTGAGTATCTGTGGCCGGCCGGCAAGCACGATGTATACACATCTGAATACCCGCTATACCTACTTAAGGGCATCTTCAACGAGTCCGGCTTTTCTATTGCTATGGCTTAGCTATTAAGCAAGTATTTTTACATGCACTTATTCTAAGCAAGCAAGTATCAATAAGCTAGCTCCTAAGTAAGCATTTGAATGCACGTACATGCATGGCGCCTTGGGTCAGGGCGTCATGCTACTGAGCATGTCGCCTTGCCTAGGGGCGTCATGCTGTTTTGCATGTACTGACGTGGCAGGTCAATGCCGTTACATGGCGCCTTTGACAGTGACGTTATAAAGTCTAGCATGACGCCTCAAGTGCGGGCGTCATGCAAGAAGGGCCATTTTATGAATTTATTTGAAGGTGGGGTCATTTTATGCTGAACTTCGCTCAAAGGGCCAGTTTTGTCATTTTTCACTCGCTCCTCACCAAGCTTTCACGCATGATACTCACTCACATCACATGGGAGCTCAACTCTCCTCTCCCCACCTGTAGACCGTAGTACTCTAGTCGAAAATCCAGCAAACAAAAAGAGCTAGCGTAGGTGCAGAGATGCTCCACCAAGCTGCTACGGTACGATACGGGCGACCCGTACGTATAGTACTCATACGTACCAACGTCCCTTTTGCCTAGTTTATGCCATAACTGTACCATCTAGCAGGAGACAAGGAATTCTAGCAACAAGAAAGATAAGGAGGAGGAGGTGAATTCCCCAGTGAAGAACAGGCAGCAGCAGAAACGAAAGGATGCGCCTAACCAAGTCTACAAGCCGGTGGCCAAAACCCCGGTGGCCAAAACTACTCTGCTGCTCACCGATGGAGGTGCAGATCCGGGTGTTGATGGTAATACTATGGCTGGAACTGATGCAACATCAACAAGCCGTGAAGAGAGAGAGGACTTTGTTAGGGAGATAAAGAAGAAGAAACCTACACCTGAAAACTCGGCAGAGACCGCGCTGCGGTTCTGCCAGCCCCAATGAGTTGCATCGGCTGGAACTGCTGGGGGCCTGGGAACCCCGAGGCAGTTCGAGAACTTCGCAGCATTGTGAAGTTGGAAGGGCCCGCTCTTCTTTTTGTCATGGAAACGAAAATTAGAGCTAAAAGAGTAGAAGATTTGCAGAACAGTTTGGGTTTTGCTGGCTGTTTTGCTGTACACATGGCAGGTCTTAGCGGCGGCATTGGTCTATTTTGGTCCCGTGATGTGTCAGTTGAACTAAAGAACTACAGTCAACGGCATATTGATGTGATGGCTACTAACAAACTACTGAACTCTCCACCTTGGAGGTTCACTGGGTTTTATGGTGCACCGCGAGCGGAAGAAAGGCACCATACTTGGAGGTTCTTACGCTCGGTTCATTCTATTCACTACTAGGGAAAGCCTTATACACAGAATCTTAGCAGCAGCGTGGTTTAAAAACAGACGCTACTGCTAATTAGCAGCAGCGAGCTCCAGAGAGCAGCGCTACTAATATCTAAGTAGCAGTAGCGCTCTATGCGGAACAAGCGCTACTACTATATTTTCCACGGTGGTGCCTCCCGGCTAGATATAGTAGTAGCGACCTTCCAGGGGACGCGCTAATGCTAAATTACTTAGTAGCAGCGTTTTTCTTAAAAACTTGCTAATGCTAAGTATCACCGCAACTAATTAAGTTTAGTTCCATACTACTAAGCGAACAAGGTGTTTACCACCTTAAATATGTTACTTCTCAACCTATCTCGAGCACTTGGTCTTCATTGAACTATATGTGTATGATTTGTAGCTGCAATATGAATCCTCGCCTGTACCTATACAGGTATAGTGAGGATTCATGTTGACTATTTAGATTCTACACAAAAAGATCAGTGATGACCAATGTATATTTTTGATGTTTTCACATTGCTTAGACTTACAGCATTTTTTCAAGACAAAGCGTTACTGATTTTGGGATAAACAAAAGAAATAACTGCTTCCATTAGCAGTAGCGTTTTTATGTAAAACACGCTATAGATAAGTTGGCTATAGCGCGTTTTCCTTACGAGCGCTACTGCTAGTTCGACTTAACCACCACCCCCGGCTCAAATTTTTTCTAAGTCCTCCTTTCCCCCTGTTCCCCTACTCCTGTCGCGCCGCGCCGCCCGAGCCCGAGCCTCCCCTCGCCGCCGCCGCCCCAGCCCGCCCTCAACCTCACCGCCGCCGCCCGCCGCCGGCCTCGACCTCACCACCGTCGCCCGAGCCCGCCCAGGACCGCCGCCTCCCGATCCCGAGCCCGCCCTCGCCGCCCCTACCTCCGTCGCCGAGCACCTCCCCGCCACCGTCTCTCCCCTCTCTGTAAGCCCCCCACCCCTCCCCCATCCCCTCTCTTTGCTTAGTTAGTAGATAATTTTAGTAGTAGTCATGGTAAACTAGTTGTATAATTAGCAGTAGTAGATGTAGTAGTAGATGTACTAGTTTCTTTCTATTTATAGTAAGTTTATAGTTAGTAAGAACGAGTTGAATTAATAGAACTAGTTTAGTTTTAGTTGAACTAGTTTAGTTTTAGTTGAACTAGTTTAGTAAGTAAATTAATAAACTAGTTGAATTAATAGAACTAATGTATTTTTAGTAAGAAAATTAAAATAACTAGTTGAACCACTTTATTTTTAGAAAGAACTAGTTTTTTCTATTTATAGTAAGTTTATATTTAGTGAAAGTGCGTTATATCGACTAGAGGGGGGGTGAATAGGCGATTTTTATGAAAGTCTTCAAAACGTGGAAGTTTCGAAGACAAACAATAGAAACAAACCTATTACCATGCAGCGGAAGGTAGACTACACTAGAAAAACCATAGTCAAGTATTCAATGGAGTGAGAGCACAATGACTAATGGTAGCAATGTAGTAAGGATCAGGTAGGAAGATATTATGAAGCCAAACAAAACAAGCAGTCACTCAGTGAAGACAAAAGATAGTGCAAACATATAATGACTTCATAAGGAGTAACAGTAAGTAAGGGGAAGGGAAGGATGAAACCAGTGACTCGTGGAGACAATGATTTATTGGACCAGTTCCAGTTGCTGTGACAACTGTACGTCTGGTTAGGGAGTCTAGGTATTTAAACCTGAGGACACACAGTCCCGGACACCCAGTCCTGAACACGCAGCTCAGGACACCCAGTCCTCACCGTATTCCCCTTGAGCTGAGGTCACACAGACCTCGCCCAATCACTCTGGTAAGTCTTCAAGGTAGACTCCTAAACCTTCACAGACTTCGTTCACCGGGGATCAACAGTGTCTGTTGGATGCTCAGAACGCGACGCCTAACCGCTTGGAGGTTTCACAGTCCTCAAGTGTAATAAGTCTTCAGATCACACAGACAAGAAGACTTAAGTGATGCCTAATTCTCTTTGGCTCTGGGTGGTTAGGGCTTTATCCTCGCAAGGAATTCTCTCTCAAAGGCTTCGAGGTGGGTTGCTCTCAAACGACAAAAGCCGTATACTAACTCTAAGCAGCCAACCATTTATGGTTGTAGGGGGTGGGTGTAACACCCCGAATATGATTTTCCCAATTTGTAATCCAACTCTTGCCGTTTTCGGCGTTAAGTTATTTTATTTTCTCGGGTTCGGGTCTTTGTCTCCGTGTGTTGTTATCGTTGTCATGCATCTCATATCATGTCATCATGTGCATTGCATTTGCATACGTGTTCGTCTCATGCATTCGAGCATTTTTCCCGTTGTCCGTTTTGCATTCCGGCGCTTCGTTCTCTTTCGGTGGTCATTTCTAGCTTTCTTTCGTGTGTGGGGATTAAACATTTCCGGATTAGACCGAGACTTGCCAAGCGGCCTTAGTTTACTACCGGTAGACCGCCTGTCAAGTGTCGTATCATTTAGACTTCGTTTGATACTCCAACGGTTAAGCGAGGGACTGAAGAGGCCTCGTGTGTGTTGCAGCCCAACAGCCCTCCATTTTGGCCCAATACCCACAAAACTCTGCTCCATGATCTAGAGCGTTCGATCACGATCGCGTGGCCGAAAACTGCACCTCATTTGGACTATCCTAGCTCCTCCAATGCCTATTTAAAGGCCCCCCAAAAATCTCCTTCTCCTTCCTCCGGACGAAACCCTAGATCCACCCACCTCGCGCGCATCGGACACGTCCGGCTGCAACCGGACACGTCCACCACCCCGCCGTACAACCCGGTGCCGCCACGTGGCGCTGCGGGTCCCCAGTTTGCCGCCGGCCCGCAGGCCCGCAACCGGCCCCCGCGAGCCCATCGCCCCGCCGCCCGCGAGCCCATCGCCCCGCCGCCCGCGAGCCCATCGCCCCGCCGCCGTCTTCTTCCGCGCCGGCGCCCGGAGCCGCCGCGCGCCGTCGCCCGTCGCCTCCTCGCCACCCCGGCAGCCTCGCCACCTCTTCTTCGCCGGCGCCGCGCCGCGCCCCGCACCGGCCGGCCATCGCCTTCCCCGCCGCCGCTCCGACTCCCCGTCGGCCGGATCCGGCGAGATCCGGCCCGGGAGTGCCTCGCCGCCGCCTCCCCGTCAAGCTTCCGACCACCATGACGCCATCGCCGGCGACCTCGGCTCCGACGTGAACATGGCCGCCGCCGCCTCGGATTGCGCGCCGGTCAAACCCTAGATATGAGGGTTGTTTTTCCCTAAGTCCTCAGAATTTTCAGTCCATATGCTCCTGTTCGAGGCCCCGTAACTTTGCATCCATAGCTCCGATTCATGCATATAGCATATCAAAATGTTTATCTCAGAGAGTACATCATTTCATTCCATTGCATCATTTTCATTTGATCCCGTCTTGATGCCCGAAATGCTGTTAGAAGAGGGCTACTTGAGTTAATTGTCAGATCTGCTACTTCATCTTAGACATTTGTCATTTTTGCCATGTTTATTGTGTGCATGATATGCCCATGAGTTCTACATATGTTTTGTTAAGGGTTTTGTCATCTTTCCAGAGGTGCAACCCATGTATTTTTGTGATGTGTGAGGTGACTAGTGCAAGCTTGCAAAGTGAGGCACTCGGTAAATCTGTTTTCAGGGACAGTAATTTCACTAAGTCCTGGGATTGTTTAGTTCATGATGCCATATGTTCATGTTGTTTCCTAGTGATCCGTGCCTCTTTTGAGGATGATCAGTAAAGGAGTTTTATTAATATTGTAGTTCTCTATCCATCCATGTCTTTGATTGCATATATGGAGCACCCTAGCTTGAGTCAATCGAGCTCTATTTTTGCTTCGTTGCGAACCTGGGCAGATCGTCAACTTGTTTGCAATTTTGCCGATGTTATTGTAGTTGATCCGTGCAGGCTATGCCATTGTTCTTGCCATGTCTAGCTTGCATTTTGTGCCTTCTTAAGGGATGTATGCTTGTCTTGTCATGACTTGCACCGTGGTGAGTGCATCGAGCTCGTAAACATGCCTTCGTGAGTTATGTTTCAGCATGTCCCAGTTTTCACTAAGTCTAAAAACTGATTATGTTTTTGCTATGTTCGTGTGCTTGTTAGTATATTTTGTGATCCCTTTTGGCTCAAGGTCACTAAGGGACTTCTGTTAAGCTTGTTGAGTAGCTCCATTCCATGTCTTTCTTTGTCATGTTCAGGTCTTGTAGCATGTTGTTTTGTTGCTCCGAAGAGGGCTATATGATCTGAAATTCCAGACAAGTGTTAATTTCACTAAGTCTGAGATCTGTTTTACCATTTGCGTTTTTTGCCATGCTTGTTTGAACCTCCTAATGGATGAATTGGCCGTAGCTCAGTGCTAGACTTTTGTTAAGCATCTTGAATGCTTCCCTGCCATGTATTTTGATGTCTTGTTTGAATGCTGTAGCATGTTCATTTCATTGCATTTAGATGCCTACTTGCTGCAAATTGTGGACCGGTGTCATTTTTGAATCGCTTGCCATTTCCAAACCGTAACTCTGATTCCGGCGTTATTTATATCGTTTTCAAGCGATTTCATCTCATTTTTCCAGTGGCACACTTGGTTTTCCAAGTTAAGGCCAGGTTCATGCATTTCCTGTCATATCTTACATTTTGCATCCCGCATCGCATCCCGCATAGCATATCATCGTTGCATCATCTTGTTTGATCCTGGCACGTGGTTGATTGTATCCTTGTTGCTTGTTTGGGTAGAGCCGGGAGACGAGTTCGCTAATGAGGAGCCCGTTGAGCTTGCTTTTGAGGATCCAGTCAACTCTGACAACTGCGTAGGCAAGATGATCATACCCTCGAAATCACTACTATCTTTGCTATGCTAGTTTGCTCGCTCTTTTGCTATGCCATTGCTACGATGCCTACCACTTATTTGCAAGCCTCCCAAATTGCCATGTCAAACCTCTAACCCACCATTGTCCTAGCAAACCGTTGCTTGGCTATGTTACCACTTTGCTCAGCTCCTCTTATAGCGTTGCTAGTTGCAGGTGAAGATTGGAGGTCGTTCCTTGTTGGAACATATATTTACTTGTTGGGATATCATTATTTTGCCATGTTATCTTAATGCATCTATATACTTGGTAAAGGGTGGAAGGCTCGGCCTCTCGCCTAGTGTTTTGTTCCACTCTTGCCGCCCTAGTTTCCGTCATATCGGTGTTATGTTCCCGGATTTTGCGTTCCTTACGCGGTTGGGTTATAATGAGAACCCCTTGATATTTCGCCTTGATTAAAGCTTTTCCAGCAATGCCCAACATTGGTCTTACCCTTTGCCACCTAGCCTCTTTTTCCCTCGGGTTTCCGGAGCCCGCGGGTCATCTTATTTTAAACCCCCCCGGGCCAGTGCTCCTCTGAGTGTTGGTCCAAACTAGAGTCCTGTGCAGCGCCCCCTCGGAGAAACTCGAGGTTTGGTTTTAGTTGTATGGAGCGCTCATCTGAGTGTGCCCTGAGAAAGAGATATGTGCAGCTCCTATCGGGATTTGTCGGCACATTCGGGCGGTGTTGCTGGTCTTGTTTTAACCTGTCGAAGTGTCTTGAGTTACCGAGATACCGAGTCTGATCGGAACGTCTTGGGAGGATGTCTATTCCTTCGTTGACCGTGAGAGCTTGTCATGGGCTAAGTTGGGACTCCCCTGCAGGGATTGAACTTTCGAAAGCCGTGCCCGCAGTTATGGGCAGATGGGAATTTGTTAATGTCCGGTTGTAGATAACTTGAACCTTAACTTAATTAAAATGAATCAACTGAGTGTGTTACCGTGATGGCCTCTTCTCGGCGGAGTCCGGGAAGTGGACACGGTGTTGGAGTAATGTTTGCGCAGGTTGCTCTCTAGTTTCTCGCTCGCGCTTTGCCTCCTCTTCTCGCTTTCTTTTGCGAATAAGTTAGCCACCATATTTGCTAGTCGCTTGTTGCAGCTCCACTCATATTTTACCTTGCCATACCTTTAAGCTTAAATAGTTTTGATCGCGAGGGTGCGAGATTGCTGAGTCCCTGTGGCTCACAGATTACTATTACACCAGATGCAGGGCCTGATGATTCCGCTCCAGGAGACGCGTATGAGCTCAAGTGGGAGTTCGACGAAGACTCTCAACGTTACTATGTTTCCTTTCCCGATGATCAGTAGTGGTGCCCAGTTGGGGGTGATTGGGACCGTGTCGCATGTTGGGTTCTCTTTTATTTTGGCGCCGTAGTCGGGCCATGAGTGTTTGGTTGATGTAATGTTATTTATGTACTTGATTGACGTGGCGAGTGTAAGCCAACTATTGTTATCTTCCCTTTATTATTTATATTACATGGGATGTTGTGAAGATTTCCTAACTTGCGACATATGCCTTCAATGCGATTATGCCTCTAGGTCGTGCCTCGACACGTGGGAGATATAGTCGCATCGAGGGTGTTACAAGTTGGTAATCAGACCCTTCCCCGACCTTAGGAGCCCCATTGCTTGATCGTTATTAGCGGCCGAGTTGTGTCTAGAAAAATATTTTGAGTCTTTCAGGAATTATATATCGGAGAGATTAGGAATTCTTTTACTTCCCAGTCTCCTCATCACTCTGGTACGGCATCCTGACGTAGAGTTTTGACTCTTCTCTTCTCAAATTTCTCTAAAATTTTCTTTTAGGATCATGCGGGTATCTTGGAATCGTTCCGATGGTTTTATGATGAGAACATTGACTTGGTGCCTCCTGTCAGGGGTTTAGTGGAAGTGTCCCGGGGAGTTGAGCTCTGAGGTGTGTCATCATAATTTTATCGTTGCAGTTCTGGAATACCTGAGTTTAGTACGCCGACATCGAAAATCTCTTTTATGCAGTTCTTGGTGAGATAACCTCGACGCCACCCAGTACTGGGGTGGGAGTTCGGGAGTATCGCCATAACTGGTATAACGGATGCTTTTCGAAGGTTGAGGTAGATGGTTTCCGAAGGTTTCTTGGTTATGTGTTGAAGGATGGATACAGCTGGATGTAGGATTTGCTAGTTTGGGTGAGATATTATGCTTCCCTTGTATCCCCAACGCCTGATTGCATAACCGGAAAGGTTCGGGAGTTTCATAGGTGGGAATTCTTGTAGCTCTAGTTCTTCTTCCATGGATATTGGTTTGAGATTGGGATTTCTTACCGATTATTCGTTCTTGATCCGTACCTTGTTGATTTAGTTCTCTACCTTAATTCTACGTGGCTTCTCAATTTATGGATACGTGACCATTTCAAGAGGAACGCATTCGTTCATTTTGTTCAGATGTGAAGACTATATGTTGCAATTTTCATTCCGTTGGATTCAGCTTCAATATTTGTCTATCAATGTGCTAATGGTGGTCAACCTCTTCAGGATGGCTCCTCCAACGCGCACGACTCCGAATCCTGATCCGCCACCACCTCCACCTCCTCCAGAGGCATGGCAAGCTGTGATGTCCGCAACCAATGCAAACACACAGTTGATCATGCAAATTCTTCAAGAGCGCAACCAAGGCAACCAAGGGAATCAAGGCAGCAATCAGAGTCACTTTGGTACACTCAACCAGTTCCTTGCTAACGGGCCAAAGACTTTCAGCAATTGTGTTGAGGCAACCGATGCTGACGATTAGCTTGTGGATCTGTGCAAGCATTTCGAGTGCAGTAATGTTAGGCCTGAGGACTTTGTCAAGTTTGCTTCCTTCCAACTCAAAGATCAAGCTGCAGAATGGTTCCAGCAGTACAAGGACTCCAGAGGTGGACGTGTTATCACTTGGGATGATTTCCGTCGAGATTTCCGAGCTCATCATATTCCGCAGAGCGTGGTTGAAAGCAAGCATGAGGAATTCCGCAATTTGAAGCAAGGCTCTTTGTCTGTCTATGACTACAACAAATTGTTTCAGAAGCTCGCACGCTTTGCCAAGCAGGACGTACCTGATGAGAAGAGCATGATATATCAGTTCAGGGGTGGTCTCAGAGAAGATATCCAGCTCGCTCTTGTTCTCTTTGAGCCCTTGAGGTACGATGAGTTCTACAACATGGCACTGAAGCAAGAGGCTGCTCAGTTGAGGTGTGATGCTTCCAAGAAGCGAGTCAGAGATGTTACTCCTTCTTCCTCTACTCAAGTGGCCAAGCAGCAGAAGTTTTGGCTTCCTCCTCCTCCGTTCCGTCAGCCGTATCAGCAGAAGAGCAAAGGTGGCAGTGGTTCTTCCCACCCACCCAACCCTGGCTTTCAGAACAAGACTTCGTCTCAAGCTCCAAGATCGAGTGCTCCGTATCACCGTCTGCTTTCAGAGGTCACGTGCAACAAGTGCCAATAGAAGGGTCACTATGCCAACGAGTGTCTCAACCAGAGGCGTCTTCCTCCTCCTCCTCCTGTGAGATCGGCAAGTACAGCTGTGGTCAAGCATAACCCCAAGTTCGCCAAGGTCAATATGGTGAATGCAGCTCAGGCAGAGGACTCACCAGATGTCATCATGGGTAACCTTCCTGTTAATGATATTCCTGCAAAAGTTCTTTTTGACACGGGTGCATCGCATTGCTTCATTTCCAAACCTTTTGCATCAAAGTATGAGTGTGATTATCAGTATCTGCAAAGTTCCTTGCAAATTGTGTCACCGGGCAAGCATATGACAGCTAACACCTGCGTCCCGGAGGTTACTATCACATTGGGTGACTACAAGTTCCTTTCTTCCCCAATTGTTCTTGGTAACTCGGATATTGATCTTATTCGCGGAATGGATTGGCTTTCTAAGCACAAGGCACATCTTGATTGTGCTACCAGGCAGATTCAATTGACTCATTCGTCTGAGGATGTAATTGTCTTTGCCGCTCGGGATAATACCATCCGTATGTTTTCTCTCAATGAGAAGGGTGAATTGGATGCTATTTCGCAAATTCCAGTCGTTTGCGAATATCAAGACGTCTTTCCAGAAGAGCTTCCAGGAATGCCTCCGCACCGGCCAGTTGAATTCGTTATTGATCTTGAGCCTGGCACGGAACCTGTGTGCAAGCGTCCTTACAAGCTCGGACCTAAAGAGTTGAAGGAGCTAAAGAAGCAACTTGATATTCAAGAGAAAATGGGTCTCATCCGGCCTAGTTCTTCTCCGTGGGGTTGTGGTGTTCTTTTTGTGAAGAAGAAGGATGGAATGGACCGACTTTGTGTTGATTACCGTCCAGTGAACAAGAAGACCATCAAGAACAAATACCCACTTCCCAACATCAATGAGCTGTTCGAACAACTCAAAGGTGCCCAAGTATTCTCCAAGCTTGATCTTCGTATGGGTTATCACCAGATTCGCATTCGTGAAGAAGATATTCCCAAGACAACATTCAGAACAAGCTTTGGTTTATATGAATACACTGTCATGTCTTTTGGCCTCGCCAACGCTCCTCCGACGTTCTCTCGAATGATCAACTTCATCTTCAACACCTACACCAATGACTTCGTTTTGGTCTATCTCGACGACATTCTGGTTTTCTCCAAGAACAAAGAAGATCATGCCAAGCACTTGCGTTTGGTTGTCGATAAGCTCAGGGAACATCAGTTCTACGCCAAGTTCTCCAAGTGTGAATTTTGGCTTGATGAGGTTCTTTATCTTGGTCATATCATCTCTGCCAAGGGCATTGCCGTGAATCCTGAGAAGGTGTCTGCAATTGTGAATTGGGAACCTCCTCAGAACGTGAAGCAACTCCGCAGTTTTCTAGGTCTCGCAAGCTATTGCCGAAGATTCGTTGAAAACTTTTCTAAGATCGCGAAGCCTCTCTCAAATCTTCTTTAGAAGCACGTCAAGTACATTTGGTCTCCGGAGTGTGACATTGCTTTCAACACTTTGAAAGAGAAATTGATCACTGCTCCAGTTCTAACTCCGCCTGATGAATCCAAACCGTACGAGGTCTTTTGTGATGCCTCTCTCCAAGGTCTTGGCGCAGTATTGATGCAAGAGAAGAAAGTTGTTGCTTATACTTCTCGCCAGTTGAAGCCTAATGAGAAGAACTACCCCACTCATGATCTCGAGTTGGCGGCAGTTGTGCATGCTCTTTTGACTTGGAGACATCTTCTATCGGGAAGAAAAGTGGACATTTTCACTGATCACAAGAGTCTCAAGTACATCTTCACTCAGCCTAATCTCAACCTCAGGCAAACTCGTTGGGTCGAAATGATTCAAGAGTATAATCCGAGTATCGAGTATACTCCAGGCAAGGCCAATGTGATTGCTGACGCTTTGAGCAGGAAGGCTTACTGCAACAGTCTGATTCTCAAGCCTTATCAACCCGAGCTTTGTGAAGCTCTCCGCAAACTTAATCTGCAAGTTATTCCTCAAGGTTTCCTCGCCAACCTTCAAGTCTCTCCTACCTTGGAAGACCAGATTCACCAAGCCCAGCTTCTTGATGCTATGGTGAAAAAGGTGAAGATTGGGATTGCCAAGAGTCAGTCCAAGTACAAGTGCTACCGCCTTGATGACAAGGACACTCTCTTCTTCGAGGATCGTATTGTTGTACCCAAAGGTGACCTCCATAAAGTGATCATGAACGAGGCTCACAATTCTCTCCTCTCCATCCACCCTGGGAGCACGAAGATGTATCAGGACCTCAAGCAAGCTTATTGGTGGACTCGAATGAAGCGTGAGATCGCTCAATTCGTGAATGAATGTGATGTCTGCAGAAGAGTGAAGGCAGAACACCAAAGGCCAGATGGTCTCCTCCAACCTCTTGCCATTCCAGAATGGAAGTTTGACGACATTCAAATGGACTTCGTGAATGGGTTTCCAAAGTCCAAGCGTGGCAATGATGCTATATTCGTTGTCATCGATAAACTCACCAAAGTGGCTCACTTTCTGCCTATCAAAGAGTCGATCACTGCAGCTCAATTGGCGGAACTCTATACCTCTCGAATTGTCTCTCTGCACGGTATTCCTCAAGTGATCTCTTCAGACTGTGGCAGCATCTTTACCTTGAAGTTTTGGGATTCTTTTCAGAAGGCAATGGGCACGAACATCCGCTTCAGCACAACTTTCCATCCTCAAACTAGCGGTCAAGTTGAGCGTGTCAACCAGATTCTTGAAGATATGCTCAGGGCTTGTGTGATCTCCTTCGGCATGAAGTGGGAGGATTGTCTTCCTTATGCTGAATTCTCCTACAACAACAGTTTTCAAGCAAGTTCGGGCAAGGCCCCTTTTGAAATTCTGTATGGCAGGAAGTGTTGTACCCCTCTCAACTGGTCTGAAACCGGTGAACGTCAGCTTTTGGGTACTGACTTAATCACAGAGGCAGAGGAAATGTGCAAAGTCATTCGTGATAACCTCAAAGCAGCCCAATCCCGCCAGAAGAGCTACTATGATAGTAAGCACCATGATTTGACTTTCGAGATCGGAGATCATGTTTACCTCCGTGTCTCTCCTATGAAAGGTACTCGTCGCTTCGGTATCAAAGGGAAGCTTGCCGCCAGATACGTGGGACCTTTCAAGATTGTCAGCAAGAGAGGCGACCTCACCTATCAACTCGAGCTTCCTTCAAACTTTGCAAATGTTCATGACGTGTTCCATGTCTCTCAGCTTCGAAAGTGCTTTAAGACTCCTGACCGCATCGTCAACTTCGAGGACACTGAGCTCCAAGAAGATCTCTCTTACCGTGAGCACCCAGTTGCTATTATTGAAGAGACTGAAAGCAAGACTCGCAACAAGTCAATCAAATTTCTAAAAGTCAAGTGGTCACACCATTCCGACCGTGAAGCTACCTGGGAACGCGAGGATCACCTCCGTTCTGAGTACCCGGCGTTCTTTCAGTCCTAGATCTCGGGACGAGATCTTTTCGTAGTGGTGGAGTGTTGTAACACCCCGGATATGATTTTCCCAATTTGTAATCCAACTCTTGCCGTTTCCGGCGTTAAGTTATTTTATTTTCTCGGGTTCGGGTCTTTGTCTCCGTGTGTTGTTATCGTTGTCATGCATCTCATATCATGTCATCATGTGCATTGCATTTGCATACGTGTTTGTCTCATGCATTCGAGCATTTTTCCCGTTGTCCGTTTTGCATTCCGGCGCTTCGTTCTTCTCCGGTGGTCATTTCTAGCTTTCTTTCGTGTGTGGGGATTAAACATTTCTGGATTGGACCGAGACTTGCCAAGCGGTCTTGGTTTACTACCGGTAGACCGCCTGTCAAGTTTCGTATCATTTGGACTTCGTTTGATACTCCAACGGTTAACCGAGGGACCGAAGAGGCCTCGTGTGTGTTGCAGCCCAACACCCCTCCATTTTGCCCCAAAACCCACCAAACTCTGCTCCATGATCTAGAGCGTTCAATCACGATCGCGTGGCCGAAAACCGCACCTCATTTGGACTCTCCTAGCTCCTCCTATGCCTATTTAAAAGCCCCCCCAAAAATCTCCTTCTCCTTCCTCCGGACGAAACCCTAGATCCACCCACCTCGCGCGCATCGGACACGTCCGGCTGCAACCGGACACGTCCGCCACCCCGCCATCCAACCCGGTGCCGCCACGTGGCGCTGCGGGTCCCCAGTTCGCCGCCGGCCCGCAGGCCCGCAACCGGCCCCCGCGAGCCCATCGCCCCGCCGCCCGCGAGCCCATCGCCCCGCCGCCGTCTTCTTCCGCGCCGATGCCCGGAGCCGCTGCGCGCCGCCGCCCGTCGCCTCCTCGCCACCCCGGCAGCCTCGCCGCCTTTTCTTCGCCGGCGCCGTGCCGCGCCCCGCACCGGCCGGCCATCGCCTTCCCCGCCGCCGCTCCGACTCCCCGCCGACCGGATCCGGCGAGATCCGGCCCGGGAGTGCCTCGCCGCCGCCTCCCCGTCAAGCTTCCGACCACCACGACGCCATCGCCGGCGACCTCGGCTCCGATGTGAACAGTGCCGCCGCCGCCTCGGATTGCGCGCCGGTCAAACCCTAGATCTGAGGGTTGTTTTTTCCTAAGTCGTCAGAATTTTCAGTCCATATGCTCCTGTTCGAGGCCCCGTAACTTTGCATCCATAGCTCCGATTCATGCATATAGCATATCAAAATGTTTATCTCAGAGAGTACATCATTTCATTCCATTGCATAATTTTCATTTGAGCTCGTCTTGATGCCCGAAATTCTGTTAGAAGAGGGCTACTTGAGTTAATTGTCAGATCTGCTACTTCATCTTAGACATTTGTCATTTTTGCCATGTTTATTGTGTGCATGATATGCCCATGAGTTCTACATATGTTTTGTTAAGGGTTTTGTCATCTTTCCATAGGTGCAACCCATGTATTTTTGTGATGCGTGAGGTGACTAGTGCAAGCTTGCAAAGTGAGGCACTCGGTAAATCTGTTTTCAGGGACTTGGTAATTTCACTAAGTCCTGGGATTGTTTAGTTCATGATGCCATATGTTCATGTTGTGTCCTAGTGATCCGTGCCTCTTTTGAGGATGATCAATAAAGGAGTTTTGTTAATATTGTAGTGTTCTATCCATCCATGTCTTTGATTGCATATATTGAGCACCCTAGCTTGAGTCAATCGAGCTCTACTTTTGCTTCGTTGCGAATCTGGGCAGATCGTCAACTTGTTTGCGATTTTGCTGATGTTATCGTAGTTGATCCGTGCATACTATGCCATTGTTATTGCCATGTCTAGATTGCATTTTGTGCCTTCTTAAGGTATGTATGCTTGTCTTTCCATGACTTGCACCGTGGTGAGTGCATCGAGCTCGTAAACATGCCTTCGTGAGTTATGTTTCAGCATGTCCCAGTTTTCACTAAGTCTGAAAACTGATTATGTTTTTGCTATGTTCGTGTGCTTGTTACTATATTTTGTGATCCCTTTTGGCTCAAGGTCACTAAGGGACTTTTGTTAAGCTTATTGAGTAGCTCCATTCCATGTCTTTCTTTGTCATGTTCAAGTCCTGTAGCATGTTGTTTTGTTGCTCCGAAGAGGGCTATATGATCTGAAATTCCAGACAAGTGTTAATTTCACTAAGTCTGAGATCTGTTTTACCATTTGCGTTTTTGCCATGCTTGTTTGAACCTCCTAATGGATGAATTGGCCGTAGCTCAGTGCTAGACTTTTGTTAAGCATCTTGAATGCTTCCCTGCCATGTATTTTGACGTCTTGTTTGAATGCTGTAGCATGTTCATTTCATTGCATTTAGATGCCTACTTGCTGCAAATCGCAGACCGGTGTTATTTTTGAATCGCTTGCCATTTCCAAACCGTAACTCCGATTACGGCGTTCTTTATATCGTTTTCAAGCGATTTCATCTCATATTTCCAGTGGCACACTTGGTTTTCCAAGTTGAGGCCAGGTTCATGAATTTCCTGTCATATCTTGCATTTTGCATCCCGCATCGCATCCCGCATAGCATATCATCGTTGCATCATCTTGTTTGATCCTGGCACGTGGTTGATTGTATCCTTGTTGCTTGTTTGTCTTGTTTGGGTAGAGCCGGGAGACGAGTTCGCTAACGAGGAGCCCGTTGAGCTTGCTTTTGAGGATCCAGTCAACTCTGACAACTGTGTAGGCAAGATGATCATACCCTCGAAATCACTACTATCTTTGCTATGCTAGTTTGCTCGCTCTTTTGCTATGCCATTGCTACGATGCCTACCACTTGCTTGCAAGCCTCCCAAATTGCCATGTCAAACCTCTAACCCACCATTGTCCTAGTAAACCGTTGCTTGGCTATGTTACCGCTTTGCTCAGCCCCTCTTATAGCGTTGCTAGTTGCAGGTGAAGATTGAAGGCCGTTCCTTGTTGGAACATTTATTTACTTGTTGGGATATCATTATTTTGCAATGTTATCTTAATGCATCTATATACTTGGTAAAGGGTGGAAGGCTCGGCCTCTCGCCTAGTGTTTTGTTCCACTCTTTCCGCCCTAGTTTCCGTCATATCGGTGTTATGTTCCCGGATTTTGCGTTCCTTACGCGGTTGGGTTATAATGGGAACCCCTTGATATTTCGCCTTGATTAAAGCTTTTACAGCAATGCCCAACATTGGTCTTACCCTTTGCCACCTAGCCTCTTTTTCCCTCGGGTTTCCGGAGCCCGCGGGTCATCTTATTTTAAACCCCCCCGGGCCAGTGCTCCTCTGAGTGTTGGTCCAAACTAGAGTCCTGTGCAGCGCCCCCTCGGGGAAACTCGAGGTTTGGTTTTAGTTGTATGGAGCGCTCATCTGAGTGTGCCTTGAGAAAGAGATATGTGCAGCTCCTATCGGGATTTGTCGGCACATTCGGGCGGTGTTGCTGGTCTTGTTTTAACCTGTCGAAGTGTCTTGAGTTACCAATATACCGAGTCTGATTGGAACGTCTTGGGAGGAGGTCTATTCCTTCTTGACCGTGAGAGCTTGTCATGGGCTAAGTTGGGACTCCCCTGCAAGGATTGAACTTTCGAAAGCCGTGCCCGTGGTTATGGGCAGATGGGAATTTGTTAATGTCCGGTTGTAGATAACTTGAACCTTAACTTAATTAAAATGAATCAACTGAGTGTGTTACCGTGATGGCCTCTTCTCGGCGGAGTCCGGGAAGTGGACACGGTGTTGGAGTAATGTTTGCGCAGGTTGCTCTCTAGTTTCTCGCTCGCGCTTTGCCTCCTCTTCTCGCTCTCTTTTGCGAATAGGTTAGCCACCATATTTGCTAGTCGCTTGCTGCAGCTCCACTCATATTTTACCTTGCCATACCTTTAAGCTTAAATAGTCTTGATCGCGAGGGTGCGAGATTGCTGAGTCCCTGTGGCTCACAGATTACTATTACACCAGATGCAAGGCCTGATGATTCTGCTCCAGGAGACGCGTATGAGCTCAAGTGGGAGTTCGACGAAGACTCTCAACGTTACTATGTTTCCTTTCCCGATGATCAGTAGTGGTGCCCAGTTGGGGGTGATTGGGACCGTGTCGCATGTTGGGTTCTCTTTTATTTTGGCGCCGTAGTCGAGCCATGAGTGTTTGGTTGATGTAATGTTATTTATGTACTTGATTGACGTGGCGAGTGTAAGCCAACTATTGTTATCTCCCCTTTATTATTTATATTACATGGGATATTGTGAAGATTACCTAACTTGCGACATATGCCTTCAATGCGATTATGCCTCTAAGTCGTGCCTCGACACGTGGGAGATATAGTCGCATCGAGGGTGTTACAGTGGGCTATTTATAGCCACTAGGCAACCCGACCTGATTTGTCCGAAATGACCCTGGGTCACTAAGGAACTGACACGTGTTCCAACGGTCAGATTTCAAACTCACACGACAACTTTACTTGGGCTACAAGCAAAGCTGACTTGTCCGACTCTGGACAAGACTCGCTCTCATAGTCTTCACTCGAAGACATAGGTTTTGGTTAAGCATCACTTCAGTCATTCTGACTGGTTCTCTTGGACCCCATTTAACAGTACGGTGGTTCCTATGACTCAACAAAGAAGAAAAAGAACTACGAAAGATCTAAGTCTTCGAGCTCCATAGGCTCCATGCGATGTCTTCTCTTGTCATAGTCTTCAATGTGAATATCTTCATATATCACCTTTGACATCAATGTCTTCATACATTTTTAGGGGTCATCTCTGGTAGGAAAACCGAATCAATGAGGGACTTCTACCTGTGTTATCCTGCAAGTCTCACAAACACATTAGTCCCTCAACTAGGTTTGTCGTCAATACTCCAAAACCAACTAGGGGTGGCACTAGATGCACTTACATTTAGTAAGAACTAGCTGAATTAATAGAACTAGTTGAACATATCATATTTGTTTTTATTTTTTAGTTTAAGCAATTATTCGGGATGTACTAGTTGAATTAATAGGGTTTTTGCTTTTGCAGAAATCAAGGAGCCCCTCCATCATCCCCGTCGTCATCTCCGTCACCGACCCCCTCCGACCTCGAGGTGAGACCAGGCAAATCTCCATGTCAATATTAGTCCTTTATGAGTTTCAGGCGCTTGTTTTGCCGGAGTGCCCGGTCATGTTTTGGTTACACCTCCGAGTGGCCTATTTTTGCCGGAGTGTTGATTAATTTCCGTTCCGGCAAATTTCAGGCGCTCGATATGTCCTTTTTTAGCAAAGGTCATGCCAGATTTTTCCATGAATTCTGGCATGACTTGTGCTAGAATATGTAGGAAATATCGAGTGGCCTGGATTTTCTCGAAAAATAATGATCTAATTTAGGTTTTTAGTACATATATTTAATTGTACAAGTTTAATCTTTGAATTATGAACGTAGGAAATGTCGTACTCGGACAACGACAGTCTCCCGGGGGAGTGCAGCTGGTGCCACGACGATCGAGGTATGTGCGACAGGTTCGTTGAGCTGGATGAAGATCAGCGCGTCAGCATTAAGCTCGAGGAGACCTTCGATGTTGAAACGGTACGCAACAACGACAAGTGTTTTTTTGTAATTAAGCATGACTTCAACTATTTCAGCGTCTAATTTTCATCTTTTACAATTCGACTAGCTTATCTCATGCCATGCAACACGCTATGTCTTGGAGAGGATGGGTTTTGAAGACCATGAGAATTTTGAGACAAATAAAATACACCTAAGGACCCATCATGATATCGATTTTGAAGTAAATCTATACAATTCTCAGAGTGTAACCCATTTTGGTTGCCAAAATTGGGAATCACTTTGCAAAATGTATGGTTTTTATGAGGGTATGATTGTCACCATGGATCTTGGTAATCCTGACATCGAGCAAGACAATATGGACATTTGGGTCCTTGTTGATACACTTCCGATTCTACCGCAATGTGAGTTTCTCAAACATAGTTATTAACTAATTTATATTGTTTATTTCAAAATAGTTGACAGCTTATTTTGAATCTTCAAAGAATGTGCAGAAGATGGTAGACAAAACCCACTACACTGATGGCTCCGAATTAACTTATAAGGAGAAAAGTCATCCGATTGCTTATTGTACTTTTCTTGAGAATTACAATACCTATTATCGAACTCCTCCAAATTATGGTGAATACGTGCCACTAGTGCATGTGTTGAACCACGGTAACTTCTATGGAGATACCCTGCTAAGATTTTTTACTATTACGACATCCATGCATCTTTTGCATACTTCTAAAACTAGTACATCATTGCTAACTACGAAGTTATTACTATGTTTTTCAACAGGAAATCCCGATGGATTGTGTGCCTCATCTAATGTATCAGAATGGTCGCCTTGCAGTTATGAACCTACAGCCAGGTCAATCTAAGGAGCTCACCTGTGCATGTCGGATTTCTAAAACCGGTGAACACATGATAATCAAAGAATGGAAAAAATGTTTGGACATTCGCAAGGAGGTTCTTGGAAGTAACATTAAGCGAAAGGCAAGAATTGGAGACAGGATAATCTCCATTCTCCATAATGGAGAGTCAGGGGCTATCTTGTTTTTTGCTATTTTACCTTAGAGAATATAGTAGGTCCTAAGAGAATGTGTAGTAGGTCCTATGAGGTACAATATGTTTATTATGTGATACAATGTGTTAGAGTTGATGACGAGGAGTACTTGTGATTACGACTAGTGACCAATTTGCTATGTGATGTCTCATTGATGAAAATGATGATCTTGAGGAGGTGTTATATGACAATGATGTATTATGATGATAACTTGTTAATGATATGATGATGATGATATTTATTACATCACGGGGTGAAAGAACCGCAGATTATTTTCAAGTGGATGTCCATCCACTTGAAACTAGTCCACGGTTCTTTCACCTCGTGATGTAATAACTCATTATGATTTCAAAACAATTTCTAAATTCCTGTTGTATGAAAACTTGTGTAAAGGTGTACGAATACAACATGAAATAAAAAAGAAGTAAAATACGAAATAATAGTAGCAACGTGGGCAGGGAGAAGCGCTACTACTAATTACCAGTAGCGCACCACCAGGAACACGCTACTACTAAGCTGATTTAGCAGTAGCGCGGGCGGAGGCACGCTACTGCTATACGTTAGCTGTCGCGCCTTATCAGTAGCGCATCGACCCGCGCTACTGATAGGCCTAAAACCCGCGCTGCTGCTAGGCTTTTCCCTAGTAGTGATTCCTCATGATGCATCGCTATGCATGGGGGATTTTAACGAGACTTTATACTCCACCGAACATTTTAGCCGGACTGCTCATCCGGAGCGACAAATGCGAGCTTTTAGAGAGGTGATTGATGATGTCTCCCTCCAGGACTTAGGCTGGTCAGGTACAACTTACACATGGGATAACCACCAGTCTGGAGTGGACAATGTAAAAGCAAGGCTGGATCGAGCTCTTGCTAATGAAAATTTCCGGCAACAGTTTCAGTATATCAGGGTTCGGCATCTGTCCTCGGTGGAGTCCGATCACTGTTTTGTGGTTGCAGAAATAAAATAAAAGTTCGAGACACGATCTAGGGCCAAGAACAATTCAGGTATGAAAACATCTGGCAAACTCATTCGGACTACGATTGGCTCGTTTGTGATACTTGGTGAGGAATCCAACGTGGCCCAGGGCTACAAGGTATTGTCTCTGCACTAGGTGATTTGCAAGCAACTCTTGAACCTTGGGGATCCAGGGAGTTTGGGTGTTTGACAAGATGGGTCAGACAACTCCAAAAGAAACTTGATCGGCTTCGTTCCTTGTCCATTGATCATGGCCCATCAGAGGAGGAACAAAGCACAGTTAAAAAGTTAAAGGAGGCTCTGCACTTGGAAGAAGTGTGGTACCGCCAGCGGTCACGTGTGCCTTGGCTAAGGGAGGAAGATCGAAACACAAGCTACTTTCAGGCCCAAGCCAGACAGCATAAGAGGATGAACATAATCCAAGGACTCAGACGTTCTGATGGAACGGTCTGTATGGATGAGAATGAGGACAAGGAGGAAGTGCAACAGTTCTACAAAAACTTGTACCAGTCCGATGGGTTCCATGATCCAGGCGAGTTACTAGCTCATGTTCCAACAAAAATCTCAGAAGCTATTAACTCGGAGCTCACTAAACCCTACACTGCAGAGGAGGTAAAAACTGCGTTGTTCCAGATGGCTCCTTCGAAAGCTCCTGGTGTAAACGGGTTCACGGCGGGGTTTTATAAGCAGCATTGGGATCTTCTCGGTGGAGACATCACTAATGCAGTTCTAGAATTTTTAAATGGCGGGGAGTTAGCGCCGGGACTGAACGACACCTCCATTACTATAATCCCAAAGGTAAAACATCCCCAGTCCATTTCTCAGTACCATCCAATTGCATTATGTCCTGTTTTGTACAAGATTGCAAGCAAAGCAATTACAAACTGTCTGAGATGCTTAATGGATGAGGTTATTAGTGAGGAACAAAGCGCTTTTGTACCGGGGCGCCTCATTACTGATAATGTGCCTGTGGCATACGAGAGCGTGCACACAATGCGGAGGACAAAAAAAGGGAACAATTTTTCTTGTGCGGTAAAGCTAGATATGATGAAAGCTTATGACCGAGTTGAGTGGCACTATCTCGAAGCAATTCTGTCCAAGCTATGGTTCAACATTGTCTTTATCAGGTTGATCATGAAATGTGTATCTTCAGTTCATTTTTCGGTTCGAGTTAATGGCGAGCTCTTGCTGTTCTTTACCCCTTTGAGAGGTCTTCGTCGACGTGATCCAGCGTCGCCATATCTATTTCTTTTATGTGCGGAAGGCTTTTCCTCCTTGTTGAAATTCTACAACGGAGGAATTATAGACAGAGGTCTGAGAGTAAGCTATAGATCACCGTGGGTCTCTCATTTGCTTTTTGCAGACGACAGTCTCATTTTTATTGATGCAAAAGATCAGAGTGTCCTCAGACTTAATTAGATCTTAAGAATTTATGGAGATGCTTCGGGACAGCGAGTAAATCGGGACAAGAGCTCCATCTACTTCAGTACAAATACTCCTAACCAGGTGAAGCAAGGCATGAAAACAATGTTGAATATCCAAGTGGAAGCGTTCAATGAGAAAGATTTAGGGCTACCAATGGCTATGAGCCGCATCACGAGTGGAACATTTGATCATATCAGCGAAAGATCTCGTGGCCATATGCAAGGATGGTCGGAAAAGCTGTTTGCATGCGCTGCGTGTGAAACTCTTATTAAATCCACAACTCAAGCTATTCCAACGTATCTGATGAGCACGTTTTTGTTCACAAAAAGGTAAAGAAGAGTCTGACCTCTCCTATGACGAAATATTTTTGGAGCAGCTCTCTTGATAAGAAATCGATGCATTGGTTGTCATGGAAGGAGATGACAAAACCAAAGTGCATGGGTGGAATGGGTTTTAGAGACCTACACCTGTTCAATCTTGCAATGCTAGGCAAACATGGGTGGCGGTTCATGACTACTCCCAATTCTTTGTGTGCAAGAGTTTTGAAAGGGCGATACTTCCCGGATGTAGATCTCATGCAAGCATCTATTCCGAAATCGGCTTCAGCTACTTGGAAGGCGATCATTGCGGGACGACAGGCTCTAAGTGCGAGACTGATCGCACGGGTGGGAGATGGCACCAATATTTCTGTGTGGAACCAAAAATGAATACCGGGCACCATTTCCATGGTCCCGATCTTGAGACCAACTCACACCAGCATCGAGCGAGTCTCTGAGCTCATCGATTCAGATAATTGGACCTGGAGACAAGATGTTGTTAGGGAAACCTTCATTGCCCCTGATGCAGATGCCATTCTTAATATTCCTATCCGATGGGGGGCGGTGAGTGTCGTGTTTCTAAGCCTGACAGTAGAATAGGGGGTAGGAATGTAGAGGCAAGATCCTAGCTATGGACGTGTTGTACATGCGCATTTACGAGTTCATGCCCTTCTCGGAGAAAGTAACAGCCCTACGTCACGGAGCCCAGAGGCGGTCGACTAGATATATGCGTGTGAATTACAAAAGGTGCGAACCCTTGTCCCGGAGGAGGGGGGGTGGCTTATATAGAGTGCGCCAAGACCCCAGCCAGCCCATGTTACAAAGGGTTCAATGTACATTAAGGCAGGGCATTACTGGTAACGCTAGTAATAAAGAGATATAAATGATCTTTAAGGTTACAGAGTGAATGACCGACCGTTGTCATCCTGAGTGACGATAGGCCTTCGACACTCCGAGTGGTTTCTTGTATCGTCGAGTGGTTGTTTGCATAGTTGAGTGTCTTCTATACTGTCGAGTGGAACATAGCTTCATGGTCGGGTGGATGATGATTTTGCTTCGACCGCTTCTGGTTCCTTTAGAGATGTCCTTGGGGAGGGTATCTTGGATAGATCCATGACCATAACCTAGGTACATAGCTTCATCATTAGCCCCTGAATGGATCAGGGTTTGAGTGAGGAAGGAGTTGGGAACACTTCCGACTCATTCTTTGTGCTATGAGTATAACTTGTTCTGGAACAATGAACCGAAGAGACAACATCAACTTCTTTTTCAGTCGCCTTGGTCCATTCTTAGTTTTTGCCGAGTGAACTTTCATGGTAGAATTCCAAATGATAAGGTGGAGGATGTTTTCAGTCTGACCAGTTGCTCTGCTCTCCGCGGATTTCGCGGGATTCTAATTTCGGGAAGCGCGCCAGACGGGCGAGGCCATGGTAATCAAGACAGATTAGGCAGGTCTCCTCGATCTCTGCGCCACCTTTTTCACCATGTACTGCGCGCGCGACTGTTGCGGGATTTGTTTAGATCGTCTAGGACTACCAGTTAGTCACTCAGGGAATGACCTTATAAAAGGCACCGAACCGGTTCTCTGCACCGTGCGCTCCCATTCTCTTTTCTTCTTCCTCCGACCTCTCCGCCACGCTCGCTTCTGCTCTTGTCGCCGAACCCTCGATCGAACTCGATCTGTCGCCATGGGAAAAGTGAAGACGGTGGCGCTGGAGCGCGTGAAGAAGGAGACGCGAAGGCGAAGGGCAAGCGGACCAGCCGGGGCGGATCCTCGTCGAGATCCGGCCTGCCGCCGGGCTGGATCCAGGGCAACTGGATCCGCTCGACGATGAGCCAGGACGACCTCGACGACCTGGTGGAGGGGGGACTGATCCCCCACAAATTGGCACGGCTCCCGGGGAAGAAGACCGAGCCGTGGCCAAGGGAGGGTGAGTGCGTTCTCCTCGCCACCCACGTCGATCGCGGATTTTCTCTGCCTCCCCATCCTTTCTTTTGAGGCTTTTTGAACTTCTTTGGGGCTCAGGTCCACCACTTCACTCCAAATACCATAGTCTATCTGGCTGCTTTTGTGTCAATGTGTGAAAATTTCTTGGGCTGTCGACCGCACTGGGGCCTCTTCAAACATATCTTCACCTGCCGCTCCCAGTCGGTCAAAAAGGCCAATCCGAGTGATGATAGGACGCACGTGATCCAGATGTGCGCGGGCCTGGGGATCCAGATGAGGAACAAGAGCACCTTCCCGGCGATGATCCTTCCCGACTCGGTCCGTGGCTGGCAGTCGACTTGGTTTTACTACAAGGATCAGCCGACCGCGGGTCAGTCGACTGGACTTCCTCCCTTTTCCCTGAGAAGTCTTCGTCCTTGAAGGTGTTTCTCGAAGAGAAGGCGCAGGTCAAGGTGCTGGTCGAGCTGGTCGTCCAACTCGTCCGCGACGGGGTGACTGGGATGGACCTGCTGGAGGTCTTTCTCGGTCGACGCATCCAACCCCTCCAGGCCCGTGATCATCCGATGTGGATGTACTCTGGACTCGAGGACTCCACTCGGATCCACCCAGAGGACGTCAGTGAGGACATCTTGGAGAAGTGGCTGATGGGAATCACCAGCAACAAAGACAACCCCCGGGGGTCTAGGAGGGTGATTCCATTCGACCACTTGCGCCAGCCGGAGCAGGTATGATTCTGTTTTACCAAATATCTTTCCGATTCACTATGTGACACCTTGTTGATGGTCGGTTGTACTTCTTTTGCTCATTGTTCTTTCAGGCTCTCATTGACATGTACTCGATGCCCAACGGAGTGCAGGAGCAAGACGTCGAGGAGGTAGCGAGCGGGGGAGAGAGCGGCGAGTGGCACTCGGATGTAGAGGAGGACGAGGAGAGCGACGACTCGAGCGATGACGAAGAAGTCGACTCGTCTCACAGAGAGAGAAGATCCAAGCATGCACACGACCCGACGAGCACCCCAGACCTAGCGACCGCGCCGACTGGGCAGTCTTCGGAGCGCCCTCGGACGTCTTCTCCAGCGCCGATTGAGAAGGCCCCAAAGCAGCCCAAGGTTGTGCCGCCTCCAGCTCCAAAAGCACCGAAGGCCACCTCCTCCAAACTGCCCAAGGCTTTGCCCAGGATCAAAGTGACCGCCCCTACCATCTCCGGGTAATCATCTGACTTGTTCTTTTCGTCGACTCGAGCAACAGAACATAACCGACTGAGTACGGACACTTGCAGTGCTGCTACATCGGGAACCTCTTCCCTCCAGTATCGAGACGAGGAGATGGAAGACGCGGTTACCTCCAACCCAGGTAGAAACTCTTATGATCTTGTTCTTGATTACTTGGTCAACTGCATTCTAGTGGTTCACTTGGGGTCGACTGATTTGTCTTGCAGCTCCAGCCAAGGTCATCCATCTTCCAGATGACGATGAAGATGTGGCTCTTAAGCCCAGGAAGAGCAAAAAGGTAGCAGCTGGCAAGATGTCTCAGCAAGGGCCAACAACACCACCACCCGTCCGTCAATCTGAAGACGCGGGTAGGGCCTCTGTAACCTTCGCGGCACCCTTGTCGAGTGAGCACCCCGCACCGTCGACTGCACCGGTGATTCCTTCAGTCGTCCAACTCCACGCCACGGAGCTCCAAACTGCCACACCTGGGTCGTCTGCTCTCTTTTTCACCAGCTACCCCATCCCGGACAACCAGTCGGAAGTGGCTTCGGAAGCCATCCGTCATGCTAACGTGATGATGGAGCGGATGAAGACAGTGCATGAGAATAGCCAGGCTGCTTATGACGCCAGCACTGCCCTCCAGACTTTCAACCGACCTTGCTCTATCAGGATATGCTACCCGAATTTTTTTCTTCTATACAATCTCCTGTTGTTTGCGTCGAATCAGTGCACCCACTGGGTGTTTTGTTGTCTTTGGTAGTTGCGTTCTTCCACCCGGTCTGGGCGAGTAGGATGTGAACCGGTGGGGGCACGCCAAGTGCACCCACTAGGTGTAGTCCCCGAGACCGCAGTCGACTGCTGGTCTGAGTTCTACCTTCCTTTCTTTTTTTCCACTCGACCCGGGCGGGCCGGTCGAATGAGATCTGAACCGGTGGGAGCACGCTAAGTACACACACTGGGTGTAATCCCCGAGACCGCAGTCGACTGCTGGCAGTCGACTGGGGTCTGAACAGTTTTTGTTTTGACTTGACCCCGGCGGACCGGTCGAGTTGGGTCTTAATCAGCGGGGGCACGCCAAGTGCACCCGCTGGGTGTAGCCCCCGAGACCGCAGTCGACTATGTGCAGTCAGCTGGGGTCTAAGCGAACTTCTTTAAGTTTTATCCACTCGGAAGTGAACAACCTTTGATCTTGTCGATTGACACGTCTTTTGCCTTCTGCAGAAGTCTTGTACTCTCATTTCCAAGTTTGCTGAACTTGAGGAGAAGCAGAGGCAACTCAACCTCGACTTGGAGTTGGCCCAGCAGAATCTGAAGAAAGCTCAAGACGAAGTTGCTGGTATGGAAGGTAACTGCATGTCGACTGTCTTTTTAAAACATTTCTTTGATCTCTTGTCTGATCCGATTGCTTATTTTGCAGAGAAAATGAAGTTGGATCTGGAGAAGAAGGACTCGGACCTCGCCGCTGCACAGAAGGAAGCCCAAGATAAAACTGCCCTCGCAGATCAGAAGCTGGCTTCAGTCGACGCACTAGAAGGGGAGGTGACCAAGCTGAAGTCCTGTCTCAACGAGTCTAACCGAGAGGTGAGTCGTCTGAAGAAGGACAAAATTACCCTGAACGAAAAGCTAGAGTCTGCGGTCCACAAGAGGAATGACACGGAGGCTTATCTGAGAACTCTCGCCAAGAAGCTTTATCTTATGCTGGAAGGTATTTCTTTTAAACCGACTGTGTTGATGCTTGCGAACGGATCCTGTCCGGTCGACTCACTAATTTTTGGCTGTAGAATTCTGCCATGACTTCTACGAGGAAATTGGAAAGGTCGAGACGGGTCTGGACCCTATCGCTTCTCCAGTTTGCGACGAAACTGCAATGAACGTGCTCCGACTGGAGTCTCATGTCGCCAACGTCACAAGCTACCTCGCGCACCTGAAGGAGGCAGTCTCACGAGTCGACACATTGCTCTGGCCAAGGGCGACGCTTCAAAATGCATGGACTCCCTGATGGCTCGACTCAACGAGATCCCTGACCGAGTGCAGGAATGGAAGAAGTCCTCCGTCGGTGTGGTGCTGACGTGGCGCTGTCCTTGGTGCGAGTCCACTGCAAGGAAGCTCGTGAAGACAAGCTGGCGGCATGCTACCTCTTGAGCTTGCGTTGGTTTTCCCCGAAGAGGAAGGGATGATGCAGCAGAGTAGCATAAGTATTTCACTCAGTTTTTGAGAACCAATGTATCAATCCAGTAGGAGGCCACGCTCAAGTCCCTTGTACATGCACAAAATGATAGCTACTTGCAACCAACGCGATTAGGGGTTGTCAATCCCTTCACGGTCACTTAGGAGAGTGAGATCTGATAGATATGATATTTTTGGTGTTTTTGGTATAAAGATGCAAACTAAAAAGTAAAGGCAAAGTAAAAAGCAAAGCAATATTAAAGTGATGGAGATTGATATGATGAGAATAGACCCGGGGGCCATAGGTTTCACTAGTGGCTTCTCTCAAGAGCATAAGTATTCTACGGTGGGTGAACAAATTACTGTTGAGCAATTGGCAGAATTGAGCATAGTTATGAGAATATCTAGGCATGATCATGTATATAGGCATCACGTCCGTGACAAGTAGACCGAAACGATTCTGCATCTACTACTATTACTCCACTCATCGACCGCTATCCAGCATGCATCTAGAGTATTAAGTTAAAAACAGAGTAACGCCTTAAGCAAGATGACATGATGTAGAGAGATAAATTCATGCAATATGAAATAAACCCCATCTTGTTATCCTCGATGGCAACGATACAGTACGTGCCTTGCTGCCCCTTCTCTCACTGGGAAAGGACACCGCAAGATCGAAACCAAAGCTAAGCACTTCTCCCATGGCAAGAACTACCAATCTAGTTGGCCAAACCAAACGGATAATTCGAAGAGACTTGCAAAGATAACCAATCACACATAAAAGAATTCATAGAAGATTCAAATATTATTCATAGATAGACTTGATCATAAACCCACAATTCCTCGGTCTCAACAAACACACCGCAAAAACAAGATTACATCGAATAGATCTCCACAAGAGAGGGGGAGAATTTTGTATTGAAATCCAAAAAGAGAGAAGAAGCCGTCTAGCTACTAACTATGGACCCGAAGGTCTGAGGTAAACTACTCACACTTCATCGGAGAGGCTAGGGTGATGTAGAAGCCCTCCGTGATGACGACCCTCTCCAACGGAGCTCCGGAACAGGCCCCAAGATGGGATCTCGTGGATACAAAAATTTGCGGCGGTGGAATTAGGTTTTTGACTCCTGTTCTGATCGTTTGGGGGTAAGTTGGTATATATAGGAGGAAGGAGTACGTCGGTGGAGCTCTGAGGGGCCCACGAGGCAGGGGGCGCGCCCTAGAGGGGGCGCGCGCCCCACCCTCATGACCGCCTCTCTGATGCGTTGGCGTAGGGTCCAAGTCTCCTGGATCATGTTCGGTGAGAAAAGCACGTTCCCGAAGGTTTCATTCCGTTTGGACTCCGTTTGATATTCTGTTTCTTCGAAACGCTAAAATAGGCAAAAAAACAACAATTCTGGGCTGGGCCTCCAGTTAATAGGTTAGTCCCAAAAATAATATAAAAGTGGAAAATAAAGCCCAGTATAGTCCAAAACAGTAGATAATATAGCATGGAGCAATCAAAAATTATAGATACGTTGGAGACGTATCAGGCATCCCTAAGCTTAATTCCTGCTCGTCCTCGAGTAGGTAAATGATAAAAAGAGAATTTTTGATGCGGAGTGCTACTTGGCATATTTCAATGCAAATCTTCTTAATTGTGATATGAATGTTCAGATTCAAAAGATTCAAGACAAAATTTTATTTTGACATAAAAATAATAATACTTCAAGCATACTAATAAAGCAATTATGTCTTCTCAAAATAACATGGCCAAAGAAAGTTATCCCTACAAAATCATATAGTCTGGCTATGCTCTATCTTCACCACACAAAGTATTTAAATCATGTAGAACCCCGATGACAAGCCAAGCAATTGTTTCATACTCTAACTTTTTCAAAACTTTTTCAATTTTCACGCAATACATGAGCGTGAGCCATGGATATAGCACTTTAGGTGGAATAGAATGGTGGTTGTGGAGAAGACAAAAAGGATAAGATAGTCTCACATCAACTAGGCGTATCAACGGGCTATGGAGATGCCCATCAATAGATATCAATGTGAGTGAGTAGGGATTGCCATGCAACGGATGCACTAGAGCTATAAGTATATGAAAGCTCAAAAAGAAATTAAATGGGTGTGCATCCAACTTGCTTGCTCATGAAGACCTAGGGCAATTTGAGGAAGCCCATCATTGGAATATACAAGCCAAGTTCTATAATGAAAGATTCCCACTAGTATATGAAAGTGATAACATGAGAGAGTCTCTACCAATGTTGGGGATATCGCTTATCGGGTCTTATCGGTCGACCCATGATAAAGGGTAAATCGGCCAGTTTATCGGCATATCGGTCAATTTATCGGCATATCGGCTGATTTATCGGCCGATTTATCTTATCGGTCTGACAGCGGTAAGCGATAAATCGGCCGATTTATCGACATATCGGAAGATATCTTGAACAGTGGTCTCTACTATGAAGATCATGGTGCTACTTTGAAGCACAAGTGTGGTAAAAGGATAGTAACATTGTCACTTCTCTCTTTTTCTCTCATTTTTTTAATTTTTATTTGGGCCTTTTCTCCTTTTTTATGGCCTATTTTTTATTTGGGCTTCTTTGGCCTCTCTTTTTTTGTCCAGAGTCTCATCCCGACTTGTGGGGGAATCATAGTGTCCATCATTCTTTCCTCACTTGGGACAATGTTCTAAAATGATGATCATCACACTTTTATTTTTCTTACAACTCAACAATTACAACTCGATACTTAGAACAAAATATGACTCTATATGAATGCCTCTGGTGGTGTACCGGGATATGCAATATGACAATGATGAATGTGTCATGATAATCGGAACGGTGGAAATTTGCATGGCAATATATCTCGGAATGGCTATGGAAATGTCATAATAGGTAGGTATGGTGGCCGTTTTGAGGAAGATATATGGTAGGTGTATGATACCGGCGAAAAGTGTGCGGTATTAGAGAGGCTAGCAAAGGTGCAAGGGTGAGAGTGCGTAAATCCATGGACTCAACATTAGTCATAAAGAACTCATATACTTATTGCAAAAATCTAGAACTTATCAAAGCAAAGTATTACGCGCATGCTCCTAGGGGGATAGATTGGTAGGAAAAGACCATCTCTCATCCCCGACCGCCACTCATAAGGAAGACAATCAATAAATAAATCATGCTCCGACTTCATCACATAACGGTTCACCATACGTGCATGCTACGGGAATCACAAACTTTAACACAAGTATTCTTTAAATTCACAACTACTCAACTAGCATGACTTTAATATTATCACCTCCATATCTCAAAACAATTATCATGCTTCAATCTTTTCTTAGTATTCAAAACACTCAAAAGAAAGTTTCACAAATCTTGAATACCAAGCATATAATTATTAAGCAAATTACCATGCTATTAACACTCTCAAAATAATTTAAGTGAAGCATGAGAGATCAATAGTTTCTTTAAAAAAAATCCACCACCATGCTCTAAAAGATCTAAGTGAAGCACATAGAGCAAAATTATAACACTCAAAAGATATAAGTGAAGCACATAGAGCAAAATTATAATGCTCAAAAGATATAAGTGAAGCACTTAGAGCAAAACTACTTAGCTCAAAAGATATAAGTGAAGCACATAGAGTATTCTATCAAATTTTAATTCATGTATGGCTCTCCCAAAAGGTGTGTACAGCAAGGATGATTGTGGCATACTAAAGCACAAAGACACAGATAATACAAGACGCTCCAAGCAAAACACATATCATGTTGGTGAATAAAAATATAGCTCCAAGTAAATTACCGATGGAAGTGGACGAAAGAGGGGATGCCTTCCGGGGCATCCCCAAGCTTTGACTTTTTGGTGTACTTGGATTATCTTGGGGGTGCCATGGGAATCCCCAAGCTTAGGCTCTTGCCACTCCTTGTTCCATAATCCATCACAAGAATTCACCCAAAACTTGAAAACTTCACAACACAAAACTTAAAGTAGAAAACTCGTGAGCTCCGTTAGCGAAAGAAAAGAAAAGACCACTTCAAGGTACTGTAATGAACTCATTATTTATTTACATTGGTGTTAAACATACTGTATTACAACTTCTCTATGGATTATAAACTATTTTACTAACCATAGATTCATCCAAATAAGCAAACAACACATGAAAAACAGAATCTGTCAAAAACAGAACAGTCTGTAGTAATCTGTAGCTAGCGCAAGATCTGGAACCCCAAAAATTCTAAAATAAATTGCTGGACGTGAGGAATTTATCTATTAATCATCTTAAAAAATAATTAACTAAATAGCACTCTTCAAATAAAAATGACAGCAATTCTCGTGAGCGCTAAAGTTTCTGTTTTTTACAGCAAGTTCAACAAGACTTTCCCCAAGTCTTCCCAACGGTTCTACTTGGCACAAACACTAATTAAACACAAAAAATACAACCAAAATAGAGGCAAAATAATTTATTTATTACTAAACAGGAGCTAAAAGCAAGGAATAAAAATAAAATTGGGTTGCCTCCCAACAAGCGCTATCATTTAACGCCCCTAGCTAGGCATAAAAGCGAGGATAGATCTAGGTATTGCCATCTTTGGTAGGCAATCCATAAGTGGCTCTCATGATAATTTCATATGGCAATTTTATTTTATTTCTTGGAAAGTGTTCCATGCCCTTTTTTAATGGAAATTGAAATCTAATGTTCCCTTCCTTCATATCATCGCACCAACCGTTCTAAGGAAAGGTCTACCAAGATTAATAGGGCAAGAAGGATTGCAATCTATATCAAGAACAATGAAATCTACGGGCACATAATTCCTATTTGCAACAATAAGAACATCATTAGTCCTTCACATAGGTTTCTTAATAGTAGAATCCGCAAGATGCAAGTTTAGAGAGCAATCATCAAAATTACGGAAATCTAGCAAATCACATAAAGTCTTGGGAATAGTGGAGACACTAGCACCCAAATCACACAAAGCATAAAACTCATGATCTTTAATTTTAATTTTAATAGTTGGTTCCCACTCATCATAGAGTTTTCTAGGGATAGAAACTTTCAACTCAAGTTTTTCTTCATAAGATTGCATCAAGGCATCAACAATATGTTCGGTGAAGGCTTTCTTTTGACTATAAGCATGTGGAGAATTTAGCACGGATTGCAACAAGGAAATACAATCAATTAAAGAGCAACTTTCATAATTAAATTTCTTGAAATCCAATATAGTGGGTTTAGCAACATCTAGATTTTTATTTCTTTCAATCCCACTTTCATCAATTTCATCATAAAGATCTAAATACTCAGAGTTTTTAGAACACCTTCTAGGTAAAGGAAGATCATATTCAGTTTCATCAAGATTCATATTGCAAAACAAAGATTTAATAGGGGACACATCAATAACTTTTAGATCTTCATCTTGATTTTCATAGGAATTGGAAGAACACACTTTAATAAAGGCATCTTTGGAAGCATGCATCCTAACGGTTCTTTCCTTGCACTCATCAATGGAAATTCTCATGACTTTGAGAGACTCATTGATATCATGCTTAAGAGGAATAGATCTAAGCTTTAAAGAATCAATCTCAAGAGAAATTATATCAATGTTCCTAGCCAAATCATCAACTTTAAGAAATTTCTCTTCAAGCAAAGCATTAAAATTATTTTGTGAATTCATAAACTCTTTAACACTATTCTCAAATTCAGAGGGCATCTTATTATAATTTCCATAAGAGTTGTTGTAGAATTCCCATAATTATTAGAAGGATTACTAGGATATGGCCTAGGATTAGAATTCCCTCTATAAGCGTTGTTACCAAAATTATTCCTACCAACAAAATTCACATCCATAGATTCATTGTTATTCTCAATCAAAGTAGAGAAAGGCATATCATTAGGATCAGAAGAAACACTCTTAGTAGCAAATAATTTCATAAGTTCATCCATCTTTCCACTCAAAACATTGATTTCTTCTATCGCATGCACTTTCTTATTAGAAGATCTTTCAGTATGCCATTGAGAATAATTAACAATAATATTATCTAGGAGTTTAGTAGCATCTCCTAAAGTGATTTCCATAAAAGTGCCTCCCGCGGCCAAATCTAAAAGATTTCTAGAAGCAAAATTTAATCCGGCATAAAAAATTTGTATAATCATCCACAAATTCAAACCATGAGTAGGGCAATTGCGTATCATTAATTTCATTCTCTCCCAAGCTTGTGCAACATGTTCATGATCAAGTTGTTTAAAGTTCATAATGTCATTTCTAAGAGAGATAATCTTAGCGGGAGGGACATATTTAGAGATAAAAGCATCTTTGCACTTGTTCCAAGAATTAATACTATTTTTAGGCAAAGACGAAAACCAAGCTTTAGCACGATCTCTAAGCGAAAAAGGAAATAGCTTTAATTTAAGGACATCATTATCGACATCTTTTTTCTTTTGCATATCACATAAATCAACGAAGTTATTCAGATGAGTACCGTCATCTTCACTAGGAAGGCCGGCGAATTGATCTTTCATAACAAGATTCAACAAAGCAGTATTGATTTCACAAGATTCAGTATTGGCAAGAGGAGCAATTGGAGTGCTAAGGAAATCATTATTATTGGTATTGGTGAAGTCACACAATTTAGTATTATCTTGAGCCATCGCGACAAACAGGCAAACTAGCACACGAGCAGACAAGAGCAAACGGGCAAAAGAGACAAATAGAGAGGGAGGATAGAGAGAGACAGGGCGAATAAAAACCGCAAGGGTGAAGTGGGGGAGAGGAAAACAAGAGGCAAATGGCAAATAATGTAATGCGAGAGACAGGGATTGTGATGGGTACTTGGTATGTTGACTTTTTGCGTAGACTCCCCGGCAACGGCGCCAGAAATCCTTCTTGCTACCTCTTGAGCTTGCGTTGGTTTTCCCCGAAGAGGAGGGGATGATGCAGCAGAGTAGCGTAAGTATTTCCCTCAGTTTTTGAGAACCAAGGTATCAATCCAGTAGGAGGCCACACTCAAGTCGCTTGTACCTGCACAAAATGATAGCTACTCGCAACCAACGTGATTAGGGGTTGTCAATCCCTTCACGGTCACTTACGAGAGTGAGATCTGATAGATATGATATTTTTGGTATTTTTGGTAGAAAGATGCAAACTAAAAAGTAAAGGCAAAGTAAAAAAGCAAAGCAAGATTAAAGTGATGGAGATTGATATGATGAGAATAGACCCGGGGGCCATAGGTTTCACTAGTGGCTTCTCTCAAGAGCATAAGTATTCTACGGTGGGTGAACAAATTACTGTTGAGCAATTGACAGAATTGAGCATAGTTATGAGAATATCTAGCCATGATCATGTATATAGGCATCACGTCCGTGACAAGTAGACCGAAACGATTCTGCATCTACTACTATTACTCCACTCATCGACCGCTATCCAGCATGCATCTAGAGTATTAAGTTAAAACCAGAGTAACGCCTTAAGCAAGATGACATGATGTAGAGAGATAAATTCATGCAATATGAAATAAACCCCATATTGTTATCCTCGATGGCAACGATACAGTACGTGCCTTGCTGCCCCTTCTCTCACTGGGAAAGGACACCGCAAGATCGAACCCAAAGCTAAGCACTTCTCCCATGGCAAGAACTACCAATCTAGTTGGCCAAACCAAACGGATAATTCGAAGAGACTTACAAAGATAACCAATCATGCATAAAAGAATTCAGAGAAGATTCAAATATTATTCATAGATAGACTTGATCATAAACCCACAATTCATCGGTCTCAACAAACACACCGCAAAAAGAAGATTACATCGAATAGATCTCCACAAGAGAGGGGGAGAACTTTGTATTGAGATCCAAAAAGAGAGAAGAAGCCATCTAGCTACTAACTATGGACCCGAAGGTCTGAGGCAAACTACTCACACTTCATCGGAGAGGCTATGGTGATGTAGAAGCCCTCCGTGATGACGGCCCTCTCCGGCGGAGCTCCGGAACAGGCCCCAAGATGGGATCTCGTGGATACAGAAAGTTGCGGCGGTGGAATTAGGTTTTTGGCTCCTGTTCTGATCGTTTGGGGGTACGTAGGTATATATATGAGGAAGGAGTACGTCGGTGGAGCTCTGAGGGGCCCACGAGGCAGGGGGCGCGCCCTAGGGGGGGCGCCCCCACCCTCGTGACCGCCTCTCTGATGCCTTGGCCTAGGGTCCAAGGCTCCTGGATCACGTTCGGTGAGAAAATCACGTTCCCGAAGGTTTCATTCTGTTTGGACTCTGTTTGATATTCTGTTTCTTCGAAACACTGAAATAGGCAAAAAAACAACAATTCTAGGCTGGGCCTCCGGTTAATAGGTTAGTCCCAAAAATAATATAAAGTGGAAATAAAGCCCAATATAGTCCAAAACAGTAGATGATATAGCATGGAGCAATCAAAAATTATAGATACATTGGAGACGTATCACAGCGATCAAGGTCGCTAACACCAAAAGGCATGACTTCCAGTCCTTCATGGAGACTTTCATCGCTGCTGCCACTCGAATCGCGGATGGGATCGACCTGGACGAATTTGTCGAGCCTGCCAGCCCTCCTCCTGCCGAGTGAACAAACTTATGAGACTTGAATCTGCTTTAAATTTGCCTCGAAATGCCGAGTGGTTGCTGTAACCGTTAAACTCCTTCGGGCTTGATGCTCGAATACTTTTGGTTTGCTGCTTGGAACTTTAGGATTTATCCGAATTTGGTTTATTTCCGAATATGCTTGCGTTTTGCCTTCAAGTGGACTTTGTTCTCTGCTCGGAATAGTCTTTGCGTTGGAGATGCAGCTCTGAGGTGGCGACTCCAGTCGACCTGCGCTTCGTCGTCCTTGCGGATAGGGATGGAGCGCACATTGTACTTGTGGCGTAGTCCCGAAGGAGAAGGTTGCAGTCGACGTGCACCTCGTCGTCCTTGCGGATAGGGATGGAGCGCACGTTGTACTTGTCGCGTAGCTCCGAAGGAGAAGGTTGCAGTCGACCTGCACCTCGTCGTCCTTGCGGATAGGGATGGAGCGCATGTTGTACTTGTGGCGTAGCTCCGAAGGAGAAGGTTGCAGTCGACCTGCACCTTGTCGTCCTTGCGGATAGGGATGGAGCACACGTTGTACTTGTGGCGTAGCTCCAAACTTAGGCAAGTAATAGACTGCAGCTAATCCCCCGAGTGGGAGGGTTGCTCTCCACTCGGTAGGATTTTTTAAACTTAGACGAGTACTGGACTGCAGCTAAGCCTCCGAGTGAGAGAACTTAGGCGAGTACTAGACTGCAGCTAAGCCCTCGAGTGGGAGGATTGCTCTCCAATTCGGTAGGATTTTACAAACTTAGGCGAGTACTGGACTGCAGCTAAGCCTCCGAGTGGGAGAACTTAGGCGAGTACTAGACTGCAGCTAAGCCCCCGAGTGGGAGGATTGTTCTCCACTCGGTAGGATTTTACAAACTTAGGCGAGTACTTGACTGCA
>NC_041392.1:673265215-673274301 GCF_002162155.2 Triticum dicoccoides
GTACTGGACTGCAGCTAAGCCTCCGAGTGGGAGAACTTAGGCGAGTACTAGACTGCAGCTAAGCCCCCGAGTGGGAGGATTGCTCTCCACTCGGTTGGATTTTACAAACTTAGGCGAGTACTGGACTGCAGCTAAGCCTCCGAGTGGGAGAACTTAGGCGAGTACTAGACTGCAGCTAAGCCCCCGAGTGGGAGGATTGCTCTCCACTCGGTAGGATTTTACAAACTTAGGCGAGTACTGGACTGCAGCTAAGCCTCCGAGTGGGAGAACTTAGGCGAGTACTAGACTGCAGCTAAGCCCCCGAGTGGGAGGGTTTCTCTCCACTCGGTAGGATTTTACAAACTTAGGCGAAACGGATTCGCGGCTAAGCCTCCCGAGTGAGAGGTTTACCCATCACTCGGTAGGATTTTCTTTCGAACTTAGGCGGAACGGATTCGTGGCTAAGCCCACCCACTGGGGGATTTCATAGGTAAATAAAAGCAACAACAATCGTGCGAGAAGACTGAAAAGCTCTTGTCTTTGACGAACAAATTACAAAGCTACTTCTTATTACATTTTATTCGAATGAGTGCTTAAGTATAAAAGGGGTGGAGCAGCTCCACGTTCCAAGCCCGTGGCTCGTGTTTCTGATGCTCAACACTGTAAAGATGGTATGCTCCATTATGGAGAACTTTGGTGATGATGAAGGGGCCTTCCCGAGCCGGGGCGAGCTTGTGTGGTTTCTGTTGATCCACTTGAAGAACCAGGTCCCCCTCTTGAAAGGTTCGGCCCCTCACGTTCCTGGCGTGGAATCGACGCAAGTCTTGCTGATAAATGGTCGACCGGATCAAGGCCATCTCTCTTTCCTCCTCTAAGAGATCGACTGAATCCTGTCGGGCTTGCTCTGCTTCTTCTTCGGAGAAGAGCTCGACTCAGGGCGCATTGTGGAGCAGGTCACTCGGCAGAATAGCTTCGGCTCCATAGACCAAGAAGAAAGGAGTTCGTCTAGTCGACCGATTGGGAGTTGTCCTCAAACCCCACAGAAATGACGGAAGTTCATCGACCCAAGCGCCTGCTGCGTGTTTGAGGTCACACATCAGTCGGGGTTTTAATCCTTTGAGAATCGGGCCATTAGCTCTTTCTTCTTGTCCGTTCGACTGCGGGTGAGCGACTGAAGCATAGTCGACTCGTGTGCCTTGAGAAGCGCAGAAAGCTCTAAACTCGTCAGAATCGAAGTTCAACCCATTGTCCGTGATGATGTTGTGTGGAATTCCATATCTGAATGTCAATTCTCTGATAAAACTGACAGCGGTGCTGGCTTCGAGACTCTTGATAGGTTTAGCTTCGATCCATTTGGTAAACTTGTCGACTGCCATGAGCACATGAGTGAAGTCGCTCCTACCAATTCTTAGTGGTCCAACCATATCCAAACCCCAAACAGCAAAGGGCCAGATGAGAGGAATGGTCTTCAGGGCTGACGCTGGCTTGTGAGACATGTCCGAGTAAAACTGGCAGCCTTCACATCTGTCGACTATATCTTTTGCCATTTCATTTGCTCGCGGCCAATAGAATTCGGCTCGGTATGCTTTAGCCACGATGGCCCGAGAGGACGCATGGTGGCCACAGGTCCCCGAGTGGATGACGTTGAGAATCATTCAACCTTCTTCTGGCGTTATGCATCTCTGACCAACTCCAGTCACGCTTTCCTTGAACAATTGTCCTCTTTTCACAGTAAAGGCCTTGGATCGACGGACGATCTGCCGAGCCTCTTCTTCGTCTTCTGGGAGTTCTTTCCTGAGGATGTACGTAATGTACAGCACTGTCCAGTTGGGTGTGATGACCAGAACCTCCATGATTAGGTCGACCATTGCTGGGACCTCGACTTCAGTCGGATCTGTGGTGCTCTTAGGCTACGGGGGCTCTTCAGTAAAAGGATCTTCTTGAACGGTCGGTGTGTGAATATGTTCCAAAAACACATTGCTGGGAATGGCTTCTCTCTTGGAACCTATCTTTGCCAAGTCATCGGCTGCTTGATTTTTCAGTCGGGGTATGTGATGGAGCTCTAACCCCTCAAACTTCTTTTCCAACTTCCTCACCGCGTTGCAGTAACCAGTCATGGCTGGGCTTCTGACGTCCCACTCCTTCATCACTTGATTGACTACCAAATCTGAGTCGCCGTAGACCATCAGGTGACAGACGCCGAGTGAGATGGCCATATGCAACCCATACATGAGTGCTTCATATTCAGCTTCATTATTGGAGGAATCAAAGTGAATCTGGAGGACATATCTGAGCTTGTCTCCTTGGGGGGATACCAGGACCACCCCAGCACCGGAACCATTCAACATTTTGGATCCATCAAAGAACATGCTCCAGTGCTTCGAGTGAACTTGAGTCGGCAGTTGTTGTTCAATCCACTCGGCGAGGAAGTCTACTATTGCTTGGGACTTAATAGCTTTCTTTGCCTCGAACTTGATATCTAAGGGAAGGAGTTCAATCGCCCATTTTGCCACTCGACCAGTTGCATCTCTGTTGTGCAGAATCTCTGACAATGGAGCGTCGCTGACGACTGTAACAGAGTGATCGGAGAAATAGTGTGCAACCTTCTTCGTGGTCATGTAAATTCCATAAACGAGCTTCTGATAGTGCGGATATCTCTGCTTTGATGGAGTCAGAACTTCTGAAATATAATAAACTGGGCGCTGAACTTTATAGGCTTTTCCCTCTTCTTCCCGCTCGACCGTAAGTACTGTACTGACGACTTGTCCAGTGGCTGCTATATAAAGCAGTAAAGGCTCTTTGCTGATTGGGGCAGCAAGCACCGGCTGGGTGGAAAGCAGGGCTTTTAGCTCTGCAAATGCTGCATCAGCTTCAGGAGTCCACTCGAACTTATCTGATTTCTTCATCAGTCGGTAAAGAGGCAGTGCCTTTTCACCGAGGCGAGAAATGAATCGACTTAGGGCGACCAAACAACCAGTAAGCTTCTGGACATCGTGCACACGCACAGGGTGTTTCATCTGGAGTATGGCACCCACTTTCTCTAGGTTAGCATCGATCCCTCGTTCGGAAACGAGAAAACCGAGTAATTTTCCGCCTGGGACTCCAAACGTGCACTTTGATGGATTAAGCTTGATATCATACCTTCTAAGGTTGGCAAAGGTTTCAGCAAGGTCAGTCAGTAGGTCAGAACCTTTACGTGACTTGACCACAATGTCATCCATATATGCTTCCACATTCCGACTGATCTGAGTGAGCAGGCACTTTTGAATCATCCGCATGAATATGGCTCCACTGTTCTTCAAACCGAATGGCATAGTGACATAACAGAAGCACCCAAATGGGGTGATGAAGGCTGTTTTTATCTCGTCGGGTCCGTATAGACGGATCTGGTGGTACCCAGAGTAAGCGTCCAAAAAGGACAAACGCTCGCACCCTGTAGTCGAGTCGACTATCTGGTCGATGCGAGGGAGGGGAAAGTGATCTTTCGGGCAGGCCTGATTGATATGCTTGAAGTCAATGCACGTGCGAATTGAGTCGTCCTTCACCATGACAACATTAGCTAACCACTCAGAGTGGTAAATCTCACGAATAAACTCAGCTGCCAAAAGCCGAGCCACCTCTTCATCGATTGCCTTCCTCTCCTGCACGGCGGACCGTCGAAGATGTTTTTGACTGGTTTCACTTTTGGGTCGAATCGCAAACGATGCACAGCCAGTCCCCTGGGAACACCTAGCATGTTCGAAGGTTTCCATGCAAAGATGTCCTAGTTCTCACGGAGGAATTGGATGAGCGTTTCTTCCTATTTGGAGTCGAGTGTGGTTGAAATGTGAGTCGGAGCAGCATTGGGGTCTGTCGGGTGCATGTGGATCGACTTTGTTTCACCAGACGACTGGAACGCTGAATCTGTGGCTGGCTTCTTGGCTCGCAACAAATCACTCGGATCTGCATTTTTCTAATATTCTTGCAATTCTACCACGGCCATCTGTGTATCGACGATATTTGAACCCTTCTGGAAGCACTCTTCTGCCTTCTTTTGATTACCAGTGATAGTGATCACCCCTTTGGGACCAGGCATCTTCAATTTGAGGTACTCCCTCCTTCCATCTATATAGAGCCTAATGCGTTTTTCGAGGCTAACTTTGACCAAAAACTAAAGCAATAATATATGACCTGCAACTTACACAAAGCACACTGTTAAATTCGTGTGTGAAAGGAGCTTTCAATGACATAATTTTCACATTGTGCATGTCATGTACTATTAATCTTGTCAATAGTCAAACACGGTCTTAAAAACGCATTAGGCCCTATATAGATGGAAGGAGGGAGTACACGTAACATGGTCGAGCCATAAAACATGCATAAGCTGGCTTGCCCAGAATAGCATGATAGGCACTCTAAAAATCCACAACTTCAAATGTCAACTTTTCTCTGCGGTAATTCTTGGAATCACCGAAAATCATGTCGAGAGCAATCTGGTCTAGTGATGCAGCCTTCTTGCCTGGAATGACCCCATGGAAACTCATATTACTCTCACTGAGTCTGGACATCAGAATGCCCATTCCTTTCGATGTCTCTACATACAGTATATTTAGGCCACTGCCACCATCCATTAGAACCTTTGTCAATCGGGTGCCCTCGACTACTGGGTCGACCACCAATGCTTGCCTCCCAGGGGTGGCTATATGCGCTGGGTGATCGGACTGGTCGAATGTAATGGCAGTCTGGGACCACTTCAAATAACTGGGTGTCACCGAAGCGACCATGTCCACTTCTTTGTTGATGACTTTCAATCGACTTTTACTCTCAACGTCAGCAAAAATCATCAAGGTGGAATTCACGTGGGGATAACCACCATCATCCTCTTCCTCATCCTCAACCTTGTCTGCTTCCTTCTCCTTTTCCTTGGGCTGTTTCTCTCAGAACTGTTGGATTAGGAGTCGACACTGTCGAGTGGTATGCTTTGGGTAAATGAAATTACCCTCTTCATTTTTTTAGTGTGGATGTGACATGGCAAATCCAGCACATCATTTCCATCTTGATCTTTTACTTTCTTGGGGTTCCACGGCCCCTTGGGCTTCCCCTTGAACTTTCCTTGAGTCACAGCTAAGGCTTCACCAGGGGCGGCTGGCTCGGCTTTGCTCTTCTGTTTCCGACTGGAGTTACCTCCTCCGGCTTCATGGGCAACTATTTTGTGCTTACCACTCTGGAGTCGGTCTTCTTCTTCACCGTTGGCGTACTTGGTGGCAATTTCCATCATTTGAGTCAGAGTCATATCTCCTGTCCGACCGAACTTCATATTCAATTCCCGATACTTGACACCTTCTTTAATGGCACAAATCGCCTGGTGATCAGACACATTCTCCACCGTGTGATGCAATGTGATCCATCTCTAGATATAATCCCTCAAAGACTCATTCGGTTTCTGCACGCAACACTATAATTTGGTCAGCCCTGCCGGCCGTTTGAAAGTCCCTACGAACGTTCTGACAAATACTCGGGCAAGATCTTCCCAAGTAGAAATACTGCTTGGCGCTAACTGATTCAGCCATGCTCTATCCGAGCCCTCCAACATCAGAGGAAGGTGTTTCATGGCCACTTCATCATTGCCGCCACCAATCTGGACAGCCACTCGGTAGTCTTCAAGCCAAGTATCAGGCTTGAACCCACCAGTGAACTTACTGACTCCAGTCGCCAACCTGAAGTTGGGAGGAATGACTGCAGACCTGATGGCTCTGCTGAAGCACTCCGGACCTGAGACATGCACACTGCTGCTGGTTGGTACATCTCTGTCACGACCCTCTCCGTGAGCTCTGTTTCTGTCGACCAAGCCCTGAACGAGAATAGATCTCGCATCAAAGCCCGGCTCTCTGGGGTCGACTGGAACCCCTCGCGCCATACTGTGAGGGCGTCTGTCATCATGTTGCTGCGGCACGTACGACCCACTCCTTGGGGGAGGTGTGGGCACTCGACGACGATCATCGCGATCGACTCGGTGATCATACTGCTCACGGTTTCTATACTGATCTCGTCGGTCTCCACGTCCCTCACGCCTCGGGGGCGATCTTGGGCTGTGAGTCGACTGAACTGTGTCTGCAACCATGGACCTGCTATGGATCCTATTCCGCGACTGAGATACTGCTGTATTCTACTCTCCTGCTGCACGGAGCAAAGCTCGGATCTGCACCAGACCTCGACCAGTTTCTGATTGGGAAGGTTGGATCGACTCCTCTATCCGGGTTGCAGCTGCGAGATTCTGGATCGGAGTTCGGTATATCTAAGTCGGAGGCGGAAAGATTTGACGTCGACTGGATTAAGGAGCACGCTGTCGAGCACGCTCGTCGAGTGCGCGCTGGAGATTCTCCAGTCGAGTGCGCTCAGCCAAGTTGGCCAGGCGCGCCTCCTCCAAGGCCTGGGCCTCAGGGGTTTCTCCAACGATAGGAGTGTGAAGTGCATCCATGTTCTGGTGGCGAAGTTCTTCTCTCAGCTGCGAGGAGAGGGGTTCGGGGCGGTACTCTTCATGAACGCGCGACGAATCGCCGTTCCCATCGCCTCCGTCTTCACGGGTGAAGCCAGGAGGACCGCATGGTCCATTGACCATCAAAACTTCTACCGCGGGGTCGCTGCTATCGCACTCAGATGCGGTCTCTACAGAGCCAGTCGACAGATCGAACAAGCCATAGAGGGTTTCGTCGGGCTCGATTGCCGCGACTTGAGGGGTGGCCGACTGATGAGCCACCGCGTGCTTCACCCACCGCTGAAGCCTCGACCGACCAGAACGTTTGCTCCGGCGAGCCGCAGGGAGGGGGAAGCCATAAGAGCCGATCGATACTGGGTCAACGGCTGCCGCAGGAGGACGCCACGGATGCACGCACGAAAGTGTGTCGCCCCGCGGACGAGGAGCGCGTCGACGTCGAGTGGAGCCTCCTGAAGCCAAGCGGAGTCGTCGGCGATAAACACGAGCGCGCCGAGATGGATCTCGCGACCCTCAGCCAAACCTCCGCCTGAAACCATGATGAAGGGGATCGGAAAAATTGCAACTTCTCCAAAAAGTCGCTAAGACACCTGCCCCACGGTGGGCGCTAACTGTCGTGGTTCTAAGCCTGACAGTAGAATAGGGGATAGGAATGTAGACGCAAGATCCTAGCTATGGAGGAGTTGTACATGCGCGTTTTACGAGTTTAGGCCCTTCTCGGAGGAAGTAACAACCCTACGTCTCGGAGCCCGGAGGCGGTCGACTGGATATATGCGTGTGAATTACAAAAGGTGCGAACCCTTGTCCCGGAGGAGGGGGTGGCTTATATAGAGTGCGCCAGGACCCCAGCCAACCCACGTTACAAAGGGTTCAATGTACATTAAGGCAGGGCGTTACTGGTAACACTAGTAATAAAGAGATATAAATGATCTTTAAGGTTACAGAGTGAATGACCGACCGTTGTCATCCTGAGTGACGTTAGGCCTTCTACACTCCGAGTGGTTTCTTGTATCGTCGAGTGGTTGTTTGCATAGTCGAGTGTCTTCTATATTGTCGAGTGGAACATAGCTTCACGGTCGACTGGATGATGATTTTGCTTCGACCGCTTCTGGTTCCTTTAGAGATGTCCTTGGGGAGGGTATCTTGGACAGATCCATGACCCTAACCTAGGTACATAGCTTCATTAGTGAGGACTCCTTTGCTTGGGCTTTCGAAAAAGCTGGTAACTACACTGTCAAGACGGCGTACCGAGCTCTTATGACTCAAAACAAGCGATTGGCTCGAGAGGAAGGGTCGGCTACCGGGACCTCCGGAACGATCGACAGTTGTGGAAGGCTTTATGGAAGCTCAATGTTATACCTAAAGTACGCGTATTTTGGTGGAGAGTTCTCCGTGGCATTCTCCCAGATGAAAGTACTCTCAAATACCGCCATATTGCAGTCATCGATTGATGCAAAGTATGCATGGCTATGAATGAGGACTTGAAGCATGCATTGATACACTACACGCATGCTCGCCGCTTTTGGGATGAAGCATATGTGTGGTTCGGTCTGCGGCTACCGCGACTACACCCAGAATCTTGGGCGCGGGATATCGTATGTGATACAAGGTTTTCGGATGATGACCGTGCAAAAATCACAACAATTATGTGGTCAATCTGGCACTCCCGCAACCGCATCAAGCATGGGGAAGCTGGGCGCGATCCTGTTGCCACCATCCGATCTACCAAGGAGGCCATTGCGCTCCTGAATCTTCCATGCAAGACAACTGCAATTCTGCCAGGGTTTGGGTGGCGACCACCTGAGGGAGAAGTGGTAAAAATCTCCACTGATGGTGCGCTCAACTTTGAAGAGGGTCGAGGTGGAGCAGGAGGGGTTACTCGCTCGGTCGTGGCTCTACTAGACTCCTGGTGCAAGCCTTACACGGGGATTTCGGATCCTCTTATCATCGAAGCTTTTTCACTACGAGATGGAGTTCTATTTGCTGCATTAAGGGGACTCTCGCATGTGATCATGGAAGTGGATTACGTGGAGCTGGTGATGCTCTGGAAAACCCGCCACAATTTCCGTTCAGTTGTGGCCCCTATCTTACTAGAAATAGGAGAGCTTAGCAATAATTTTACTTTATTTGATATTCAACATGTAAACCGGTCGGCAAATTTTCCTGCGCATCTCTGTGCTAAACATGCTTGCACATTGAATATAACGGATTGCTGGCTAGAGGACACTCCTAGCTTCCTTGTGACCAGTCTTTTGGCTGATTATCTGAGGAATGCTTTTGTTTGAATAAAAGCTCTATAAATTGCCCGCAAAAAAAAAACTGTCCCATCTCGCCATGCAGGGGCCCGTAACGTACAGTCCGGAATCACGGGGTCCTGTTCAAGTTTTCCGTTCTGAGCACTGCTACACAGATGATATCCTAGAGCCGATTTATGCACGACGCGTGATCGATGCCATCCATCACTTTAGCTCCATGAGTTAGAGCCATCGATCACAGCATCGTCCATAAATCGTCCGCCAAGGTGTCGTGTGCACAGTAATATCGTTCCGTTCTTGTGGACTCCGCTGTCAGCCCAATCATATTTTAGTCCTCCTTTTTATCTTTGTCACTGTCTGTGTTGATGTGTGTTTTGGTT
>NC_041392.1:673274547-673276972 GCF_002162155.2 Triticum dicoccoides
GTTCTTGTTAAACTAACCACCCTCGTCAAACGCTAAATTGATGTTTAGTGGACGTGCTATTATCGTACAGTGCAGCTACTGGTTCGTACAATGATGCTCTCTTAACAATTGGGTGATTTTGTTGGCACACGCATAGTGGTTTACGTACGCAGTAGTATTGACGAGAAAACGGAATTTTGTAGCCAGCAGTTAAGAATTAAGCCCGATTTCTTTTGTTTGTGAAAAAGAATTAAGCCCGATCTATCCTCAACAATCTCTCTCTGTATATATATGTTCCTAGCAATGACAGTATTGTCATTTTTAACTTGGTCAAGCTCCCCGCAAAAAAAAAATACTCGGTCAAACTCTGTTGAATGTTGAAATTTATTTGTACATCAACATCAACCGACACTCAAAAGACCGACGGAAATCGCCCAATGGTTAGCTAGGCTACTGGTCAGTGGTCACGCATGCATGCATCGGTCGATCCAGACGGGCATGTTATTATGAGGTTCTCCAGTGTTCCGCTGAAGATCCTGACCGAAACTCAAACCGCATCCAACACACACAATTATGACGCAACTATTGGCCATGACAATTATATTGTTGAGACATTCTTCATTCTAAACGTAGCATAATGCAGTCCGGCTAACGATCTAAGCAAATGAATCATGTTGCAGTCTAGGCAAGAAACTGAACTTCACGGGCTGGATTGGATGATTGGATGAAGTTCACAATTTGGATTGGATGATGGACCAGGGCCATTTAAAACTTGCGGATATCCTCGTCCCAGTCAGCCAATCCCGTCGAACTAATCATCTGTTTTTGCCGTTGCTTTTTGGCGGTTTTGTCCTTGTACGGCACATGAGCTGATCATGCATTTCTCCCCGTTCACATACACGCAACAACCACGGCGAAGAAGATGAGCATGGCTCGGTCAGACGAGAGCGACCGCTTAATTTGGAGCAGCATGTAGCCGCGTGGAGATTTGCCAAATTCTTGATGTAGCTAGCCTAAGGAAGAGCTGGTCTGTACCTCCAACCACTTGCACATAGTATATGCAAATTTACCGGGTGAAAAGCAGTGCCTTCGCCCACTTATAGGCTGGTCATAGTGGAAAGTAACTTATACTAATGTCATGTATATGACACTAGTCTAAATTACTATTTTCATAGTGCAAAGTAACATATTAGTAATATCATACTTCCTTCGTCCGAAAATACTTGTCATCAAAATGGATAAAAAGAGTTGTATCTAAAACTAAAATACGTCTAGATACATCTCCTTTTATCTATTTTGATGACAAGTATTTTTGGACGAATGGAGTATGTGGCTTTATTTAATGGCTTGTAGACTTATCTTGTCGTGAAAAGCGCTATGTTACAGTAACATATTATGTTACCACTTCTTATTAACTACATGTCACATAAGCAAAAAAATTATGAAGTGCGCTATATTACTATCTAAGTTACTCCCATTATGGCTAGCTTTATAGACAAGCCAAATTAGCTAATCAAGGGGATGTAACTCCAGACACTGCGACGACTGGACTTTCAGTTTCATATCTTGTGTGGTTATGCTGACATGCATGCAAGCACGATGTTTGTGTACTCTCTCAGCTTCGTAGTCAGCCTAATTAACGAACTGCCTTGACCTGGTCGTTCACCTATCGTCATAATTATGCAAATTCCGGACGGTTGCTTCGGCAATCCATGACAACAGATGGGTTCGTGATCTTCAAGGCCGCATCACAGCAGATACCCTCCCATCCTTCGTCGCCCTATGGGGTAGGATCGCTGCCTTGCCACCCCTAGCACCTGATGTGGTTGACTTCTTCCTTTGGCGGTTCTCCGCAAATGGCTGCTACTCAGCGGCCTCGGCCTATAAGCTACACTTCGTGGACTACATGTCCTATGCTCCTATGTCGGCGATTTGAAAGGTGTGGGCACCGGCCAAGCACAAATTTTTCGCATGGCTGTGTGCGCAAAACAGGATCATGACAACCGACAGACTATTGGCAAGGCAGTGGCCAAATTCCGATTTTTGCCCGCTTTGCAGGTACAACCTTGAGACAGCGGAGCACCTCATGAAGCTATGTCACTAGTAGAAAAAGGGTCAAACTTGAAGCACATTATTGTCGGTTTGATTTTGGCCCGGTACTAATGGTATCATTAGTGCCGGTTCGAACGGATTTGCATTAATGCCGGTTCGTGTTGAACCTTTAGTACCGGTTCGTGGCACGAACCGGTACTAAAGGGGTGGTGGCAGGCTGGCGTCAGGCCAGGGCCCCACGATCACCTTTAGTACCGGTTTGTGGCACGAACCGGTACTAAAGGTCTAACCTTTAGTACCGGTTCGTGCCATGAACCGGTACTAAAGGGGTCTGACCTATAGTACCGGTTTGTGACACAAACCGGCACTGTAGGGCAATTTTCAAACTCTACCA
>NC_041392.1:673277197-673284029 GCF_002162155.2 Triticum dicoccoides
AATGATAAAAACTTCAAAAAATAAAATCCTTCGAGAGGTAGTTATATTACTACATCTACTAGTTAGGAAAGTTTAAAAGCTACAAATTGGACATGTTTTGCAAAAAGTGTAGGGAAAATGTAAAACGGTTATAACTTTTGCATACGATGTCGGAAAAAAACGTATAATATATCAAAAAATTCAGCACGAAAATCCGCATCCGATGGAGACGGCCTATGGCCTGTTTGGAATTTTTTACAATCCTCAAATTCCAAAAGTAAAAAAAGATATGGTCAAATTTCAGTTTGTTTAAAAAATTTGGTTAAATCTGGTCAAACTACTTATTCAATAAGTATTAATGTTACTACATAATTATTCAAGAATATTAGTGTTACTAAATAATTATTTCAATTTTTTGAATTTTGGTCAAATCTGGTCAAACTATGGTCAAATTGTGGTCAAACTGTGGTCAAACTTATTCAAGAAATTTTAGCATTACTAAATAATTACTATTTTTTAGAATAATAGTTTCAAACTCAAACGGTGAAATGTGTGACTTCATGCTCAAGCTAAACTCTCGAGGGTTAATAGGATTGACATCTTACTATTGTCAGGAAAACAACAAGTGCAGACTCGGAAACGAAGGAGAATAGAACCCGAAAGTTAAGCGTGCTCGGGCTGGAGTAGTGAGAGGGATGGGTGATCGGTCGGGAAGTTAGATGATTTGGAATGATTGATCCACACTTGAGCAGTTAAGAGAGGTGATTAGAGACTGAATCATCAAATAATTCAAAAAAATTAAAAATAAAAAAAAAATTCCAAATTTTTCAAAAAAAATGCAAAAAAAACCTTTAGTACCGGTTGGTAACACCAACCGATACTAAAGGTCCCCCATACCAGGGCGCGAGCTCACGCCACGTGGTGGCACTTTAGCGCCGGTTCGTACCGAACCGGTACTAAAGGCCCTTACGAACCGGCGCTAAAGCTCCGTTTTCTACTAGTGTATCCGTGATCGTGTGCCCTCTAGAGCCTAGCAGCTACCAAGTTCAACTTGCCTCATTTCTCGCCAGAGGCCTGGAGGACGGAGCCCTCTCTACAGGGCTGGCTCTGTGAGCTATCAGCCACCCCGACGAACACCAAGAAAGCACGATCCTTGGCGCTGTTGGCGGGAACGGAACGATCGCATCTTCAGGAGCGTCGAACTACCACCCTCTTCGGTCCTTCGACGCCTTGCTGAAGAACAAACTACCTGGGCGCTTGCTGGGTGCCGGCATTTGATGTCGCACGAGTAGTTCTATCTTCTCCTTCTTTTCTTTTCTTCTTTTGGAGGTCCTCCTCATTGCTGTACAGTTGGCGTTTCTTTCGCTGTTCCTCTTAATGAAAAGCGCAGTTCTTCGGCGTCCTTTCAAAAAAGAAATTTATGCAAATAATTAGGCGCCAACCCCTCAAAAAAAAAATTAGGCGCCATGGTTTAACTACCCATGCTACTCTTCCGGCGCGGGTAATGGTATTTACGGCCAATCGCTAATAACCTACTCGCTCCATTTCAAAATACTTGATTTCCATTTGTCTAAAAATGAATGTACCTATATATTAAAACATGTCTAAAAACATCTATATTTTGACAAATGAAATGCATGTACTGTGAAACGGAGGGAGTAGATCTCAAAGATTGTTGATGCGCGCCGAGTAAACTGTAACAGAGGGAGTAGTTACAATATTCATTCCCACGGTAGGGAGATGGCCGGCTGAGCTAATTCTGATTGGCAGTTAGTTAAGTCGAAAATCAAGACTAATTGGCAGCATCATGCTCTTGTTGTGGCCTCCAGCTGCATGGTAACGCCGATGGAGCACACCTGTACACGTAGGATGCACCTTGCTAGCCAGCGTGTCCGAGTCAACGAAGCGCATAATTTTTTTTCATACGGTACGGTACGCCGTATCATTGGGTCGTCAATCAGTAATCCCAATCATTTAGGACCCCCCGTACCTAGCTACTCACACGCAGAGCAGAGCAAAGCTTGTCCCAAAGCCCAACCGAAAGCGAGTGAATCAAACCAACTAAACTAACTATAATAACTAAATCAACCACCACACGGCGCCTATGCACATGCCCTCAATGGCTGATGAATTCTGTTATACAGATAGCACCGGACGAATACGGTGAATCAGGATATGGATGGTAATCGATTCACCAGTGGTCTAGCTGTATTTGGTGATGCTTCGCGTTTCGGAGGTTGACGAGATTCTTCTTATCTTATCTTCTACTCCTACTGTACTACAGAAGTTCAAACAATGTCTAATTTTTTTTCAAAGGATAGTTCAAACAATGTGGAGGGCAGTGAGAGCGCAACTTTGACCCACATGCCGGGGAGTGGGACACCGCCATGCGTCAGTCATAAGTTGAAGGAAATGAAGGCAATGGGAGGGATGTACCCCAACCTAATGCTGAAATAGAAGTGGGAGCGCCGCTGCGGAGCCCACAGTTTCAGTTCACACAAGTGATTAGCTGGGTCCTTCTTTCTGTTTTTCTTTTTATATTTTCTTACGAGAGAGCCAGTTTGCTTTGCCGGCCCCTTTGGGAAACCATATTTGCCGCTCTCTATGTCAGAGCCTGTTTTCTTCTTTGTTTCTACCTTTTTCTCTCATTTCATTTCTTTGTAAATTCATAATTTTCTCATAAATTCAATTCTTCAAAAAATCAAGAATTTCCAATTTTTTTGGCCTTTTCCCAAAAATGTTTGGAATATATAAGAAATTGTCTTTTTTGTTGAATTTTGAATAATAATTACTTTTTAGATAAAAAATGTTCAAATCTTCAAAAATATATTTTTCCAAAAAATTGCGGAATAAAAAATTCAAAATTATAAAAAAGTGTTCATGGTTTTTCAAAATGTCTTTAAAAAATAAATGTTCAAAATTTCACAAAAAAGCACGTCTTCAATTTTTGGAAAAATCAAAAAATTATCCTTCGTGTTTTCCAAAAAAATGAGGTTTCAAATTTGTCTGTCTTTTTCAAAAAATTGTGGTGCTTTGAAAAAAAAATGGTTGCGTTCTTAGAAAAGACACATGTTTTTTTAAAGGCTACAGACTTTGCTAAAATCAAGCTACTTTTTGACTGGTGGTGGCATGACAAACCAGTGGTCTTGAGTAAATCCAGCGAGATAAATAGATAGAAAATTCATTCTATACTGTCCAACAGGAGAAGAAAAGTCAAGGATACATGTACGGGCACATAATCACATTCCCTCCCAAATCTCTTCTTTCCTTTGCCCACTGTCAACACATTTTTCTTTCCACAAAAAAAGGGGCAGAATTCTATATAAATTGTCACCGAGTAAAGAGGGAAAGACCTTTCGTGTGATTAATTGATACGAGCTCCATGTGCAGAGACGAGAAATCTCGGCCAAGTACGCCGGCGCGGCTGTCAAACTCACAGTGAACATGATACTCCACCTTGTTTTTTTGAAACAAGGATGATACTCCGCCTTGGAAGATCTAGAACACAATCTCACTTGTACTGTACTACTTTGCGTGCACTTAGAAGCAACTAATTCTGGCATTAGTACCCGGAATCATTGTGTCAGAAAGAACTAACAAGAAGTGACCAAAACATGAGCCATCAAAATACATCAGTACAGTACAGGTGACAGGTACTCGCTATCTAGGCTCTGTCTGCATTATTCATTCGCATGTGCCTGCCATTCCTGTGCATTTGGCAATTTCCGCGGCGACCTCTTGGTTGGATCCGCTTTATTTATATGTATATACTTCCAGGTTTGAACAGATGTGGAACGCGCCGGGAAATAAACGGAATAGATGGAGATTTTTCTTTTCTTGCGAGTTTATATGCAGCTCATAGTTTCTATTATATGTGTAGCACATAGCTTGTCAACATGACCACAGCGACTCAACGAGTACCAATAGGCGGCAACACTCTGCAAAGACTTGAATGCACCGGAGATGTCCAAGCTCTTCCTCCAGTCCCAAGTCCAAGAAGAAGGGCACCACCTAGCTAGCTGGGAGCTATGAGGAGGTGTGAGGCGACGGGAGCAGATAGAGGACCTGCGTCGCGCTGCATGCATGCATGGAGTGGAGCTTGAGTGGTATACAGGGCAGGGGCAGGGCACGGAGAGGAGGCAGGGAGCGAAGGACACCTGGGGAGTGAACGGGGTGCGTGTTCGTGCAGCTGTTGAGCCATGCACGTCCACGTGGGACGAGCCCCACGATGGCCCTTCCAACGCATTGCTTCGCGCCCTGCATGGCACGGCACGTACGCGTTGGCCCGCACCCAGTGCACCATATCGGAGCGCGTACGGCGGCCGCCACTTGCCGTGCAAGTGTCACTATTCTAGCGCATGCTTTGTCATCAAATGACGCCGGTACGGAAAGGTATTGGGGTCCTACGGCTTTTACAGTCGGTGTCAAGTAGGCGCGCTGCTGTGTGTGTATGCTGATACAGGAACATGATCATTAAAATGAGCCAGTACCGTCAGCTGCACGTTAAATTTATGGTCAAAGTTAGACATCGGGAGGCGCGAACACACTATATTTTGGAATGGAGGAAGTATATGCATGCATGGGTCGCGGAAGGTACAGGATAAAGCTCACGTACCAGCCGTGGTTCGACCCAGCATGCCGGTCCAGCGCGAGTGTCTCTGCTCAACGAACGGCCTCCATAGCTCCACCGTCGTATCGGTCGTCTGAAACTTGTACGAGCTCCTCTCCGTCTCTCACAGCGCAGTCCATGCAAGATCATCACGTACAGTACTTCCCAACTGTTGCTTTCATCGGTGGCACTTCGCTTTCGCCGCGGGGAAACCACCTGCATTTGGACTCGGTTGATGGGCCTTTTCTCTTCCCGGGCCATACAATCTCCCGCAATGGCGCGCAGCGGTGTTCGCACTAGCATGTTCTTTAATTCTATGTGCTCCTCCAAGTTGTATCCTCTGCAAAGCGCGTACGTACGTTGCGTTGCTGGCGACGATGCTACTATAATCGAAGCTCTGCGTCCGTACAACTCTAAGCACATAATTTGTAGTACAATTTTCTAGCCATAACTGGTAATGCAAAGTTCGGTGTCCGTACTACTCCACGCTACGCAAAAAAAATTACGCTTTCTAATAATATGGCTTCATGCATCGACCAATGCAGGTGCCGGAGGTAATCTTCCTTTTTCAAAAAAAGACACGCTACGCAAAGAAGAAAAAAATGAGAGAAAGCCAGCAAGCAAGGCGGTTTGATGCCGCGTTCGTCAGTTGGTTCTAGTTGTCTTTTGGGCACGGCCGAGTCCGTTGCTCAGCACCATGCTTCCATGCCTGGTTTATGCCAAAACTATCACATCTCTCGTGGGGCCCACGCCGTATAGTCCGGAATCACGGGCAGCGCTCCAGGAGTGAAGCACTGCTTTAATTTTCCGTTATAGTGGACTCCGTTCTGTAGTCCAATAACGGTGTCCACCCCGCCATATTTTAGGCTTGTTTTGGTTGTTGTCTGTGCTTATTGACTGTTTTGGTTGTACTCTTCTTGATGTCAGTCTCGATCCCCAGTTGCCTTTGGAGCTTACGTGATCGTTGCTGTAAACTAATCACTCCTGGACAAACCATTATTAAGTTTTGTTGGCACATGCATAGTGGCGTACGTCGTAGTATTCACGTGAAAGTGGATTTTTCTAGCTCGCTTCTTCACAATCACTCTCTCTAAATATAAACTCATGGCGATGACAACACTACCTACTTAACTCCGTCTAGCTTTGTTCAAGGTTGAATGTATCTCCGTGTCCACATCAAAGGACACTGACACTCTTAGACTTTGACGAAAATCACTCAGTTGTTTGCTGGGCTACTCGTCAGTGGACACGCATGCGTGCATCGGTCGATCGAGATGGGCATGTTCTTATCAGGTTCTCGAACGTTCTGCTGAAGATCCTGACTGAAGTTCAAAACCCCGTCACCCCAATTATTGAGCAATGCCATCGAGACAGTCTTCTTACAAAATGTAACACTAAGCTATAATCCAGCCTGACTTGATGACCTAAGCAAATTAATCAAGTTGCAGTCAAGGCAAGAACCTGAAGTTCACGGGTCGGATTGGATTATTGGATTATTGGATAAATGCTCTTTAAAACCCCCAGACATTTTTGTCCCAATCAGCCAATCCGGTGGAACTAATCTATGGTTCTATTCACACGCGCGCAACAACCAGCGAGGAGAAGATGAGTGCGGCACGGCCGGATGACAGTGAATGCCTTGGACTGGTATGTGTCCTATGGAGATCTACATAATTTTGATGGGCGAGACTTAACCAAGTCCCAGTCAAATGAGATACGTATATAAGAATAAAAAAGAAAAAAACGAATGTCCATGCAAGATCTAAGAAATATAACATCGATCGAGAAGTCTCAGTCAACCGAGACCTAGCAAAACTGAATTTTGATGTACTAGCAGATAGCCGGGGAAGAGTTCGTGTGTAGCTCCAACCACTTGCTCATGCATATATGCAGGTTTAGCAAGTGAGAAGTATTAGGGCCTTCGAAAGCAGAGTAACTGCGAACACTGCAACGACTGGACCTTGAGTTCCATCCCTTGTGCGGTTGTGCCGACATGGACACTGGTAGAAATAGGACCTATAGTCCCGGTTCGTAAGGGCCTTTAGTCCTGGTTCCGGAATCGGGACTAAAGTGTCGGTACTAATACCTCCCCCCTTTAGTCCCAGTTCAATCCAGAACCGGGACTAAAGGCCCTCCACGTGGGCAGTGCGCAGAGCCCAGTCAGGAGACCCTTTGGTCCCGGTTGGTGGCACCAACCAGGACCAATAGGCATTCACGCGTCAGCATTTCTGTGGCTGGGGTTTT
>NC_041392.1:673284238-673290078 GCF_002162155.2 Triticum dicoccoides
GTTTTGGGGGATTAATTTAGGTGTTTCATATATTGTGTTTGATCGACGCTTGGTCCGTGCTTGGTCGACGCTACGTACTATACATACGTATAGAGAGGACTAGACACGCTGGCTAGCTAGTAAGCAAACGAAGGAAACAGAAGATCGTCATGAACATATATGCATACAGAGAGAAGTGATATCGACCACCTCTCCTTCTTCGAGAGATTGGTCGAACAACAAGTTCTCGTATATCTATCTGACACTACCGGCTACATATATACAATAATTATCTCTCACAAATATAATCATACGGACTCAGGGTCCACATAGAATTCTCCGTCTTCAGGGATCACGTGGTCAAGAAAGAATGCCGCCAATTCCTCTTGAATTGCTCGCATGCGAGCTGGTGCTAGGAGTTCATCCCGCTTCCGAAACATCTAATTTAAAGAAGGGGGTCACTACATATATATATATGAATGAATGAAACTCAACACAAATGATGGTAATAAAATAAAATTGTGAATGTTGTTATTTACGTACTTCATATTGTTCGTTAGAGTACCCGCCCCGCTCACAGGTCGTGTGGCGGATGGACTCGCGGATGTAGTATCCACAGAAATCATTCCCTTGTTCCTGCCACAACCACTTTACAAGAAATAGAGGTCAATCAAACTGATAAGCAAGAATGCTAAATGGTATTGATGAAACTAGCGCTTGAATCACTAGGAGATGCGCGGAACATGCTACTATAGTACTTACTTTCCGGTGTCTAAATTCCAGCTCCTTCGGCAGTCCCGGAACTGTTTTGGTGAATTTTCTCCAAACCCTGCCGGACAAAGAAAACAATTACTTGATATCAGGAAATGAACAAAGTTGCGGATATGGTGGATAATGATCGATTTAACTTACTTCTGGAGTATTTGAGTCATGTCTGCATAGTCCTGGGGATCTTTTCGTTTAGAGTCTAAGACGGTTACTACTCCCTGCTCAAGCTTAATCTCTAGGAGAATATAGTGGAAACTGCACACACATGCATAACTCATCAATTACATTACTATAACCTTGACTAATATATAAGGGAAACCGAATACGCACAAGACAGTAACACTCACCTGAAGTTGTAAGGAAAGAGTATTATATCTTTGTTTTGATTTATTACAAACGATCGTAGCAAGTTGGCCTCGGTAGCTGCGGCATGAAGTTTAACCTCAGTTGCATCTATGAGATATGTGTTAATGAACCCAATATCACCGACTTGTTTTTTCTTCAATTCGGCGATCTTCAATCTGCATAATATAGTGAGGATGATTATAAATACATGCAATGAAAAAGCTAAGCTATATAGAGAAACTTAATGACAGAAGTAGTACTACTTACAGAGAGTAGCAGGCGACCGTTGTTTTATCGAGGGCCAATTGATTGAAAAACTGATAGAACTCCTTAAATGGAACAGGCAACAGATCAATTCCAACGAGGTCATGCTCCTTTTTAACTTTCACATACAAAGTACTCCTCCCCCCAGAGTCTCTGCAGGTTTTCAAGTACCAATCATGCAATCTTCGCATCATCGTTGATAGAGATCTTTCATCTTTGACGAGAGGCTTCCCGTACTCGTATCTTTGTATCTGCACGTCCATGGGTTCATAATGTACTTCGTCGGGCAGGTAATCTGCAAGATTGCTATAACCGGGCACCATCCTCGGATCATTAGCGACGTTGTGGCTAGGCACCTTGAGCGGGGGGCACGATTGCTTCGCTTGTTCGCCGAGCTGGGCAATTTGTTTCCCAGCTCGTCGTTCTTTCAGCCTTTGATCACTGACAGTACTTCCCGACCGCTCCGCTTCGGCAAATTCCTTTCCAATAATGCGGTCATAGTTTCCTTTCGGCGGATCAGACTTCGGTGGTTTTGTCAGGGCAGCCAGAGTGCGCTTAACTTTCACCCGATCTACCTTCTCCTCCGGAGGTGGATGTTTCTTTGCTTTCACCCCTTCAAAGAAGTTCCTCACTTCTTCTCGCGCAATCTCGGCGTTCTCCTCCAGGGTCCTCTCATATGGTAACTTCTCTGGAGTCTTCAGAGAAGGACCGAATCTGTATGTCCTCCCGCCTCTGGTTGTACTGCTAGACGCCGACCGAGCAGACGTAGCGGTTGTCTTCTTTACTTGCTTAAGAGGCGGAGGAGAAGGACTACGACGCGCCGGAGCAGCTGGAGCGGCGGCAGGTCTCTTCCGCCCTTGCTGACGAGGCGGAGAAGGAGGAGGATGGCTGCTCGGGCGTGTCGGCGCAGGCGGAGAAGGAGGCGGAGTGCCGCCACGCGCCGGAGAAGGAGCCGGTCGAGGGCCCTGATCGTCACTCGCCGGAGGAGGAGGCGGTGGAGGCGGAGTGCCCTGACTCGCCGGAGGAGGAGGAGGAGGCGGTGGTGTCCAGTTCGGAAGGTTGATGAGCTTCTTCCGCCATAGGCATGGAGTCTTCAGAGCAGACCCCAGCCGAGTCTCCCCTTCACCGGTAGGGTGGTCAAGCTGGAGGTCCTCAAATCCCTCTGTTATCTCATCCACCATCACCCTAGCATATCCTTCTGGAATCGGCCGGCAGTGAAAAGTTGCGCCAGGTTCAGTAGGATAAACAGAGCCAACAGCCGCCTTGACCTTCAAATTCATCCATTGCGTCATAAGGTGGTAATTTTGAGACTCCATTATAGCATCCACGGGATAGCTGACAGGAGCCGTCAAGGCATGCTCCGGCTGAAGCAGCTCGGTGAAAGCCATGCTGCTTCTGCGCTGAGATGGCGGGGTAGCTTCGGGGGAGGCTTCGGCAGTACGTTTGCTGCGATTTGCTTCTCGTTCCTCTATCGCGTCTACCCTTGCTTGCAGCACCTACATTTGGGTCTGCTGCACTTTTTTCCTCCTCTCATGGGATTTGTAACCGCCTGCGTCCGGAAACCCAACCTTCCACGGAATGGAGCCTGGCATGCCTCGTGTCCGTCCAGGGTGCTCAGGATTCCCGAGGGCCATTGTGAGCTCGTCGTTCTCTCTGTCTGGAAAGAACGTCCCTTCCTGCGCTGCTTCGATATACTGCTTAAGCTTACTGACTGGTATGTCCATTTGATCGTTCGTCCAAATGCACTTCCCTGTTACAGGGTCCAGGGTTCCGCCAGCCCCGAAGAACCAAGTCCGGCAACGGTCTGGCCAGTTAATTGTCTCTGGTTCGATCCCTTTATGAACCAGATCATTCTCAGTCTTGGACCACTTAGGCCGGGCTACGAGGTAGCCACCTGACCCCGTGCGATGGTGAAGCTTCTTCTTCGCAGCATTTTGCTTGTTTGTCACCGACATCTTCTGACTCTTTTCCGATGTCTTGTGGGCCACAAATGCGGGCCAGTGATCTCTGATCTTCTCATATCTGCCCTTGAATTCTGGTGTCTCATTATTTTCGACAAACTTATTCAGCTCTTTCTTCCACCTCCTGAATAGTTCTGCCATCCTCTTCAGAGCAAAAGACTTGATTAATTGCTCTTTAACTGGGTTCTCTAGATTATCCTCAGGCGGTAGGGTGAAATTTGACTTCAGCTCAGTCCAAAGATCATTTTTCTGCATATCATTGACATAAGAGACCCCAGGGTCTTCTGTAGCCGGCTTAAACCATTGCTGGATGCTTATCGGGATCTTGTCCCTAACCAGAACCCCGCACTGAGCAACAAATGCGCTCTTTGTCCGGAGGGGTTCAATAGGTTGGCCGTCGGGCGCGATTGCTATGATCTCAAACTTTTCATCCGAGCTCAACTTTTTCTTCGGGCCTCGTCTCTTTACCGAAGTTGTGCTCGATCCGGAGGGCTAGAAAAAAGAACAAAGACTTAATTAATATGTGTACATACCAAAACAATGAATGCATCAATCAGCTAGTCAGCATAGGCTTAACTAATATATATACCTGGCCGGACTCGGTTCGGTCACCGGAGCCGTCATCACGGTCTCCTTCTTGCACCGGCATTGGGTCACCGGAGCCGTCCTCATGTTCTTCTTCTTGCACCGGCATTAGGTCACCGTAGCCAGCTTGTTCACCCTCTCCTTCCAGACCATCGGTTTCGTTGAGAAACAATGAGATGGCATCACTTCCTTCTGCGATTATGTCCCTTAACAACGCTTCTTTTGTTGCTTCGTCTAGGGCGGTGTCCATAGTTTCTACAAATATTTACAACATGGCAATTATTATTCAAACATGACAGATGGATATATTAGTGCCAAACGTAGAACTAGCTACCTAATCATAGTAATCTATCGGGAGGGGGTATATATCGACAACGATGACACTACATCTATGTCCCTCGACGACCCTCGTTCCCGATAAAAAAAAGAGGAAGAAGAAGAAAAAAAGAGGAGAAGAAAGAATAGAGGAGAAGAACCCTCGAACCCTCGACCCCTAGACGACCCTCTTCTTCCTCTCATGTTCGAGAGGATCGCCGAGGGGTCGGGAGGTTGCCTAGTGTCAAAGGATTCAACAAAACCATGTCTTCATCATTAGGCGAAAGTAACATGTGCATGATGGTACGAAGCTCTTCAAAGTTGTTCTGAAACGGAGTCCCAGATAGGATAATTCGCTTTTTGGTACAAAGTTCAGCAAGATCCTTCCGAATATCGCTATTTGGAAGGCCTTTGCTAAATTCGTACCAAAAGGCGGATTATTCTATCCGGGACTCCATTCCAGAACAACTTTGCAGAACTTCGTACCAACATGCCCTGGTTACTTCCGGCTAATGATGAAGGCATGGATTTCTTCAATACTTTGACACTAGGAAACCTCTCTCGACCCCTCGGCGATCCTCGACCCCTCGAACCCTCGACGACCCTGGAACCCTCGACCCCTAGACGACCCTGCTGGAACCCTCGACCCTCGAACCTATAGAACCCTCGAACCCTCGACCCTGAAACCCTCAACCCTTGACCCCTTAACGACCCTCGACCCTCTACCCTAGTTCCCGACCCTCGACCCTCTACCCTATTTCCCGACCCTCGACCCCTCGAAGAGGAGAAATAAATAAGAAGAAGAAAAAAGAAGAAAAAGAAGAGGAGAAGGAAGAAAGGAATAGTGGAGAAGAAGAGATTCCTCTTCTTCTCCATTATTCCTTTCTTCCTTCTCCTCCTCTTCTTCTCCATTATTCCTTTCTTCCTTCTCCTCTTCTTTTTCTTCTTTTTTCTTCTTATGTATTTCTCCTCTTCTTTTCCTCTCCTCTTCTTCTTTCTTTCCTCTTCTTATTTTCTTATTTCCTATCCTTCTTTTTCTAAAATTGTAATTTTTGCATATATAAAACTTTTCTAAAATTGTAACTTTCTATATAAAACTTTCCTATCGGGAGGGGGAGAAGATCGAAGAAAAAAAAGAAGAAAAAAAAGAGGAGAAGAAGAGAGGAATAGAGGAGAAGAATAAAAAATAGAATTTTTTTTCTATTTTTTCTTCTTCTCCTCTTCCTTTTCTTCCTCTCCTCGTCTTCTCCTTCTTCTTCTCCTTTCTCTACTTATTTTCCTTTTCCTTATTTTACTTTTTCCTCTCCACTAACATAAAATGCACTAACCTAACATGCAACAAACATAAAATGCACTAAAGAGGCTCAACTAACCTAAAATCAGTGATAAAATGCACTAACCTAAAATCGATATCTACTAACAACTTAAAAAATTAATACATATATGAAAAAATGCATATATGAAAAAAAACATCATCATATCATCAACAGAAAAAAAACATCATCATATCATCAACAGAAAAAAAAACATCATCATATCATCAACAGAAAAAAAACATTATCATATCATCATATCATCAACATCATCAACCTAAAGGGCCGGCGCCGGCGCGGGGCGACGATG
>NC_041392.1:673290935-673300065 GCF_002162155.2 Triticum dicoccoides
CGACGACGGGCTCGGGGCGGCGACGACGAGGACGAACGGCCTGGGGGCGTCGGGGCGAATGGGAGGCGGTTGGCCGAAATTTCACAAGTATTGGCTTATATAGCCAGAGCAATGGTCCCGGTTCGTGCTACGACCCGGGACTAATGCTCCCTTTAGTCCCGGTTGGTGCGACGAACCGGGACCAAAGGCCAATTTTCAGCAGCCGAAAGGGCGGGAAGCAAAGGCCATTGGTCCCGGTTGGTGGCACCAACCAACCGTGACTAAAGGGGGGCAATGGTCACGGTTGGTGCCACGAACCGTGACCAATGCCCCCTTTAGTCCCGGTTGGTGCCACCAACCGGGACCAATGGCTTTGTGCTGCCCCGCGCCCAAAAGTTTAGTCCCATATCGCTAGCTGAAGGGCGCCGGCACTGGTTTATAAGCGTTGGTGTGCCTCCCCATTCGAGCTCCTCTCTAATGCAGGCTTTCGGGCCTAAACTTGCTACTGTCTGTGGGCCTATTGGGCCTTCTGCGGGCCTGAATCCTGGCCCATGTAGGGTTTCTAGTCGTATTCAGGCCGTGGAGGCCCAGTAGGAGGCATTTTTTTCTATTTATTTTGTGTGAATCACTAGTTTATGAATAACTTTACTATAAAAATAGAATTTTTTTTGTATTTATTTTTTATTTCTACTTACAACTAAATACTTACAGTTTTTTAGTGATTTCTTTTTGCTTTTAGGTCACAAAAATTATAAACTTTCTGTTAGTGCCATTAGTTTTAAATTTTGAATAGTTTAAATTTGAATTTTTAAAAATTTGTGTGAATCACTAGTTTGATTTTAGGTCACAAAAATTATATTCTTTTTGCTATTGAAGAATATTATAGTTTTATTTTAGTTGATCATAACATAATATTTTAATTGATTTTTTTTATTTTCATAAAAGGTTTTGTAGTTCATTCTGTTTGCTATTAATTCATTCTTTGAGCTAAATGACTCTGAAATTGGAAAGTATTTCAAAATGAACTCTGAAAAGGTTGAAAGTTGGCATGGTATAATCATTTCTCCCACATAGCATGTGCATGTACAAAACGGACAATGGTAGCATGTTCGTCTGTTACAAATTTGGCATGGTATCATCATAATAGTTGCGGGAGAAAGTCTTCACTTTTTCTTCGCTTGTGTCATTTGCTTATTGCGCCGTAACCATGGATAATCTTTATTGTTTATCAGGATGCTTGGGTCAGCCTTGACATTCGCTTCCTTATTGCCGTCCACTCCCAGGATGTCCCTTTCATGAAACTTTTCATAATCTTTTCATAATCTTCAGACATGTCTGTCTTGCCGTCCACTCCCAGGATGTCCCTTTTTCCTGCAAGAACTATGTGGCGCTTTGGCTCATCGTATGATGTATTCGCTTCCTTATCTTTTCTTCTTCTCGGTTTGGAAGACATGTCCTTCACATAGATAACCTGTGCCACATCATTGGCTAGGACGAACGGTTCGTCAGTGTACCCAAGATTTTTCAGATCCACTATTGTCATTCCGTACTGTGGGTCTACCTATACCACGCCGCCTAACAGATTGACCCATTTGCACTTAAACAAAGGGACCTTAAAATCAGGTCCGTAGTCAAGTTCCCATATGTCCACTATGTAACCATAATATGTGTCCTTTCCGCTCTCGGTTGCTGCATCAAAGCGGACACCGCTATTTTGGTTGGTGCTCCTTTGATCTTGGGCGATCATGTAAAATGTATTCCCATTTATCTTGTATCCTTTGTAAGTCAATACAGTCAAAGATGATCCCCTGGACAACAAGTACAACTCATCACAAACAGTGTTGTCACCTCTGAGACGTGTTTCCAACCAACTGCTGAAAGTCCTGATGTGTTCACATGTAATCCAATCGTCGCACTGCTCCGGGTGTTTGGAGCGCAGACTGTTCTTGTGTTCATCGACATACGGGGTCACCAAGGTAGAGTTCTGTAGAACTGTGTAGTGTGCTTGAGACCAAGAATATTCGTCCCTGCATATTATTGAGTCTCTTCCAAGAGTGCCTTTTCCAGTCAGTCTCCCCTCATACCGCGATTTAGGAGACCTATCTTGTTAAGGCCAGGAATGAAGTCAACACAAAACCCGATAACATCCTCTGTTTGATGGCCCATGGAGATGCTTCCTTCTGGCCTAGCGCGGTTACAGATATATTTCTTTAGGACTCCCATGAACCTCTCAAAGGGGAACATATTGTGTAGAAATACGGGCCCCAGGATGACAATCTCGTCGACTAGATGAACTAGGACGTGCGTCATGATATTGAAGAAGGATGGTGGGAACACCAGCTCGAAACTGACAAGACATTGCGCCACATCACTCCTTAGCCTTGGTACGATTTCTGGATCGATCACCTTCTGAGAGATTGCATTGAGGAATGCACATAGCTTCACAATGCCTAATCGGACGTTTTCCGGTAGAAGCCCCCTCAATGCAACCGGAAGCAGTTGCGTCATAATCACGTGGCAGTCATGAGACTTTAGGTTCTGAAACTTTTTCTCTGGCATATTTATTATTCCCTTTATATTTGACGAGAAGCCAGTCGTGACCTTCATACTGAGCAGGCATTCAAAGAAGATTTCTTTCTCTTCTTTCGTAAGAGCGTAGCTGGCAGGACCTTTATACTGCTTCGGAGGCATGCCGTCTTTTTCGTGCAAACGTTGCAGGTCCTCTCGTGCCTCAGGTGTATCTTTTGTCTTCCCATACACGCCCAAGAAGCCTAGCAGGTTCACGCAAAGGTTCTTCGTCACGTGCATCACGTCGATTGAGGAGCGGACCTCTAGGTCTTTCCAGTAGGGTAGGTCCCAAAATATAGATTTCTTATTCCACATGGGTGCGTGTCCCTCAGTGTCATTCGGAACAGCTAGTCCATCGGGACCCTTTCCAAAGATTACGTAGTGTAAATCATTGACCATAGCAAGCACGTGATCACCGGTGCGCATGGCGGGCTTCTTTCGGTGATCTGCCTTGCCTTTGAAATGCTTGCCTTTCTTTCGACATTGATGGTTGGTCGGAAGAAATCTACGATGGCCCAGGTACACATTCTTCCTGCATTTGTCCAGGCATATACTTTCAGTGTCATCTAAACAGTGCGTGCATGCGTAGTATCCTTTGTTTGTCTGTCCTAAAAGGTTACTGAGAGCGGGCCAATCGTTGATGGTCACGAACAACAACGCCTTAAGGTTAAATTCCTCCTGTTTGTGCTCATCCCACGTACGTACACCGTTTCCATTCCACAGCTATAAAAGTTCTTCAACTAATGGCCTTAGGTACACATCAATTTCATTGCCGGGTTGCTTAGGGCCTTGGATGAGAACTGACATCATAATGAACTTCCGCTTCATGCACATCCAAGGAGGAAGGTTATACATACATAGAGTCACGGGCCAGGTGCTGTGATTGCTGCTCTGCTCCCCGAAAGAATTAATGCCATCCGCGCTTAAAGCAAACCATACATTCCTTGGGTCCTTTGCAAACTCATCCCAGTACTTTCTCTCGATTTTTCTCCACTGCGACCCGTCAGCGGGTGCTCTCAACTTCCCATCTTTCTTTCGGTTCTCACTGTGCCATCGCATCAACTTGGCATGCTCTTCGTTTCTGAACAGACGTTTCAACCGTGGTATTATAGGAGCATACCACATCACCTTCGCAGGAACCCTCTTCCTGAGTGGCTCGCCGTCAACATCACAAGGGTCATCTCGTCTGATCTTATACCGCAACGCACCGCATACCGGGCATGCGTTCAGATCCTTGTATGCACCGCAGTAGAGGATGCAGTCATTAGGGCATGCATGTATCTTCTCCACCTCCAATCCTAGAGGGCATACGACCTTCTTTGCTGCGTATGTACTGTCGGGCAATTCGTTATTCTTTGGAAGCTTCTTCTTCAATATTTTCAGTAGCTTCTCAAATCCTTTGTCAGCCACAGCATTCTCTGCCTTCCACTGCAGCAATTCCAGTACGGTACCGAGCTTTGTGTTGTCATCTTCGCAATTGGGGTATAACCCTTTTTTGTGATCCTCTAACATGCGATCGAACTTCAGCTTCTCCTTTTGACTAATGCATTGCGTCCTTGCATCGACAATGACCCGGCGGAGATCATCATCATCGGGCACATCGTCTGGTTCCTCTTGATCTTCAGCAGCTTCACCCGTGGCAGCATCATTGGGCACATCGTCTGGTTCCTCTTGATCTTCACCAGCTCCCCCCGTTGCACCATCACCGTATTCAGGGGCACATAGTTGTCATCGTACTCTTCTTCTTCGCCGTCTTCCATCATAACCCCTATTTCTCCGTGTCTCGTCCAAACATTATAGTGTGGCATGAAACCCTTGTAAAGCAGGTGGGAGTGAAGGATTTTCCGGTTAGAGTAAGACCTCGTATTCCCACATTCAGTGCATGGACAACACATAAAACCATTATGTTTGTTTGCCTCAGCCGCATCGAGAAACTCATGCACGCCCTTAATGTACTCACAGGTGTGTCTGTCACCGTACATCCATTGCCGGTTCATCTGCGCGCATTATATATAATTAAGTGTCCAAATTAATAGAAGTTCATCATCACATTAAAACCAAAGTGCATACATAGTTCTCATCTAACAACATATAGCTCTCCAGAGCATCTAATTAATTAAACCATACATTGAAACTATGTAAAACATTTCAATGCAAAAACAAATGTTAATGAACCCAATATCACCAATTTGTCTTCTCTTCAATTCGGCGATTTTCAATCTGCATAATATAGTGAGGATAATTATAAATACATGCAATGAAAGAGCTGACTTATATAGAGAGACTTAATGACAGAAGTAGTACTACTTACAGATAGTAGCAAGTGACCGTTGCTTTATCGAGGGCCTTTTGATTGAAAAACCGGAAGAACTCCTCAAATGGAACATTCAACAGTTCAATTCCAACGAGGTCATGCTCCTCTCTAACTCTCAGTGTCAAAGTATTCCTCCCTCAGACTCTCTGCAGGTTCATTGGGCACATCGTCTGGTTCCTCTTGATCTTCAGCAGCTTCCCCCGTTGCAGCATCACCGTATTCAGGGGGCACATAGTTGTCATCGTCCTCTTCTTCTTCACCGTCTTCCATCATAAGCCTTATTTCTCCGTGCCTCGTCCAAACATTATAGTGTGGCATAAAACCATTGTAAAGCAGGTGGGTGTGAAGGATTTTCCGGTCAGAGTAAGACTTCGTATTCCCACATTTAGAGCATGGACAACACATAAAATCATTCTGCTTGTTTGCCTCAGCCACTTCGAGAAAATCATGCACGCCCTTAATGTACTTGGAGGTGTGTCTGCCACCGTACATCCATTGCCGGTTCATCTACGTGCATTATATATAATTAAGTGTGTCAAAACCCATTACAGAACGTCATGAATAGATAATTAAGTGACCAAATTAATAGAAGTTCATCATCACATTAAAATCAAAGTACATACATAATTCTCATCTAACAACATATAGCTCTCCAGAGCATCTAATTAATTAAACCATACATTGAAACTATGTAAAACATTTCAATGCGAAAACAAATGCGATCATAATCGCAACCAAGGTAACAATTGATCCAACGGCATAATGATACCAAGCCTCGGTATGAATGGCATATTTTCTAATATTTCTAATCTTCAAGCGCATTGCATCCATCTTGATCTTGTGATCATCGACGACATCCGGAACATGCAACTCCAATATCATCTTCTCCTCCTCAATTTTTTTTTATTTTTTCCTTCAACAAATTGTTTTCTTCTTCAACTAAATTTAACCTCTCGACAATAGGGGCGGTTGGCATTTCCGATTCGCATACATCCTAGATAAATAAAATCTATGTCACGTTGGTCGGCATAATTTTCATAAACAATAAATGAACTAATAGTTATAAAGATAATATACATACGAAATCCGAATCATAGACAGGACGAGGGCCGACGGGGGCGGATACCAAAACCATCGCACTATATAAGATGCAATAATAAATGTAAGAAAATGATACAAGTATCTATCTAAACATACAAGTAAGAATATTTTTCGTTTCAGAAAGAAGATAAGAACAAGAGGCTTACCACGGTGGTGTCGGTGATGAGATCGGCGCGGGTGATCGACGGCGGTGAAGACGGGGACGGGGCGTGACGGACCGCTAAATCTAGATAAATCTCGAGGAAAATGGAGTTTGGAGGTCGAGCTTCGAGAGGAGAAAGCTTAAGTAGTGTGGCTCGAGCATCCATCGAACACCTCATGTGCATAGGAGGTGAGCTAGAGCACCACAAAGCCCTCTCCCCCTCGGCCAGAAGAAACAGAGCACTGTGCTCTGCTCTTGCGCGAGGGGGTATATATAGGCACCACATTGGTCCCGGTTGATGACATGAACCGGGACTAAAGGGAAGCCTTTGGTCCCGGTTCAAGCCACCAACCGGGACCAATGGTGGTGGGCCAGGAGCGAGGCCCATTGGTCCCGGTTCGTCCCACCAACCGGGACCAAAAGGTCCAGACGAACCGGGACCAATGGCCCACGTGGCCCAGCCGCCCCCCGGGCTCACGAACCGGGACCAATGCCCATACTGATCCCAGTCCTAGACTGAACCGGGACTAATGGGCTGAGCCGGCCTGGACCAAAGCCCTGTTTTCTACTAGTGGGATGCGAGAAGGACGTTTTGGTGTACACTAGAACTGGTATATCACGCTTTCAATTTCGTCTTATATGCACTCTTGGTTTCGAGCCCCGTCTAGCTTGTTGAGTATCGTGATTATTAAGAAAGTTTGGATAGAGTAGAATATTATTCTACCTTGTCTTGTATTCCAAGATGATCATGTACTTCTATATATATGCCTATGAGGCTCAAGCAATACAATCAATCATTCCACCAATCCTCCTCTATCCCTTCTAACATGGTGGTGGTGTAGGTAAGTAAGTAGTACGTTGTATTCTCTCTAGCTTGCCTCTTCACAATCACTCTGTAAATATAAATTCATAGCGATGACAACACTGCCGTCTTAACTCTGCCTAGCTTTGTTCAAGGTTGTATTTATCTCCGCGTCGAAATCAAAGTACACGGACTCTCTTAGACTTTGAAGAAAAATCGCCCAGTTGTTAGCTGGACTACTCGTCAGTGGCCAGGCATGCATGCATCGGCCGATCGAGACAGGCATGTTCTTATCAGGTTCTCGAACGTTCCTCCGACGTTCCTGACCGAAATTCAAACCCGAGTCATCCCATGCATTTAGGACGCAATTATTGGCCACAACGACAAAATCAACAAGATAGTTTTCTTACTAAACTTAATACAATCCAGTCCGGCCAATGACCTAAGCAAATTAATCAAGTTGCAGTCCAGGCAAGGTTACTTGATGGACAAACCCTAGGTAGATGTTATCAACGTAGAACACCACCGCTGGTCCAGTCAATGATGATCGCTTAACAATGATGATACTATGTTATTAACTTTAGTTGGCAGATGCATAGTGGTGTACGCATGTACATAGTATTCACTTCGAAGTGGATTTTTGTACCCAGCAAAGAATTTAATAATTCATCCCTATCTGTCTTTACAATCACTCTCTCTATATATGTATATATAAATTCGTAGCGATGACAACACTGTCATCTTAACTCCGCCTAGCTTCGTTCAAGGTTGAATTTATCTTCGCGTCCACATCAAAGTACACGGACACTCTTTGTGATAGCCTGATTTATTAGGGATGATAGACTACTCATATCAATAAGGAATTCCTTCTTTTTCAGGAGCTCATTCAGACAGAACTTTAAAGTTAAGCATGCTCAGCTTTGAGTAGTGTCAGGATGGATGACCGACCGGAAAATTGCTCCCGGATGCACACGAGTGAGGACAAAGTGCGTAGAAAAGACTAGTATTGGTCTGTGGGGTCAGTCTACATCCCGCCAGGAGTAACGACCACCGGCGGATGTGTCCGGAGCGTTACAAGTTGGTATCAGAGCCGAATCTCGCAGTTACACGGATGTTTACGGATAGGTGCGCGGTCATGTTGTTCATGACATTTGTAAGTTTGTGCCAAGAGGAAATGTTGACGGGCATCTCCTTATCAGGCTCTCGAATGTTCTGTTGAATATCCTGGCCGAAATTCAAACCAGAACATCCACGCAATTAGGACGCTATTATTGACCACGACGATAATATCACAGTATAATCCAGTCCGACTGATGACCTAAGCAAATTAATCAAGTTCCAGTCAAGGCAAGGAACTGAAGTTCACGGGTTGGATTGGATGATTGGATCAGCGCCGTTTAAAAAATCCTAGATATTTTGGCCCAAATTAGCCAATCCCCCCGAACTGATCAACGGTTTTGCCATTGCTTTCGGGCGGTTTTGTAGTAGTCCAGCATTTCTTCCTGTTCACTTGCACGCAGTGACAGTGAATGCTTTGGAGTTGGACTGGCATGTGTCCGTATGGAGATCTGCTTAATTTTGATGTAGTAGCAGATCATAGCACAAGGAAGAGTTTGTCTGTAGCTCCGCCCAGTTGCACACATATGCAAGTTTAGCAGGTGAAAAGTAGTGCCTTCGCAAGCACCCACTTGTAGACAAGCCAAATTAGCTAATTATATATGGGCGATCGAGTAACTGCAGACACTGCGACGACTGGACTTTCGGTTTCATCTCTTGTACGGTTGTGCCGACATGGATGCCTGACGACGTTTGTACTTTGTGGTGTACACAGTACACTAGTACCAGTATATTACGCTATCAATTTCGTCTTATTACGCACTCTCGCTTTCGTACTCCGTCTCGGCAGTTGCTTTGGACCTGACATCTACCCCTCCGTCCCAAAATTCTTATCTTAGATTCATCTAGATACGCATGTATCTAATACTAAAACGTGACTTGATACATCTGTATTTAGACAAATCTAAGACAAAATTTTTAAGACGGATGAAGTACGTTGGACCAATCGACCGACATCGTCACTTTGCTGGCTGTGACGGAGACAAGCAAGAGCTCCTAGAGCACGCATACACAACGTACTTACGTACTTACGCCGATCTGTACGCATTACAATCTTTTTATGTTTACTGACACGGCACTTAGTTAAGTACAGAGGCGGAGCCGGAGG
>NC_041392.1:673300247-673315945 GCF_002162155.2 Triticum dicoccoides
CTCACGATCGACAATTTTAGTAGGAGCGAAGAGTAATTATCAACGAGATTAGATCAATATACGTACTCGACTCTTCTATACTCGAATCCTGGCTTCGCCACTGGTTAAGTACGTGTCCAAACATAGAGCAGAGACAAGACAGAATGTTCTTCTGGCCTCTGGGTCCATGGGAACGCCGAGCACACCTGTACACCTAGGACGCAGCTAAGATTGCCATGGCGAATGGATCAACCAAGCGAGTAACCTCATCATTGGGTCGTTAATCCCAATCATTAGGGGCCCGTACAGTACGTACGCCGCCCCCATGTCGTTGCCTACTCACATGCAGAGCAAATCTTCTCCTGAAGGCTGAAGCCCAACTGAAAGCGAGTGAATCGAACCAACTAAACTAAACAGATACTCACGTACTGTTGTGTTTGCAAGCTTGTTTAGCTTGCAAAAGCTTCGTACATTGTGAAACAGAGGGAGTAAGAAACTAACTAAACCAAGCACGACTCGGCGCCTATGTACGCACGTACTGTTGTGTTTGGCTGCGCTCCACATGGCCTCTCGTCTATCCGATCCTACTGGTTGATCCTGATATGTACAACACTGGACGGACATGGTGAATCAGGGTACGTAATCATTTTTATCTTGGAGAATGTGATGACTACCCTAAAAAAATGATACCCATTTGGTTCCAAAAGAACCGCGTAAGATCATCTACAGCCGGGCATTCCAAACCTTTATAATGAAAATTCGATTTAGACGGACGTCTCAAACGGGCTTCATATCCAACCCAGGCACGTCCGTCACATCGGACTTAGGCCACGATGGCTCATCCGACCTCACATATATTCTTTCTCAAACACTTGCCGGATGAAACCCTATCCACTTCACTCCACTGCCCTCCGCCACCCAAAAGCTTCCGTCCGGCAATCTCCGGCCTTCTTCGGCTTGGTGGACAATGGATCAGAGCCCTTCACCTCTAAATCCGTCGACGCCGAGCTCATCCCACGCAGCCCAAGAAGGAGATGGCCGTACGGCTTGCGCTCCGCCGCTCCCGGGAGTTGGCCGTGTGAGGTAGCACGCGGACTCCTTACGCCAGGGATCCATTGCGTCTGCCCAAATGGCGCATGAATCCTGCGCTAGGTGTGCAGTTGCTGCCTCACGGGAGGCGGTGCAGTTCGTCTAGCGTCCGAACGTGGTGGCGGACGCGCGACCCCTATGTTGGTGCGCGGAGCAGAAGGACGCACCATGGGCATCTTCCGACGCAAAATGACACGGCGTGCCCGCCGTGAGAGGTAGCGGCTGCGGGAGGAGGTGGCAACCCTCGCGGTGGTGGACGTCGGTGAGGCGGAGTCGCATTCTCCGGCTCCCCGTATGGTGCACCCGTGCGGGCGTCACAACCGCGTCATGGTTGATGTTGCCGGCTCATCCCAGGACGGATCCATCAATCCATCATCGATCTGACGTCCATCGGCATAGTCCTGGTCCTGAGCTCCGACGAGGAAGAGTAGAGCATAGGAGACGGCGGCGACTTGAGTCCCGTGAGCCGGTTCGTGTCTCATGCCCTACTCTACCTTGCCGGCGACCGGACCAACAAACTGGTGAGCGCAACCGGCTGCCGGACATAGGCACTGTGGAGCTGGACGAGCTCCTCTTAATATGGATATAAAGTTTCTAATTTGAGGTATGTGGATGTAGAATGTATTATCTTAGGCATGACCGATCAGTGTCCGCGGACGCGTCGGGCACATCCGCGGGTATTTGAGAATCGGATTTGTCAAGTCCGGTTGTAGATGTTTTTGCAGTAACCATTATTTTGCCCGGTGTACATTGTCATCTCACCCCTTTCCGTGCTTTGGCTGGAACATGCACAACTAAAACTCGAGGCAGTTATCGGTTCAACCAATACACTTTCTTCAATGTTTCGGAAAATTTGCTGTGAACTCATAGTCATTTGCTCGAGGTAAAGTGATGAAGGTGACGCCCAGTTAGAAGAGGGAAGTGATGATGATAGTGCGTGTGCTATCTGGACGAGAGTCTCTTCACAATGTATTTGGAATATCCTTTCTGCTCCGCTCAAGGGATTGTGAGAGTTTTCATATGATTTTAGTTCATTAGCTGGACAATTCTATTTTTCTTAATTAATGGACACGTTTTCATATGATTTTTAGTTAATTAGCTCAACCCATTGTGAGATTTTTCATATGATTTTACCTGGACACCTCAAACTGGCGTCAAACACTTGGGTTGTTTGTCGCCCCTTATATCCAGCCCAAATGTAAGGCGGATATGGGGCGGTCTGGTCACGCACGGGCGTGTCCGCCGCGTCAGCCGGGCAAACCACCGACCCCACGCCGTATCCAAAAAATACCAATCCGTCCGCACTCCGAACTCTAACTCTCTCCACTCTCCTCTCTCGCTCTGTCCCCTTTCCGATTCCAATCGAATCAGGCGACATGTCGAGCTTCGGCAGCCACTCGGGTTCGGACATCGACGTCGAGGAGGAGCTGGCCCTCGGCATTGCGTTGGAGAGTCAAAGGTGGACACCGGAGGCAGCTCCAGATCTGCACTGTCACCGCACCCGCGCGGGCATCGGAGTTGGCCCCTCTCGGCCCCAGTTCAGTCTGCTCCGTCCCTTTCCCCCACCGGCCGCTGCTTCGTGCGGGCAGTTGTGGTGCTAGTGCCTGCTCCTCCGGTCCACACGCGCGCGCCGACACTCGCGAGAGGTAGCGGGCAAGGGAAAGGGATGCGATGGAACAATCCTTGCGGCGCCGCGAGCTGCCGGTGGAGGCAGCGGCAGAGGCGGCTCGAGAGGCCAAGCTGAAGCGGCAGTAGGATAGGGCCGTCCGCCGGATGAAGGGGCACATTGTCCTCTTCGACTCCTCGTCCGACGACGGCAACGACCACTAGCCGCGGACGCCTACAGCCGCGTCGGCAACCGGAAGGGCATGCAAAGGCCCGTCGAGGAAGTGATGATCTTGCTCCTTCTCCGTTTTTATTATCGGTTTTAATTGTTCAAAGTTAAAAACCTCCCGGTGATCTTTTGGATGATGTACTGGGTTTTATGTGCATTTCGTTGTCCGTTTGATGCCGATTTCTTTCTACGTTCGCGTAGAGTAGTTCATCACGTTGCATAGGTAGTATGAATATAGGATGTCGGATATGACATATGTGGATGTGGAATGTATTATTTGAGACGTGACCAGTCATCGGACGCGTCCGTGGGTGTTTGAGGCGTAGATATGCCAAGTCCGGTTGTAGATGGTCTTACATTTTTTTTTACTCCGCTTTGAAAAGAAGTTCTGCAAAATCCTATACACACGCACTGTATCTGTATGGCTCTATATGCAGTTTGCTATTCTGAACCTGGCCATAAATCCCAGATTTTCTGGCAAGCAGTTGTGAAGGCAGTGCCTCTGAAGTATATGCATCACAAGCCTAGACGTTCAAGAAAAGAAATGCATCCACAGCCCCAAGTAGTTTAGTCACTGGTTAATCATAGAAGTACACCATTGTATTCTATGCCAGGCTGCCTGAACTGTTAAAGCTAGCTGGAGATCGTTGAAGACTTGAAGTGCATTGCATTTTACACCACCAGATCTTGGAGCAAGCTTTTGCAGTAGCATAATCATCCATTCACTCACATGAGGCGAACCTTGCGGCTTACATGATGTACTTGTCATGACCTCAAAATCCCTACCAAAAGAAGAGGAAGAAGAAGCTCCATTGCAGCTACCAGAGCTAGATCTAGAGCTAGCTACAAGAAGAAGAAGAAGAAGAAGAAGAAGAAGAAGAAGAAGAAGAAGAAGAAGAAGAATGCGGCAGAATCCCCGTCCTACCCTCCACCAACCCAGTGAGACTTCCGTATGTACAACATCCACGCAGGGGTATATCGTTCAGAACGCAGCAGCTGGCGATTGGCTCCGCTCACCCTTTGCCTTTGCCAGGGGTCCAAGTTCCAATCAAGCCCTCCATGTGAGCCGAACGAGGAGGGTGAAACGGGGAAGAAAGGCCAGGAGGCTAGTAGTAGAACGCGGCGTCGTCGTCGTCAGTGGCCTGGCAGCCGGGGTCGGAGAGGCCGAGGAGGAGGCGGCGGAAGTTGGCCACGGCGCAGGGGATGCGGAGCGCGCCCGGGTGGCCGTAGCCGTACTCCTGCGCGGCGCGCCGGAGCAGGGCCTTGAACGCCGGCTGGCCCAGGAGCTCGGCCCGCACGGCGAAGCGCTCGATGGGGCCGCCCTCCTCGCCGACGCACACCGGCACGTGCCCCTCCGGCACGCGCGCGCCGCGGCCAAGCCTCCGCGCGCCGTAGAACGACGAGGAGGAGGCCTTCGCGGCCGCGTCGGGCCGGAGCGGCTGATACGCGGCGGCGGCGCATGCGTCGGCCGCGGCCACCCGGGAGAGCCGTCTGAGGAGGCGCTTCATGTTGCTGCTGCTTCCGTCGACGCCGGAGACCACGATACTTGGAAGCGGAGGCCGGAAAGCAGCGGCGGTGGCTGGTTCTTTGCGAGGGACGACACTAAGCTGAGAAGACAGAAGGCGTTTGTACTGAGACGACCATGGTGGCTGCTTATACATAACGGAAGAGCTGCAAGTTGTGCGTTGGCCTTGCCATTATTTTTCTCGGAATGGATTTTAGCCAGTCTGCTTCGGGTACACGGGGTTACTTGCCTCCTTTTATAATCTGGCCGTGTTTCACACTAAATCGCGATAAACTTGGTGAATAAGAAACTGTAAATGGCCTTGGTGCAGCGCAGCTACACACATCAACCTTCTAACTCGCCGCTGTCGGTTGCAGCTCGTTCCCGCCCGAGCCTTGTTGGCGTCGTTCGGCCTTGCTTCCCTCAACTCGGCATCGTCCGCAATGGCCTTGGTGCAGCGCAGCACCTCTATCTTCCTTCCAACGAAATTGGCTCACCTAAGTTCTATTTTTCATGCAATTTACTTGCAGCTGAACCAAAAAAAAAAATCGTAGCCTCATGTACTCATTCAGTGACCATGTGAGAGCTGGGAGCATGGAGCGTGAACCTATGCATGTGTGCATGGCCAGGCAGGTATTTTCTTCTTCTTTTTTAGGGAGGGCCGAGAGAATTGAATAGGCAGCGGAGGTATGAGTGCAGGTACAAGCGGCAAGAAGCCGGTGGGGTGGGCCCGGCAGCGCCTTAAACCAGCACCCGGTTTAGCTCCGACCGATCGGATTGATTCCGGCTCGCGCCTCCTGCTCCGCCCCGTTCTGTTCCGTAGTCCCGTTCGTACGGTTGCTCGTGGAGGTGAGAGAGTGAGGAGAGCAAGATTTTTTTCTGCCATCGTGGAGCGCACATGGAGGAGAGACAGAGAGAGACAAAGCAAGTGATTAGTACTGTACGACAATTTGACGAGAGAGAGAGAGAGAGAGAGAGAGAGAGAGAGAGAGAGAGGAGCAGGTGATTGCAATGGATTGCTGGAGTGCTGAACTCTTGTCTGGTCAACCCGTAGCAGTAGTATTCTCTTTCCGCCTTCTACTTTGTTATACGTGACAATACTTGGATTTTCACAGTGATAACACAATTGGCTGAGACCCTAGAAATACTAGCACGTTAGGAGAAGTGTGTCGCTACACTAGGCCGTAGGCTATGCACCCGCGCACTATACCGGTACCGGACGCTATGACGCTACGCGAGACATTTTCACGTGGAGACCAGACCAGCACGCATGAATGATGATATCCTCCTATCCTATCCTCCGGTCCAGCGTCGCTCGAATCAGAGGAGCACTGTGCCTGTGCGTGATGCCGGCGAGTGGCGGAGCACGCACATACGCGTCCCGGCCGTAGAGCGGCAAACATACACATCAACAGTGTTCCCGCATTTCCGGAAGCGGCGCGGCATGGCGTCAGGGCGCCGCGAGATTCGACCGATCGTTGCCCCGTCTCCTTGTGTCGGTTTTTTGACGGTACATGTCACGGTTGGGTGGAGGAACTGATCGGCCGGAGATCGGACGTTGTCGTCGATCATGTGATCGGTGTCGAGAGGCTGCCGGTGCTGTCTAGACATATATGGTCATGCTCTCTACGTGGTGTAGGATATGAGTGGCCATGGGCCGCATGCGATCGAGACATATCCGTTTATCACATTCGTGAAAGTTGGCGCACAGCACAAAAGGCCAACAACTCGATCTCGCAGGGAAAGAAAAGCTGAAGATGAGATGACAGGGATGCCACTGGCCGTTCAACGGACTACTCTTAGCACATGCATACTGATCATTTTTAATTTCAGATGGCGCCATAGGGATTTACTGGTTCATTTCTACCTTTCATTCACTGTCGATCCCTTGCTTTCATATTAAGACAAGTATCAACGTGGAGCTTGACATATAGTGGCATGCATGCTACCATTGATGACTAGGAGTACGTACCAATCGATCGCTTAGTCAATGCAAGTGTGAGGAAAAATGGAACGAGGGGAAACACAGACACTCATTTCTCATTTGGCAGCAGGTACGACCGGTACGTACGGCTCGGTTTTATCCAGGGGCGGAACTGGGCCTGGGGCAACTGGGGCTATAGCCCCAGGCGTGGCCCAACTCGTAAATACATTATCCAGCAGGAATTTTGCATGTTTGTACACTCATATAGGCCCAGCCCCAGACGTGCACACATCCAGTGCCATGCCTCAGCCCATATACAACCCAGAAAAGCTCCCCATCGCCACCAGCCCACGACGAACAATCGCTCCAAAACGAGTCCCCCATCTCGCCTGATCGCTACCCATAAAAAGAGATCTCGCCTGATCGCCAGCACGCACGACGCTCTATCTCTTTCCATTGTTTCGCCAGGTCGATCAGAAGAAAAAAAAAACCTCGTTCATGCTGCGCCGCCAATTCCCCTCAGGCTTCGACTGCTTGACTCGACGAAGTGTACGTCCGGACCTGCGCGGCTGCGCCCGGCCGACGGCACTCAGAATCTCGGATCATCTAGCTGCAGCCCCCTCCAACCGTTCTATTCTGTTCAGATCCATTTACTTCTTTTTTTCGAATTGAAGGGCCATAATGAAAAGAAGCCGATGTTCAGCTCCATTTACACAACCGGCTGGACATGATAGGTAATCTCAAGTTTGTTGTATCATTTTTTTTATCTAGTTCTTTTGTATCAGCCTAAATCAATGAACCGGTGATGTTAAAATTCTATTATTTTAGTCAAATTTGTTCACATGTTCATGTTTAGCAAAATTTCAGATGAACAATTGATTTAGTCTGTCCAATGTCTTGGTACTACTACTTGATTTATATTTACAAGTCCATGTCCTTTTATTATTGCTGGTGAACAAACAATGACCTCAAATGAAACAGATCTTCATTAATTTTTTACCAACTTTCCAATGATGCATTTTGTTAAATTATTTACATATTTTAGCAAATTTGCTCTCATCATAATATGTTTTCATATTTTTCATTCTGGTGAATTTGTGGTGTACTTCTAACATGCATTAGTATTACTATGCATGTATTTGGATTTTGGAACTCTTTATAGCCACTTAGTTTTAGCCCTAGGTTTTGAGAAATCCTGGTTTCGCCTCTGGTTTTATCGGCACGTTTCTTCTTGCCGTGCTAGTTATGGCTGAGCCGGTGATGCATGTTAGGGTCGGCCGGAGCCTGTGGCAGAGCTAGCTTGATCGCCGGTAGCTTGCTGGACATGGCATGTCGATGCCTCCTTTTCCATGCAGGCGCACATGGCATGCCTCGGATCACGTCAAGAACGTACTATGTGCAGGACGCCGATCAGTCGAGCGAGCGAGGACAAATTAAACGTCCGATCATCACAACAGTGCGATGCAGTGCCTCTGCTGCGTCGCTGCACGCGATTGTGCAGCGCGTGGCATGCTGGCTCAACTTAACGGATGTATGCATGCATGCATGACCTCTAGGAAGAGCAACGCTAACTCCACTTTCAGTGACAAAAAAATGAATGGGTTGAGAAAAATACGACAGACAATGCTAGCTTGTGTAGTATAATTGCATCAGTTGGATTAGTAACAGGCGCAAAGTACTCGTGCGTCTATGCCTTTGAGTTAATGAATGGGTTGATTAGTAAATTGACCGCAGCGGTGGGAATGTAGCCGTACTCGTGACCGTACAGAAAGGCACGCACGACAGCCCGGCCGGAAGGCTCCACCGAGCTAGCTGAACTGCAACCACAGGCGCTCCTACCCGCCACTTTTGTCACAACAGGTCACGGAGGACCCATTCCATTCGCCGTGACTTTCATGACCACACACTGTGCCAGGTGGTCCCGGCTGCCTATCTCCTCTCCCGTCGGTACGCCAACATCGGGCAAAGTTTCGTGTTTTAAACCTTTTCGATACCCATTCGAGATTTGATCATAGTTGGAATTTTTTTCGACATCTGACCCTTTTACTACGGTCAGGGTCCATGTCTGTAGGATATAACCACCTACCGCCAAGATCCCTGGCGGTAGGGTTGCATGCTCTACCGTAAAAATTTGCTAAGTATTGAACACAGTGCGTGTTTGTACCTACCGCCGAGCGCCTTGGCGGTAAGGTTGTACATGCTACCGCCATTCTGTTTGGCGGTAGGGAAGTTTCCTATCGCCGGTCTCTGGTGGTAGGCTGTTATATCCTACCATCATAAACTCTGATGATATCAAGAGGGTCAGATGTCGAATTTTTTTCAAACTAGAGTAAGATCTCGAATAGAGATCAGAAGAGTCAAAACATGAAATTTTGCCCCCACATCGCCCACAGAGTAAAACAAAGGCAAAAGCGACAGAGGAAGGTATCCAGTGAGACAGTGACACACTTACCGACCTACACCAGCCTACTCCTATGTATAGGTGTATAGGTTGCATTGTCGGGGCTTGGTTGGGCGTCCGTAGTCACGGGCGCACAGAAGGTGTCCGAAACGGTGAGTTGGATCTGTGGACGATGGTACTCTGTCCATTACGCGGTTCACGTGGTGGGCTTGTTTGGAGAACGTGACATGGCATGCGGGCACTCTGTGTGACCGATACAGAGATGCGCGGGTTCCGTGGCGATCATGCGCGCAAGATCTCGTGTCAGATATGGTGCTCGAATAGTCGAATGCACCATGGAGACACAGTCTTCCGAGGCGATCATGCGCGCAAGATCTCGTCGATGGAGAGTCGGATACGGTGCTCGAATGGATCCAAGTGGTACAGCAGTGCTCGATCCTTGCCGTAGCAGGTACGCATGCATACGGAGTACTGTGTTATCTGTACGTAGTGCACCCATCTTGCATGTGCATGCATGCAGGAAGCGCATAGCGTCGGTCAGAAAGGGATGAAGAGCAAGCAAAGCCTTGCCGAAGATGACGAGAAAGGTGGCCTGGGAACCCGACAGGAGTGAACGGGGTGCGTGTTCGTCCAGCTGTTGAGCCATGCACGTCCATGTGGGACGAGCCCCACGATGGCCCGGCCGGCCGGAGCCCCCTCGGCCCTTCCAATGCATTGCTCCGGCCACTACTAAAAAAAAAAAGCTTATCCTCAATATCTCTACTAATGGCGCATCATGACGGTAGTTGCGCCACTGCTATATAGCAGTGGCGCATCATGACGGTAGTGCGCCACTGCTATATAGCAGTGGCGCATCAAAATCAGGTGTGCTTTTGCTATGTTTTTACTAATGGCGCATCACATAAGCAGTGCGTCATTGCCAATTTTTGGGTCTATCCTCCTCCTCCCTTATCAGACATAGCAATGGCGCACCACGCCTAGGTGCGACACTGCTATGTAGCAGTGTCGCACCTAGGCCTGGTGCGCCATGCTATGTCTCGTGAGGGTGTGCCTGCGTGTGTGTGTGAGAGGTTAGTAATGGCGCACCCTCCCTGGTGCGCCATTGCTAGGGTTAGCAATGGCACACCAGGGAGGGTGCGCCATTACTAACGTCTCACACACACACGCAAATACACCCCCTGATCACCTTTTAGGTTTTTTAAAAAATAAAAGAAAATGATAAAAAAAATCGAAAGGAATTCAAAAAATAGATGTCCATGTGTTATGTGTTCTAGTTGTTAGGAAAATTAACAAACATGAATTTTGAATTTTTTTTGCAAAAGGCCGCCTTGTTTCGGTAAAATGGCCGTAACTTTTGCATACGACCTTCGATGAAAAAGTTTTTTATGTGAAAAATCATCTACTCGAAAAGTTATATCCGAATTTGACTGGCTACGCCTGTTATCGATTTTCTAGAATCCTCAAAAATCTAACCGAAAAAATGTTACGATGCTTTTACGATCTGGAGGCAAAAAAATTCAAAAAAATGCAAAAAATAAATAGATTAGCAATGGCGCACTAGTGCATGGTGCACCACTGCTATTTTCCCGCCTTCAAAATAAAAAAATAAAAAATAAAAAACAAGCTAGCAATGGCGCACCTTATGAATAGTGCGCCACTACTATTTTCCTGCCTTCACAATTCAAATAATAGCAATGGCGCACTAGTGCACGGTGCGCCACTGCTAAGTTGGGACAAAAGTTTAAAAGGGCCGGCCAGCCACTTACCCCTTCATTATTCTCCTCCTCTCCTCCACTCCATCCTCCGGTGACCTCCTCCTCCTCACGGTACTCCTCCTCCGGTGACCTCCCACTAGTAGAAAAGAGGGCTTTAGTTTAGGCCGGGTCAGCCCATTAGTCCCGGTTCAGTCCAGAACCGGGACCCATGGGGGCTTTGGTCCCGGTTCGTGAGGCCAGGGGCCTGCCGGGCCTCGTGGGGGCATTGGTCCCGGTTCGTCTGGCCCCTTTGGTCCCGGTTGGTGGGACGGACCGGGACCAATGGGCCTCGCTCCTGGCCCACCACCATTGGCCCCGGTTGGTGGCTTGAACCGGGACCAAAGGCTTCCCTTTAGTCCCGGTTCATGCCACGAACCGGGACCAATGAGGTGCCTATATATACCCCTCGCCCGCGAGCAGAGCACTCCACAGTGCTTTGTTTTTCTCTGGCCGGCGAGGGGAGGGCTTTGTGGTGCTCTATCTCACCTCCTATGCACATGAGGTGTTCGATGAAATGCCCGAGCCACACTAGTTAAGCTTTCTACTCTCGAAGCTCGACCTCAAATCTCCATTTCCTCGAGATTTGTCTAGGTTTAGCGGCCCGTCACGTCCCATTCCCGTCTTCACCGTCGTCGATCGCCCGCGTCGATCTCATCGCCCGCACCACCGTGGTGAGCCTCTTGTTCTTATCTTCTTTCTGAAAGAAAAAAATTCTTACTTTAGATAGATACTTGTCTAATTTTCTTGCTTTTATTATTGCTTGTTATTATATATATAGTGCGATGGTTTTGGTATCCGCCCACGTCGGCCCTCGTCCTGGCTATGATTCGGATGTGGTATATACTATCTTTTTATAACTATTTGGTTCATTTATTGTTTATGACAATTATGCCGACCAACGTGACATATATTTTTATTTATGTAGGAGGTAGTTGAACCGGAAATTCCAACCGACCCTATTGTCGAGAGGTTAAATTTAGAGGAAGAAGAAAACAATTACTTGAAGGAAAAAATAAAAAAATTGAGGAGGAGAAGATGATATTGGAGTTGCATGTTGTGGATGTCGTCGATGATCACAAGATCAAGATGGATGCAATGCGGTTGAAGATGAGAAAGATTAGAAAATATGCCATTCATACCGAGGCTTGGTATCATTATGCCGTTGGATCAATTGTTACCTTGGTTGCGATTATGATCGCATTTGTTTTCGCATTGAAATGTCTTACATAGTTTCAATGTATGATTTAATTAATTAGATGCTCTGGAGAGCTATATGTTGTTAGATGAGAACTATGTATGTACTTTGGTTTTAATGTGATGATGAACTTCTATTAATTTGGTCACTTAATTATCTATTCGTGATGTCCTGTAATGATTTTTGACACACTTAATTGTATATAATGCACGCAGATGAACCGACAATGAATGCATGGTGACAGACACACCTCCGAGTACATTAAGGGCGTGCATGATTTTCTCGAAGTGGCTGAGGCAAACAAGCAGAATGGTTTTATGTGTTGTCCATGCCCTAAATGTGGGAATACGAAGTCTTACTCTGACCGAAAAATCCTTCACACCCACCTGCTTTACAATGGTTTCATGCCACACTATAATGTTTGGATGAGGCACGGAGAAATAGGGTTATGATGGAAGACGGCGAAGAAGAAGAGGACGATGACAACTATGTGCCCCCTGAATACGGTGATGCTGCAACGAGGGAAGCTGCTGAAGATCAAGAGGAACCAGACGATGTGCCCAATGATGCTGCAATGGGGGAAGCTGCTGAAGATCATGAGGAACCAGACAATGTGCCCGATGATGATGATCTCCTCCGGGTCATTGTCGATGCAAGGACGCAATGCGAAAGTCAAAAGGAGAAGCTAAAGTTCGATCGCATGTTAGAGGATCACAAAAAAGGGATGTACCCCAATTGCGAAGATGACAACACAAAGCTCGGTACCATACTGGAATTGCTGTAGTGGAAGGCAGAGAATGTTGTGCCTGACAAAGGATTTGCGAAGCTACTGAAAATATTGAAGAAGAAGCTTCCAAAGGATAACAAATTGCCCGACAGCACATACACAGCAAAGAAGGTCGTATGCCCTCTAGGATTGGAGGTGCAGAAGATACATGCATGCCCTAATGACTTCATCCTCTACCGCGGTGCGTACAAGGATCCGAATGCATGCCCGGTATGATGCATTGCGGTATAAGATCAGACGAGATGACCCTGGTGATGTTGACGGCGAGCCCCCCAGGAAGAGGGTTCCTACGAAGGTGATGTGGTATGCTCCTATAATACCACGGTTGAAACGTCTGTTCAGAAACGAAGAGCATGCCAAGTTGATGCGATGGCACAGTGAGGACCATAAGAAAGACGGGAAGTTGAGAGCACCCGCTGACGGGTCGTAGTGGAGAAAAATCGAGAGAAAGTACTGGCCTGAGTTTGCAAGTGACCCAAGGAACGTATGGTTTGGTTTAAGCGCGAATGACATTAATACTTTCGGGGAGCAAAGTAGCAATCACAGCACCTGGCCCGTGACTCTATGTATGTATAACCTTCCTCCTTGGATGTGCATGAGGCGGAAGTTCATTATGATGCCAATTCTCATCCAAGGCCCTAAGCAACCCGACAATGACATTGATGTGTTCCTAAGGACATTAGTTGAAAAACTTTTACAGCTGTGGAATGGAAACGGTGTACGTACGTGGGATGAGCACAAACAGGAGGGATTTAACCTGCACGTGTTGCTGTTTGTAACCATCAACAATTGGCCCACACTTAGTAACCTTTCAGGACAGACAAATAAGGGATACCATGCATGCACACACTGTTTAGATGAAACTGAAAGTATATACCTGGACAAATGCAGGAAGACTGTGTACCTGGGCCATCATCGATTTCTTCCGACCAACCATCAACGTCGAAAGAAAGGCAAGCATTTCAAAGGTGAGGCAGATCACCGGAAGAAGCTCGTCATGCGTACCGGTGATCACGTACTTGCTATGGTCAATGATTTACACGTAATCTTTGGAAAGGGTCCCGGCGGACTAGTTGTTCCGAATGACGCTGAGGGACACGCACCCATGTGGAAGAATAAATCTATATTTTGGGACCTACCCTACTGGAAAGACCTAGAGGTCCGCTCTTCAATCGACATGATGCACGTGACGAAGAATCTTTGCGTGAACCTGCTAGGCTTCTTGGGCGTGTACGGGAAGACAAAAGATACACCTGAGGCACGGGAGGACCTGCAACGTTTGCACGAAAAAGATGGCATGCCTCCAAAGCAGTATGAAGGTCCTGCGAGCTACGCTCTTCTAAAAGAAGAGAAAGAAATCTTCTTTGAATGCCTGCTCAGTATCAAGGTCACGATTGGCTTCTCGTCGAATATAAAGGGAATAATAAATATGCCAGAGAAAAAGTTTTAGAACCTAAAGTCTCATGACTGCCACATGATTATGACGCAACTGCTTCCGGTTGCATTGAGGGGGCTTCTAGTGGAAAACGTCTGATTAGCCATTGTGAAGCTATGTGCATTCCTCAATGCAATCTCTCAGAAGGTGATCGATCCAGAAATCGTACCAAGGCTAAGGAGTGATGTAGCGCAATGTCTTGTCAGTTTCGAGCTGGCGTTCCCACCATCCTTCTTCAATATCATGACGCACGTCCTAGTTCATCTAGTCGACGAGATTGTTATTCTGGGCCCGTATTTCTACATAATATGTTCCCCTTTGAGAGGTTCATGGGAGTCCTAAAGAAATATGTCCGTAACCACGCTAGGCCAGAAGGAAGCATCTCCATGGGCCATCAAACAGAGGATGTCATTGGGTTTTTTGTTGACCTAATTCCTGGCCTTAAGAAGATAGGTCTCCCTAAATCGCGGTATGAGGGGAGACTGACTGAAAAAGGCACGCTGGGAGGGGACTCAATAATATGCAGGGACGGATATTCTTGGTCTCAAGCACACTACACAGTTCTACAGAACTCTACCTTGGTGACCCCGTATGTCGATGAACACAAGAACAGTTTGCGCTCCAAACACCCGGAGCAGTGCGACGACTGGATTACAAGTGAACACATCAGGACTTTCAGTAGTTGGTTGGAACTCAAAGCTGACCCAAGCATCCTGATAAACGATTAAGATTATCCATGGTTACGACGCAACAAGCAAATGACACAAGCGATGAAAAAGTGAAGACTTTTTCCCGCAACTATTATGATGATACCATGCCAACTTTGTAACAGAAGAGTATGATACCATTGTCCGTTTTGTACATGCACCTGCTATGTGGGTGAAATTATGATACCATGCCAACTTTCAACTTTTTCTGACCTAATACCATTATTCAAATTTTAACTATTCAAATTTGAAAACTAATGGCACTAACATAAAGTTTATAATTTTCTAAAAACTAATGGCACTAACAGAAAGTTTATAATTTTTCTGACCTAAAAGCAAAAAGTATTAAAAAGTAAAGCAAAAAATAAAAGAAAATAAATAATGCAAAAAACAAAACAAAAAACTATTTTTATAGTAAAGTTAATCATAAACTTGTGATTCACACAAATATCAAATAATTCAAATTTTAACTATTGAATTTTGAAAACTATTGGCACTAACAGAAAGTTTATAATTTTTGTGACCTAAAAGAAAAATAATTAAAAATAAACTTTAATAAAATAAATAAAAATAGAAACAATAAGTATTTTGTTGTAAGTAGAAACAAAACAAAATAAATAAAGCAAAAAAGAAAACAAAAAAGTGCGTCCTACCGGGACCCCACGGCCTGAATACGACTAGAAACCCTACCTTGGGCCAGGATTCAGGCCCGCAGGAGGCCCAATAGGCCCATAGGCACACATCGTATGGTTAGGCCCGAAAGCCTACAATTCAGAGGAGCTCGAGAGGGTGGGCGCAGCAGTGCTTATAAACCACTCTCGAGCTCTCACAGCTAACGAGGTGGTACTAAACTTTTGACGCGGGGCAGCACAAGGCCTTTGGTCCCGGTTGGTGCCACCAACCGGGACTAAAGGGGTGCATTGGTCACGGTTTGTGGCACCAACCGGGACCAATGCTATATAAGATGACACTTAGGAAATTTTCACTTCTCATTCGCAGTTGCCCCCGACGATGCCGACGACATCGACGCTGCCAGGCTGCCCCGACGCCGCCCGCCGCCCCCGCCGTCGCCGTCGCCCGTGCCTCGCC
>NC_041392.1:673316342-673328334 GCF_002162155.2 Triticum dicoccoides
CCCCTGCCCCGAGCGCCCGCGCCTGCCCCGTCGACGTCATCGCCGTCGCCATCCTCGCTGTCGCCATCCTCGCCGCCGACCCCGTGCCCCTGCCCCTGCTCACCTTGGTCCGACCGGCGCCCTCCCTGTCCTATGCTTGTTTTTTTCATGTATATATGCTTGTTTTTTTCCACATATATGATGATATATATATGCTTGTTTTTTTCATGTATATATGCTTGTTTTTTTTCTTATATATGATGATGTATATGCTTGTTATCATAATTTATTTTTTCTTATATATGATGATGTATATGCTTGTTATCATAATTGTTTTTTCTTATATATATGATGATTTTTATATAGAATATGATGTTTTTTGTTCATAGATGATCATATATATCATGTATGCATGGATGTGGATGAAATGAGATGAGATGAGATGTGTTTTCTGTTGGAGAAGAAAACATTTTTTCATGCAAATGTTACATTTTTAGAAAAGTTTTATATATCTAGCTAGGAAAGGAAGAAGAAAAAAAGAAAGAGAGGGAAAAGGGAAATAAGAAGAGGAAGAAAGGAGAAGAAGAGGAGAGGAAGAAGAGGAGAAATAAATAAGAAGAAGAAAAAAGAAGAAAAAGAAGAGGAGAAGAAGAAAGGAACAGAGGAGAAGAAGAGAAACTCCTCTTTTTATTTCTTCTTCATCTTCTTATTTTTTATCGGATATGTCGTTGTCGATGTACCCCGTGTCCCGATAACTTCAACATGAGGGGGGAGGGTTCGACCTACCCCCTCCCTGATAACATTATTTTCCCATGTATGTATGTCGTTGTTGTCGATATAACCCCCTCCCGGATAACTTCGATCGTGATAACTTATACCACGGGAGCACCCCCCGACCCTCTCGCTCGACCAAAACTCTCGAGGACACTCAAACCCTAGAAAAAAACGATGTCGGTCTCTTACCCCCTCCCGCCGCGCCCCTACCCTTGAAGTGTTGCCGAGGCCACCCCAAACCCGGAATAAGCTAGGTCTATGTTTGCCACTAATATATCCACATGTTGTCATGTTTCTGTAATAATTGCCATGTTGTAATATTTGCAGAAAGAATGGAGCACGGACGAGACGAGGAAGCAGAACAGGTGTTGGGGGACATAATCTTAGCCGGAGGTGATGTCTTGTCGTATCTTAACGACAATGATGATCTGGAAGAACAGGGTGAAGAAGAAGCACGCTATGGTGATCAAAGAATGGAGGAGGAAAGACATGATTATGATGGCTCCGGTGACCCAATGCTGGTGCAAGAAAGAGCCCGTGGTGACGGCTCCGGTGACCGAACAGAGTCCGACCAGGTAAATATATTAGTTAAGCATGTGATGACTAGCTAATTGATGCATTCATTGTTTTGGTATGTACACATATTAATTAACTCTCGTCTTTCTTCTTTTTTCTAGCCCTCCGGATCGAGCACAACTTCGGTAAAGAGACGAGGCCCGAAGAAAAAGTTGCGCTCAGATGAAAGGTTTGAGATCACAGCAATCGCGCGTGACGGCCAACCGATTGAACCCATCTGGACAAAGGAAGCATTTTCTGCTCAGTGCGGGGTTCTTGTTAGGGACAAGATCCCGATCAGCATCCACCAATTGTATAAGCCTAAGAACGAAGATCCTAAGGTGTCTTATGTCAATGATATGCGGAAAGATGATCTTTGGACTAAGCTGAAGGCAAATTTCACCCTACCGCCAGAGGAGGATCCAGAGAAGCCAGTTAAAGAGCAATTAATCAAGTCCCGTGCTCTTAAGAAGATGGCAGACCTATTCAGGAGGTGGAAGAATGAGCTGAAAATGTTTGTCGACAAAGAAGAGACACCAGAATTCATCGGCAGATATGAGAAGATCAGAGATCACTGGCCCGTATTTGTGGCCCACAAGACATCGGAAAAGAGTAAGAAGATGTCGGCGACAAACAAGAAAAATGCTGCGAAGAAGAAGCTTCACCATCGCACGGGGTCAGGTGGCTACCTCAAAGCCCTGCCTAAGTGGGCCAAGGCTGAGAATGATCTGCTTGATAAAGGGATCAAACCAGATACAATGAACTGGCCAGACCGTTGCCGGACTTGGTTCTTCGGGGCTGGCGGAACCTTGGACCATGTAACAGGGAAGTGCATTTGGACGAACGAGCAAATAAGAATACCAGTCAAGAGGCTTAAGCACTATATCGATGCAGCGCAGCAAGGGACGTTCATTTCAGATAGAGAGAACGACGAGCTCACAATGGCCCTCGGGAATCCTGAGCACCCTAGACGGACACGAGGCACGCCAGGCTCCGTTCCGTGGAAGGCTGGTTTTCCGGACGCAGGCGGTTACAAATGCCAGGAGAGGAGGAAAAAAGTGGAGCATGCCCAAATTCAGACGCTGCACGAAAGGGTTCAAGCGCTAGAGGAACGAGAAGTAGCTCGCAGCAAGCGACCTGCCAAAACTACCCCGCCATCTCAGCGGAGAAGCAGCGTGGCTTCCACCGAGCTGCTTCAGCCGGAGCATGTCTTGACGGCTCCTGCTAGCTACCCCGTGGATGCTATCACGGAGTCTCAACATTGCCATCTTATAACGCAATGGCAGAACTTCAAAGTCAAGGCGGCTGTCGGCTCTGTTCGACCTACTGAACCCGGCGCAAATTTTCACTGTAGTCTGATTCCAGAAGGATATGCCAGGGTGACGGTGGATGAAATAACGAAGGGATTTGAGGACCTCCAGCTTGACTACCCTACCGGTGAAGGGGAGACTCGGCTGGGTTCTTGTCTATTGACTCCATGCCTATGGAGGAAGGAGCTCATCAAGCTTCTGAACTGGACGCCTCCGCCTCCTCCTCCTTCTCCGGCGAGTTAGGGCACTCCGGCTCCTCCTCCGCCTCCTCCTTCAGCGAGTGATCAGGGCACTCAGCCTCCTGCTCCGGCGCGCAGCCGCACTCAGCCTCCTTCTCCGCTTGCGCCGGCGTGCCCAAGCAGCCAACCTCCTCCTTCTCCGTCTCGTCAGCAAGGGCGGAAGAGACCTGCCACCGCTCCGGCTGCTCTAGCGCGTCGTAGTCCTCCTCCGCCTCGTAAGCAAGGAAAGAAGATAGCCGCAGCCGCTCCGTCTGCTCTGCCGGCGTCTAGCAGTACAGCCAGAGGCGGGAGGCAATACAGATTCGGTCCTTCTCTGAAGACTCCAGAGAAGTTACCATACGAGAGGACCCCGGAGGAGAACGTCAATATCGCACGAGCCGAAGTGACGAACTTCTTTGAAGGGGTGAAAGCAAAGAAACATCCACCTCTGAAGGAGAATGTAGATCCGGTGAAAGTGAAGCGCACTCTGGCTGCCCTGAAAAAACCAGCAAAGTCTCCGCCGAAAGGCAACTATGACTGCATTATTTCAAAGTCATTTGTCGAAGCGGAACGGTCGGGAAGTACTGTCAGTGATCAAAGGTTAAAAGAACGATGAGCTGGGAAAAATATTGCCTAGCTCGGCGAACAAGTGAACCAATCGTGCCCCCCGCTCAAGGTGTCTACTAATAATCCGAGGATGGTGCCCGGTTATAGCAATCTTGGAGATTACCTGCCCGACGATGTACATTATGATTTCTTGGAGGTGGAGGAACACAAATACGAGTACGAGAAGCCTCTCGTCAAAGATGAAAGATCTCTAACAACGATGATGCGAAGATTCCATGATTGGTACATGAAAACCTGCAGAGAGTCTGGGGGGAGGGATACTTTGACACTGAGAGTTAGAGAGGAGCATGACCTCGTTGGAATTGAACTGTTGAATGTTCCATTTGAGGAGTTCTTCCAGTTTTTCAATCAAAAGGCCCTCGATAAAGCAACGGTCACTTGCTACTGTCTATAAGTAGTACTACTTCTGTCATTAAGTCTCTCTATATAGGTCAGCTCTTTCATTGCATGTATTTATAATTATTCTCACTATATTATGCAGATTGAAGATCGCCGAATTGAAGAAAAGACAAATCGGTGATATTGGATTCATTAACACAAATCTCATAGATGCAACTGAGGTAAAATATCATGCCGAATATACCGAGGCCAACTTGCTACGATCGTTGGTAATAACTGAAAACAAAGATATAATACTCTTTCCTTACAACTTCAAGTGATTGTTACTGTCTTGTGCATATTCGGTTTCCCTTATTAGTCCAGGTTATAGTAATGTAATTGATGAGTTATGCATGCGTGCGCAGCTTCCACTATATTCTCCTAGAGATTAAGTTTGAGCAAGGACTAGTAACCGTCTTAGACTTGAGACGAAAAGATCCCCAGGTCTATGCGGACGTGACTCAAATGCTCGAGAAGTAAGTTAAATCGATCATTATCCACCATATCAGGAACTTTGTTCATTTCCTGATATCAAGTAATTGTTTTCTTTGTCTGGCAGGGTTTGGAGAAAATTCACCAAAAAAGCTCCGGGACTGCCGAAGAAGCTGCAATTTAGACACCCGAAAGTAAGTACTATAGTAACATGTTCCGCGCATCTCCTAGTGATTCAAGCGCTAGTTTCATCAATACCATTTGGCATGCTTGCTTATCAGTTTGATTGGCCTCTATTTCTTGTAAAGTGGCTGTGGCAGGAAGCCGTGAATAATTACTGTGGATACTACGTTTGCAAGTCCATCCGCCACACGACCTGTGAACGGGGGTACTCTGACGAACAATATGAAGTGTGTAAGTAATAATAATCGCAATTTTATTTTATTAACATCATTTGTGTTGAGTTTCATTTATTCATATATATATATTGACCCCCCTTGTTCAAATTAGATCTTTCGAATGCGGAATGAACTCCTACCACCAGATCGTATGCGAGCAATTCAAGAGGAATTGGCGGCATTCTTCCTTGACCACGTGATCGCTGAAGACGGAGAATACTATGTGGACCCTGTGTTCATATATAATTAGGAGATTATATTGTAAGAGATAATTATTGTATATATGTAGCCGGTACTGTCGGATAGATATACGAGAACTTATTGTTCGACCAATCTCTCGGAGAAGGAGAGGTGGTCGATATCACTTCTCTCTGTATGCATATGTTCATGACGATGTTCTATTTCCTTCATTTGCTTACTAGCTAGCGTGTCTAATCCTCTCTATATATACGTATATATAGCGTCGACCAATCACGGATATAAGAGAGCACACTTCTCTGTATTAATTAGCTAGCTAACACAATATATGAAACACCTAAATTAAACCCCCAAAACCCCCACCCCCCTTTAAAAAAACAAAAACCCCAGCCCCTGAAATGCTGACGCGTGGATGCCTATTGGTCCCGGTTGGTGCCACCAACCAGGACCAAAGGCCCTCCTGCCTGGGCTCGGCGCACCGGCCACGTGGAGGCCCATCTGTCCCGGTTCGTGTAAGAACCGAGACTAAAGGGTTAGGGCATTAGTAACGACCCTTTAGTACCGGTTCATAAACCAGGACAAAAGACCCTTATCAACCGGGACGAATGGGGTTTTTCTACTAGTGTCCTCCTCACGGTGCTCCTCCTCTGGCGACCTCCTCCTCCCTCCTATCCTCCTCACGGTGCTCCTCCTTCTTCTCATGCTCACGGTCCTCCTCCTCCCTCCTCTCCTCCTCACGGTGCTCCTCCTTCCTCTCCTGCGCACGGTACTCCTCCTCTCCGGCGACCTCCTCCTCCCTCCTCTCCTGATCCTCACGGTCTCTCCTCCCTCCTCTCCTCCTCACGGTCTCTCCTCCCTCCTTCTCTACTTCCGGCCACATGTGGAGCTCCCCCGGCACAAAGAACGTACCGGATCCAGGTCGAGAACGAAATTTGAAAAAAATTCAATAAAAAAACGAGCAAAAAAACAAGCCAAAAAAATGAGCCAGATCTAGATACAGATTCAAATTCAAAATTCAAAAATAGCAATGGCGCACGATGGGGGTTAGCCGGTGCGCCACTACTATTTTTCTGCCTTCAAAATTAAAAGAAATCATTTTTTAAAAGAGTTATCAGTGGCGCACCTGTAGCAATAATAATGACACACTATAAGGTGCGTCACTGTTACCTGCAATACTAATTAATGGCGCACTACAAGGTGCGCCACTATTACCTGTAATACTAATGGCGCACCAGAGATGCGTCATTAGTATTTGTTACTAGTGGTGTGGTAATAGTGACGCACTTATAGTGCACCTTAATGATAAAAATAGGTGCGCCACTAACAACCTTTTTTCTAGTAGTGCGGTCCGGCACGACAATACGTGTTGGCCCGCCGGCCCGCCCATAGCACCTAATCCGAGCGCGTACGACGAGTGACACTTGTGTAAGCTGACACAGGAACGTGATCCTAAGTACTCCCTCCGTTCCTAAGTCGTGCAGTCGAACGTGAAAGGTACTGCAAAGATATTCTGAGATACTCCCTCCATTCCAAAATATAGTGCGCCCACGTTTCCTGAGGTCCAACCACTAGTAGAAAACAGGGCTTTCGTCCAGGCCAGTTTAGCCCATTAGTCGCGATTCAATCCAGAACTGGGACCAATGGAGCTATTTGCCCCGGTTCGTGAGCCTAGGGGGCCGGCCGGGCCACGTGGGCCATTGGTCCCGGTTCGTCCGGACCTTTTGGTCCCGGTTGGTGGGACGAACCGGGACCAATGGTCCTGGCTCCTGGCCCACCACTATTGGTCCCGGTTGGTGGCATGAACCGGGACCAAAAGGGTTACCTTTAGTCCCGGTTCATGCCACCAACCGGGACCAATAGTGGTGCCTATAAATAGCCCCTCGCGCAAGAGCAGAGCACACTGCTCTATTTTTTCTGGCCGAGGGGGAGAGGGCTTGGTGGTGCTCTAGCTCACCTCCTATGCACACAAGGTGTTCGATGGAATGCCCGAGCCACACTACTTAAGGTCTCTCCTCTCCAAGCTCAACCGCCAAGCTCCATTTTCCTCAATATTTATCTAGGTTTAGCGGTCCGTCATGCCCCGTCCCCGTCTTCACCGCCGTCGATCACCCGCGCCGATCTCATCGCCGGCACCACCGTGGTGAGCCTCTTGTTCTTATCTTCTTTCTGAAAGGAAAAATATTATTACTTGTTTGTTTAGATAGATACTTGTATTATTTTCTTACTTTTATTATTGCATCTTATATAGTGCGCCGATGGTTTTGGTATCCGCCCCCGTCGGCCCTCGTCCTGTCTATGATTCGGATGTGGTATATATTATCTTTTCATAACTATTGATTCATTTATTGTTTATGAAAATTATGCCGACCAACGTGACATAGATTTTATTTATCTAGGAGGTTGTTGAACCGGAAATTCCAACCGACCCTATTGTCGAGAGGTTAAATTTAGTTGAAGAAGAAAACAATTTCTTGAAGGAAAAAATAAAAAAACTTAAGGAGGAGAAGATGATATTGGAGTTGCATGTTGCGGATGTCGTCGATGATCACAAGATCAAGATGGATGCAATGCGCTTGAAGATGAGAAAGATTAGAAAATATGCCATTCATACCGAGGCTTGGTATCATTATGCCGTTGGATCAGTTGTTACCTTGGTTGCGATTATGATCGCATTTGTTTTCGCATTGAAATGTTTTACATAGTTTCAATGTATGGTTTAATTAATTTAGATGCTCTGCAGAGCTTTATGTTGTTAGATGAGAACTATGTATCTACTTTGGTTTTTATGTGATGATGAACTTCTATTAATTTGGTCACTTAATTATCTATTCATGATGTTCTGTAATGATTTTTGACACAGTTAATTATATATAATGCACGCAGATGAACCGGCAATGGATGTACGGTGACAGACACACCTCCGAGTACATTAAGGGCGTGCATGATTTTCTCGAAGTGGCTGAGGCAAACAAGCAGAATGGTTTTATGTGTTGTCCATGCCCTATATGTGCGAATACGAAGTCTTACTCTGACCGGAAAATCCTTCACACCCACCTGCTTTACAAGGGTTTCATGCCACACTATAATGTTTGGACGAGGCACGGAGAAATAGGGGTTATGATGGAAGACGGCGAGGAAGAAGAGTACGATGACAACTATGTGCCCCCTGAATACGGTGATGCTACTGAACATCAAGATGCACCAGACGATGTGCACGATGGTGCTGCAACGGGCGAAGCTACTGAAGATCAAGAGGAACCAAACGATGTGCCCAATGATGATGATCTCCGCCGGGTCATTGTCGATGCAAGGACACAATGCAAAAGTCAAAAGGAGAAGCTGAAGTTCGATCGCATGTTAGAGGATCACAAAAAGGGGTTGTACCCCAATTGCGAAGATGGCAACACAAAGCTCGGTACCGTACTCGAATTGCTGCAGTGGAAGGCAGAGAATGCTGTGCCTGATAAAGGATTTGAGAAGCTACTAAAAATAATGAAGAAGAAGCTTCCAAAGGATAACGAATTGCCCGACAGTACATACGCAGCAAAGAAGGTCGTATGCCCTCTAGGATTGGAGGTTGAGAAGATACATGCATGCCCTAATGACTGCATCCTCTACCGCGTGCCTACAAGGATCTGAACGCATGCCCGATATGCGGTGCATTGCAGTATAAGATCAGACGAGATGATCCTGGTGATGTTGACGGCGAGCCTCCCTGGAAGAGGGTTCCTGCGAAGGTGATGTGGTATGCTCCTATAATACCACGGTTGAAACGTCTGTTCAGAAACGGAGAGCATGCCAAGTTGATGCGATGGCACAATGAGGACCGTAAGAAAGACGGGAAGTTGAGAGCACCCGCTGACGGGTCGCAGTGGAGAAAAATTGAGAGAAAGTACTGGGATGAGTTTGCAAAGAACCCAAGGAACGTATGGTTTGCTTTAAGCGCGGATGGCATTAATCCTCTCGGGGAGCAGAGTAGCAATCACAGCACCTGGCCCGTGACTCTATGTATGTATAACCTTCCTCCTTGGATGTGCATGAAGCGGAAGTTCATTATGATGCCAGTTCTCATCCAAGGCCCTAAGCAACCCGGCAACGACATTGATGTGTACCTAAGGCCATTAGTTGAAGAAGTTTTACAGCTGTGGAATGGAAATGGTGTACGTACATGGGATGAGCACAAATAGGAGGAATTTAACCTAAAGGCGTTGCTGTTCATGACCATCAACGATTGGCCCGCTCTCAGTAACCTTTCAGGACAGACGAACAAGGGATACCACGCATGCACGCACTGTTTACTTGACACCGATAGTATATACCTGGCAAGCTGCAGGAAGAATGTGTACCTGAGCCATCGTCGATTTCTTCCGACCAACCATCAATGTCGAAAGAAAGGCAAGCATTTCGAAGGCGAGGCAGATCACCGGAAGAAGCCCGCCATGCGTACCGGTGATCACGTACTTGCTACGGTCAATGATTTACACGTAATCTTTGGAAAGGGTCCTGGCGGACTAGCTGTTCCGAATGACGCTGAGAATCACGCACCCATGTGGAAGAAGAAATCTATATTTTGGGACCTACCCTACTGGAAATACCTAGAGGTCCGCTCTTCGATCGACGTGATGCACGTGACGAAGAGCCTTTGCGTGAACCTGCTAGGCTTCTTGGGCGTGTATGGGAAGACAAAAGATACACCTGAGGCACGAGAGGACCTGCAACGCTTGCACGAAAAAGAGGGCATGCCTCCAAAGCAGTATGAAGGTCCTGCCAGCTACGCTCTTACGAAAGAAGAGAAAGAAATATTCTTTCAATGCCTGCTCAGTATGAAGGTCCCGACTGGCTTCTCATCGAATATAAAGGGAATAATAAATATGCCAGAGAAAAAGTTCCAGAACCTAAAGTCTCATGACTGCCACGTGATTATGACGCAACTGCTTCCAGTTGCATTGAGGGGGCTTCTACCGGAAAACGTCCGACTAGCCATTGTGAAGCTATGTGCATTCCTCAATGCAATATCTCAGAAGGTGATCGATCCAGAAATTGTACCAACGCTAAGGAGTGATGTGGCGCAATGTCTTGTCAGTTTCGAGCTGGTGTTCCCACCATCCTTCTTCAATATCATGACGCACGTCCTAGTTCATCTAGTCGACGAGATTGTCATTCTGGGGCCCGTATTTCTACACAATATGTACCCCTTTAAGAGGTTCATGGGAGTCCTAAAGAAATATGTTCGTAACCGCGCTAGGCCAGAAGGAAGCATCTCCATGGGCCATCAAACAGAGGATGTCATCGGGTTTTGTGTTGACTTCATTCCTGGCCTTAAGAAGATAGGTCTCCCTAAATCACGGTATGAGGGGAGACTGACTGGAAAAGGCACGCTTGGAAGGGACTCAATAATATGCAGGGACGGATATTCTTGGTCTCAAGCACACTACACAGTTCTACAGAACTCTACCTTGGTGACCCCGTATGTCGATGAACACAAGAACAGTCTCCGCTCCAAACACCCGGAGCAGTGCGACGACTGGATTACATGTGAACACATCAGGACTTTCAGCAGTTGGTTGGAAACACGTCTCAGAGGTGACAGCACTGTTTGTGATGAGATGTACTTGTTGTCCAGGGGACCATCTTCAACTGTAATGATTTGGAAAGGATACGAGATAAATGGGAATACATTTTACACGATTGACCAAGATGAAAAGAGCACCAACCAAAACAGCGGTGTCCGCTTTGATGCAGCAACCGACAATGGAAATGACACATATTATGGTTACATAGCAGACATATGGGAACTTGACTACGGAGTAGATTTTAAGGTCCCTTTGTTTAAGTGCAAGTGGGTCAATCTGTCAGGAGGCGGGGTACAGGTAGACCCATACGGAATGACCACAGTGGATCTGAAAAATCTTGGGTACACTGACGAACCGTTCGTCCTAGCCAATGATGTGGCACAGGTTATCTATGTGAAGGACATGTCTACCAGACCGAGGAAAAGAAAAGATAAGGAAGCGAATACATCATACAATGAGCCAAAGCGCCACATAGTTCTTTCAGGAAAAAGGGACATCCTGGGAGTGGAGGGCAAGACAGACATGTCTGAAGAGTATGAAAAGTTTCATGAAATTCCCCCCTTCAAAGTCAAGGCTGACCCAAGCATCCTGATAAACGATGAAGATTATCCATGGTTACGGCGCAATAAGCAAACGACACAAGCGAAGAAAAAGTGAAGACTTTCTCCCGCAACTATTATGATGATAACATGCCAACTTTGTAATAGACGAGTATAATACCATTGTCCGTTTTGTACATGCACATGCTATGCCAACTTTTTCAGAGTTCATTTGAAAACTATGAATTTTAAAACCTCGCCAACCGAAGGGCGCTCACACCGGTTTATAAATAAAGCAACAAAGAAAACAAAAAAAGAGTTTCCAAATTTGAAAACTAATGGCACTAACAGAAAGTTTATAATTTTTCTAAAACTAAAAGCAAAAAGAATTAAAAAATAAAGCAAAAAACAACAAAAACTAAATAATGCAGAAAACAGAACAAAAAACTAAAATAAAAATAAAAATAGCAATAATAAGTATTTTGTTGTAAGTAGAAACAAAATAAAATAAATAAAGCAACAAAGAAAACAAAAAAAGAGTTTTCAGATTTGAAAACTAATGGCACTAACAGAAAGTTTATAATTTTTCTAAAACTAAAAGCAAAAAGAATTAAAAAATAAAGCAAAAGACCAAAAGAAAAATAAACCAAAACCAAAATAAACTAAATAAAGCAACAAATAAAGCAAAAAAACAAAAAAAATGCCACCTACTCGGCCCCCACGGCCTGAATACGACTAGAAACCCTATGGGCCAGGATTCAGGCCCGTGGAAGGCCCAGTAGGCCCACAGGCACAGATGGCAGAGTTAGGCCCGAAAGCCTGCTTTAGAGAGGAGCTCGAGAGGGGAGCCGCACCGCACCTTATAAACTGGTGCGGCTCCCTCTCAACTAGCGAGGTGGGACTAAACATTTGGCGCGGGGCAGCACAAGGCCTTTGGTCCCGGTTGGTGGCACCAACCGGGACTAATGCCCCCCTTTAGTCCCGGTTGGTGCCACCAACCGGGACTAATGC
>NC_041392.1:673329276-673347442 GCF_002162155.2 Triticum dicoccoides
CTCCTAGCTTGAAGCGTTCTCGAGGCCACCCCCTAACCCTTGAAGCATTGTCGAGGCCACCCCAAACCCTAGAGAAGCAGCGTCGAGGCCACTAATATGATTCCTTATTGTGATTAGCTAGCTAGTTCTACGTTTGCCACTAATATATCCATATCTGTCATGTTTGAATAATAATTGCCATGTTGTAAATATTTGTAGAAACTATGGACACCCCCCGAGACGAAGCACAAGAAGCGTTGTTGAGGGACATAATTGCAGAAGGAAGTGATGCCCTCTCGATGTTTCTCGTCTTTGTTCTTTTTTCTAGCCCTCCGGATGAAGTGCGTAAATAACAATATTCACAATTTTATTTTATTACCATCATTTGTGTTGAGTTTCATTCATTCATATATATATATATATATATATATATATATATATATATATATATATGTGTGTGTATTGACCCCCTTCTTAAAATTAGATGTTTTGGATGCGGGATGAACTCCTAGCACCAGATCGCATGCGAGCAATTCAAGAGGAATTGGTGGCACTCTTTCTTGACCACGTGATCGCTAAAGACGGAGAATACTATGTGGACCACGCGTCCGTATTTTAGGAGATTATATATTTGTAAAAGATAATTATTGTATATATGTAGCCGGTAGTGTCGGATAGATATACGAGAACTTGTTTGTTCGACCAATCTCTCGAAGAAGGAGAGGTGGTCGATATCACTTCTCTCTGTATGCATATATGTTCACGACGATCTTCTGTCTGCTTACTAGCTAGCTAGCGTGTCTAGCTAGTCCTCTCTATACGTATGTATGTATGGTACGTAGCGTCGACCAAGCACGGACAAAAGAGAGGACACTTCTCTCTATTAATTAGCTAGCTATAGCACAATATATGAAACACCTAAATTAACCCCCCAAAACCCCCCAACCCCCCCCCCCTTTCAAAAAAAACAAAAACCACAGCCACATAAACGCTGACGCGTGGATGCCTATTGGTCCCGGTTGGTGCCACCAACCGGGACCAAAGGCCCTCCTGCCTGGGCTCAGGGGACAGGCCACGTGGAGGCCCTTCTGTCCCGGTTCTGGATTGAACCGGGACTAAAGGGGTCAGGGCATTAGTACCGACCCTTTAGTCCCGGTTCATGAACCGGGACTAAAGGCCCTCACCAACCGGGACAATAGGCCCTTTTTCTACTAGTGAACTTTGACCATAAATTTAACCAAAGAGACCAACTGCGATGGGAGAAAAAATTATATAATTGAAAACTTCTTTCGAATACGAATTCACTGATATAATTTTTGCTCCCGCCGCAATCGGTCTTGATAGTTAAATTTACGGTCAAAGTTGAAGCACGGGGATAGAGGAAGCACTATATTGTGGAATGGAGGGAGTAGTAATTTGGGCCATTATTAGTAATGCTATCCGCGTCGCTCTCCAGGGGGGCAGCTCGGGTGACCTAACCCCGCCGCCGCCGCCACCCCCCTTCTGCTCCCTCTCCCTCGCCGCCGTCGAGCGTCCCCGCCGGGCAAAGCCCGTGCGGTTGCCGGCGGCGGCGGGCCTTTCCTCTCCCGTCACGCATGGAGGTCAGCCCTAGACGGCGCACCGTGCGACGCGGAGCTGCGCGCCGGCATGGATCTGGCCCTCCGGCCTCTTCTATGGCGCGGTGGCGCTGGATGCTGGGGCGGCGGTCCCCGCCGCTCTTCCTCGCGGTGGAGGAGCGGCGGCTGACCGTTTTGGCGGCGGATCGGGGCATTCTGCTCGGATCTGGTGGGCGCGCGCTGTCGACGGGATGTGGCGGTGCTGGCCGTCCTGGGCCGCGTGGGTGGCAGGGCGGCTGCGCGTGGTGGAGGCCCCGACGCCTCTGGCCCTTGGCGGCATGGAGGGCCTGGGTTGGGTCGACGCCATGTGTGGGTTGCCCTCCGGACAGATCTGATCTGGCCAGTGCGACCTTAATGTGTGGCGGCTCAGATCGGCGGCGACCCGTGCACACGATGCTGGATGGCGGTTCCTTCAGCGGATCCGGGTGAAAACCTAGTTCTTGGCTTGATGCCAAGACCGGTGTTGGCGGCACTTTTTCGTGTCATTACCTTCTTGAAGGCCTCGTCGTGGAGAAGCTCCAGACCTCTATCCGCTACCTCTGGGGGAAACCCTAGATCAATAGATCAGATGACGGCGGCGCGTTGGTGTCGTTTCCTCCTTGGGGGCGTCATTCTTGGAGGCGTACACGGGTTCGAGGGACCAGTGGGCGTTTTTTTGGTGGAGCGGTGCTTCATCCTGCACATTGATGACGGCGGATCTCAGCGGCGTGCTGCAGTGGAGACTCGGCGCCCGATGCACGGTGCTGGACTCGCGCAGGAGAAGGTTGCTGTTTGGCGTCATGGTGACGTCGATGGCAGAGTAGCCAGACAAGGTAGAAGCCTCAATATGATCTGAAGACCTGTGGAAGATGCGGCGACGACACACAAGTGCGTCTGACCGGATTGTGCCCCAGACCCGGTATGTGGCTCGGCTGGGGCTTCCGAATGAGTTTCGGCTTCCAGCTTTTGATGTTAGGCTTAGATGAGTGGTTTGGGTAGTGGCCCAGCTAGCACCCTTCATCATATTGGATAGGAGTATCGGCATATGTTGCCAAGATGGTGGATTCAGACACATTATTGTAATACTTTGTAAGGTCCTCAAGAATAATCAATAAAGTGGCCGTATGCATCTTCCAGATGCAGAGGCCGGGGTCGTCCTCCTTTTCTAAAAATAATAATTAGTAATGCTATGCAAAGTTGTGCATCCGTACCGCTAGTCTACTAGTACACCTACAAAACATAAACAAATGGAATTAGCATCACATGAGCCAGCCAGCTAGCTAGCTTGGCGGTGTGATGCCGCGTTCAATTCGTCTGTTGGTTCCAGTTATTTTTTGGCAGGACCGAACTAGTCCAGCGGAAAATCAACTTAACAAAACAAAGGTCGCGCAAGGCAGAGATGCTGGCGGCTCAGCCCAACGTACGGGCGACCTGAACGTACTCACCAACGGCACCTGCGTAGTTTATGCCAAACTATCCCATCCCCCCGTGGTGCCCCATGCCGTGCCGTACAGTCCGGAATGACGGGCAGAAATGGGAATCCTGCTTTAATTTTCCGTTATACTCCGTCCTGTGCGGGAATAAGAGCAACTCTAACGGACCGATCCAAACGGACGGCGATTTCGTCAGCCTTTTGTCCGTATGGATTGGCCAGACGAACACGGATGTCTGCTTCTATATTTGGGTTAGCGCGTGCGTCCAATGCTGACTTGAACCCATTTTGACGATGCAAAAAAAATTAAACGCATGCATATTAAAAAACAGAAACAACATTAATTAAACATTAAAGCCGGCCACGAAGGCCGGCGAGAGCCCACGCGTCTACATACAACCTAAACTACGAGGCGGCGCGCTGGCCTAGGCGTCATCGTCGTCGTCCTCGGGGTCCATGAGGTCGATAAGCGTCGTCGTCGTCGTCCTCGGGGTCCGTGAGGTCAATAAGCGTCGGCGCCGGCCCGGCCCTGGAGAACGCCGTGTTCCAGAGCGCCATCATGTCGGGCAGTGCCGGCGCGGGGGGCTGTGCGGCCGCCTGTGCAGCCGCGGCCTGACGCGCCTTCTCCTCGGCCTCGCGCTGCTCCTCCTCGAGGTCGCGCTCGAGCATCTCGAGGTACTCGCCGTCGCGGCGCTCCTCGGCCACCCTGATCGTGCGCCAGTGCTCGAGGTACGCCTGCTCCTGCGGCGTCGCTCCCATCCAGACCGACGGCGCGCGTACCCACTCACGCACTACTCCCGTCCAGGAGTAGCGCTCGATGGGGGACGACTCCCGCTCCGGCTCCGGCTTGATGGGGGACGGCGGCACCACGCTGTCGCCCGCCGCGAAGAGGGCAAGGGCCTGCGCCATTGCCGCCTCGTACCGAGCCGCCTCCGCCGCCCCCGCCATGCGCCGCTCGTCCTCCTCGCTCCCCCGGTAGACGGCCGCAAGGGCCGCCTTGTCCTCCTCGCGGACGACAAACGCCGGTGGCAGCGACCTCCGGTCGACCTCGCGCACGCCCCGTCGCCTCGCCTCCTCGTGCTCGAAAGCGAACCACCTCGCCCAGTTGAGCGAGTCAGTTGCGTAGGCGGGGTCGCGGCGCTGCTCCGGCGTCAGCAGCGCCCGTCGGCGCCACACCTCCTTCGCGCCAGCACGAGCCGTCCGTGGCGCCGGCGGCACTGGGATCCTATCTGGATCCAGATGCCGGTCGTGCGGCAGCATCACATCGGGATACGACAGAGGCTGGCGGTGCTGCCAGTGCCACTCTGCCTAGCGCACTGTCACGTTCACGCGCTGCCTCTGTCGGCGGAGGCGGGAGGAACTCTGAGGGGAAAGGGGTGGCGGGGGACTTGCCCTTGGCCATGCTGCCGCTGGCGCCGGAGAAGAGGCCCATCTCGCTATGGTTGTGGTGGCTAGGGTTTGCCGGCGACGAGGGAGCAAAGGTTGGCAGATATGGACGACGAGTTTGGATGAGGACAACCCCGTCGCACGGTCGGCTTAAAAAAGGACGAGCGCCGTCGCTGATGCGTGGGCCCGTCGTCATAAATTAAGCTGAACGCGTGTGCAGCGGGTAGTTGGACAGCCGCCATATGGGGACGCGGCGGATAGCGAGAAGGCACGCGAAGCGTCCGTTCGACGTCCAGGCCGACGCATTTGGGGCGCAAATTTGGGCCGCAAATGCGTCGACGCGGACGTGATTTAGGTTTAGGTCGGTGCGTTGGGCCGCCACTTTTGTCCGCGCCGATCCACACGAATGCAGGGGGATGAAATGGGTCGGTCCTTTGGAGTTGCTCTAATGCTGTCCAGCCCACCATATTTTAGTCCTCTTTTATTCGTGTCACAGTTCGTGTTTACGTGGGTTTTGTAGTAGTACTCTGCTTGATGCCAGTCTCGATTTCCCACTTGCCTTTGGAGGCTACGTACGTGATCGTTCCTGTTAATCTAATCACTCCTGGACAAAACCCTAAATAGATGTTAAGTGTGCAAGTGCTATCATCGTACAGTGTCACCACTGGTCCGTACAATGATGTAAAGCTCAACAATAAGAGTGAATGTTACTATATGTGATTAACTTTGTTGGAACATGCATAGTCGTGTACGTAGCATTCACATTGGATTTTTTTGCCAACATGTACTTCCTCCATTCCATAATATAATGCTTTCTTTATCCCCATGCTTCAACTTTAACCGTAAATTTAACTATCAAGACCGATTACGGTGAGGGCAAAAGTTATATTAGTGAATTCGTATTCGAAAGAAGTTTTTAATTATGTAACTTTTTCTCCCGCTGCAGTCGGTCTCGTTCGTTAAATTTATGATTAAAGTTCGACCTCGGAAAACGCGGACGCATTATATTTTAGAATGGAGAGAGTAGTTAAGAATTAAGTCCGATTTGTCTTGGACAATCTCTCTCTGTGTTATAGTAGTACTATATCCTACGTAGTATATTAGCTATGACAAGACTGTCATCTTAGCTCCGTCTAGCTTTGTTCAAAGTTGAAATTATCTCCACGGCCACATAAAAGGACATTCTTGGACTTTGACGTAAATTACTCAGTAGCTAGCTGGGCTATTTGTACTGGTCAGTGGCCACGCATGCGTGCATCTGTCTTATCAGGTTCCAGGATGCTCTGCTGAAGATACTGACCAAAATTCAAACCTACTCTCCCCACGTAATTATTGGCCATGACGACCTAAGCAAATGATGTTGCAGTCAAGACAAGAAACTGAAGTTGATGGGTTGAATATTTTCGTTCCAACTAGTAGCCAATACCATCAAACAAATCAACGGTTTTGCCTTAGCTTTCTCGCGGTTTTGTCCTTGTATGGCACGTGTAGTGATCAAGCACTTCTCCACGTTCACATGCACGCAACGACCGAAGAGAAGACGAAGAAGACAAGCGTGGCTCGGTCGGATGAGAGCGATCACTTAATTTGGACGGCATGTACCCATGTCGAAATTTGCCTAATTTTGATGCAAGTTAGCAGGTGAAAAGTAGTGCCTTCGCACCCACTTACAAAGATGAGCCAAAATACTCCAGCTAATTAGGGTGGGCTGCACCACGGCCATTGCGACGACTGGACTTGGAGTTTCAGTCTCCTGTGCCGACATCATGCCAGGGCGGCGATTGTGGTGTACACTGGTAGTGTACTCGGCCTTCGGTTTCGTGCTATATATCCACTCTCAGTTTCTTACTTAGTCTAATTAACCAGCTGCCTGGTCCTTGTACCTTGGACCGATGTTCAGACATCATCGCCCGCCACTGTCACTGACCAACACAAGCAAGACTGCAAGAGCTCCTAGCGCATGCATACATGACGATACTCACGTACGCCTATCCGTACGAATTATAATCTTCTTCTTCTTGTTCTTCTTCTTCTTTGCGATTGATGGTCAATCAGCTAGTCACGCGGTGAGGAGAAGACCGGCTGAGCTAAATCTGATGGCACGGCAGTTAGTTAGGTCCAGAGTCAAGCTGATTGGCAGCATCATGCTCTTGCTGTAGTGTAGCCTCCTTCTCCATCGGAACGACGATGGAGCACATGTGTACAGGTAGGATGCTGCAGAAGCTAGCCAGCGTAGCCGAGTCAACTTAGCGCGTAACCGAATGTCATCGCTGGTGCCGTGGTATGTACGGTATGGTACGCCTTATAAATCATTGGGTCGTTAATCCCAATCATTTAGAGGCCCGTACGGTACATACGTCGCCCCCATGTCGTTGCCTTGGCGCAGACGCAGACGCAGAGGCAGAGGCAGAGCAAAGCTTCTCCTGACAGAAGCCCAACCGAAAGCGAGTGAATCAAACTAATTAAATCCAGCACTACACGACGCCTAGGCGCGTGCCGGCACAGTTGTGCTCTCTGGCTGCTTTGCACATGGCGCGGCCAGTCTGCCTCTCATCTATCCGAACTTGAATGGCTGAGTCCTGAGAGCATCTCCAGCGGTTGGCCCCCAAGGGGCTTAAAATCGCTGTCTGATGGCGAGCCGACGCTAAAATCGGCTCTGAGGGTGATTGGATTCCCAGCCGCCGCCCCCAGGTCGTCCTCAGGCGCCGATGTCGGCCCATTTTTTGTGTGCTTTTCAGACCACTTTCGGCGAAAAATTGGCTCGCTATCGGCACAAATCGGCCATATTTACCATGGTTCGGCGCAAATTCATTAGAAAAATCAAATGGTTCAACAACAAATAGTTTAATATAAATTATATATTTTAACAAATAATAATAAATCGTATTTCATCACAGGTCGAGTTAGGTGTTGCCCTTGAGCCTCCATAATTTCTTTCACCTGTGGAGCGGTGGAGGCCCTAATTGGATTTATGAAGAGAAAGTTTGGATCAAAGAACAAGAGGCCGAATGGACTCGTGTGACTTATAAAAGGAAGCCACCTTCTAGGCATGTCTCAGTCAACAAAGTTTATCGAAGAATTCTTAATGACATATCATCTGTGCCTCAGCCCAATCAAGGTATCATATCCAATGGCATTATTATTGTTCGGCTTCTTACTGGTGCCAACTCTACCCCGATTGGCAATTCTCAGATCTCATCAACGGAGTTGGATGATCGTAACAATCGGCCGATCGAGGTACGTAGCTCAACCAATCCCATGCATAGCAGATCGTTAGTTGCTGGGCCCAACGTAATTTCAAATTGTCGCACTGACTTGGGCCCTATTGACCCAACTATGGAGCCCAATGGCGCCAACGCAATCCAGCCCACTTGCGAGCCCGTAATGCAGTCGATGCACATTCCAAATATCCCACCTGAACTTATTTTCTGCACGAAATGCTTGGGATATGGTCATTATCCATCGGGTTGTTGTAACAGTATCAGATGCAAAAAATGTTATGGTTATAATCACATCGCCAGATTTTGTCTCAACAAGAAAAACCGCACGCTGATATATCAGATAAAAAAGTCTGCACCTGTTGAGCGCAATAAATTCTAGTAGAGTCCCCCCTGCCTCCTCGCATTCTACTCCCCTGCCTAGCCTCCACGCTCCACCAGCCACCATCACCGCCGCCAGCAACGCCATGGCATGCTACCCGTGTGACCCATACCCTCACCTCCCCGCCGGCACCATGATCATTGCTCCGGGTCCTGAACGCGTGCAGCAAGGCTACGTCGTCCTCGGCGGTGAGCTTCCTATGGTCTGCGATGAGTGGGCAATCGCTACTCTGTTTCCTGCTGTCCCTCCTAAAGATTTCCCTGCTACCAATGCAATGATCACTGAGTATCTTGAAGCCAAGGGATGGAGGATCAACTACACCTCCAGATGTGGTATGGGTACTGCTCTGATCCAATTTACAACTGCTTGTTCGAGAGATTTTGCTATAAGTAATAGTCCCTATGAGACTGGTGACTCTGTTCTTCGCATCACTAGGCATGATAGGAGTCTGAACTACGTAGCATCATTTTTACCCATGATGTTTGGCTCATGTTGATGAACTACCCACTTGAATGCTGGGATGTAGGAGTTGTTAGCCGCACAGTCTCTCAATATGGTAGATTTCTGATCTGGAACAAGGACCTGAGAGACAAAACTAGGATTATTGTTAAGGTCAGAGTTATGAATGTGGATACTTTACCTGTCAGTATTGTTGTTCTGCGCAATCTGGACGATGTTGGTTATGGTGATTCATGGACTTGTCCTACCTACACACTGTCTCGTGAGCTCATTGGCCAACTTGGTGGTGATGAGGATCCTCTACCCCCCCCCCCCCCGATGGAGGAAATCCACATCCTCTCCCGCATGTTCAGGAGGGTTTTTGGCACGACGAAGTACTTGGTAACATCCCCATGGAGCAGATTGTTATCAACCCACACAATGAGCATCTTGGAGCTCCTTATGAGGATGTTCATGTACATGCTGTTGTTGGCAATGCCAACAATGATCTGAATGAGGTGATTCCCACTGCTGTCACGCCCACTACTATGCAGGTCGATTCTGCAGCACAGACACTCAATGATGAGGTGCAGGAGGATCAGATGGATTTCATTCCTTTGCCTGATGATGGCCCTCAGGATATCCAAGCCAACAGTCCAGCTTTTGTGCCTGCTAATGTATCTATGGACTATGAGGATGCACATTTTGAAGGAAATATGCCCTAAAGGCAATAATAAAGTTATTGTTTATTTCCTTATATCATGATAGATGTTTATTATTTATGCTAGAATTGTATTAACCGAAACATAATACATGTGTGAATACATAGACAAAATAGAGTGTCACTAGTATGCCTCTACTTGACTAGCTTGTTGATCAAAGATGGTTATGTTTCCTAACCATAGACATGAGTTGTCATTTGATTAATGGGATCACATCATTAGGAGAATGATGTGATTGACTTGACCCATTCCGTTAGCATAGCACTTGATCGTTTAGTTTGTTGCTATTGCTTTCTTCATGACTTATACATGTTCCTATGACTATGAGATTATGCAACTCCCGTTTACCGGAGGAACACTTTGTGTGCTACCAAACGTCACAACGTAACTGGGTGATTATAAAGGTGCTCTACAGGTGTCTCCGAAGGTACTTGTTGGGTTGGCGTATTTTGAGATTAGGATTTGTCACTCCAATTGTCGGAGAGGTATCTCTGGCCCACTCTGTAATGCACATCACTATAAGCCTTGTAAGCATTGCAAGTAATGAGTTAGTTGCGGGATGATGTGTTACGGAACGAGTAAAGAGACTTGCTGGTAACAAGATTGAACTAGGTATTGAGATACCGACGATCGAATCTCGGGCAAGTAACATACCGATGACAAAGGGAACAACGTATGTTGTTATGCGGTTTGACCGATAAAGATCTTCGTAGAATATGTAGGAGCCAATATGAGCATCCAGGTTCCTCTATTGGTTATTGACTGGAGACGTGTCTCGGTCATGTCTACATAGTTCTCGAACCCGTAGGGTCCGCATGCTTAAAGTTCGATGATAGTTATATTATGAGTTTATGTGTTTTGATGTACCGAAGGAGTTCGGAGTCCTGGATGAGATCGGGGACATGACGAGGAGTCTCGAAATGGTCGAGAAGTAAAGATCGATATATTGGACGACTATATTTGGACATCGGAAAGGTTCCGAGTGATTCGGGTATTTTCGGGAGTACCGGGGAGTTACGGGAATTCGTATTGGGCCTTAATGGGCCATATGGGAAAGGAGAGAAAGGACTCAAAGGGTGGCCGCACCCCTCCCCATGGGCTGGTCCAAATTGGACTAGGGAGGGGGGGGGCGTCCTCTTCCTTCCTTCTCCTTTTCCCTTCCCTTTCCTTCTATCGGGGATATACCCCGCGGTGTAAACCGTCCGGAAGTATAACCCGGCCGGACTAGGCGTTTCATTAGTAAACCGCCAGAGGATTGGCGATTTACGTGTCTGGTGGTTCACTGGTATGATGATTCACGAGCCTGAAGACTCATTGGTGACCCGGCTGGACTTGGCGGTTTACTTGAGACCCGGTTTACACTTGGCGATTCACTGGCGACCTGCCCTGACCTGGCGGTTTACAAGCAACCCGCCAGAACATTATGACACACTTGTGACCCGGCGGACGGGTCAGATGAATGACAAGGTGCAAGGCCCAGAAGGCCGGTTTATGTTAATGGTGGGCCGGTTTAAGAGGAAAGGCATGAGGAACATTTATCTTAGAAGGAGCTAAGACCTGGACTTGTATCCGGTTTGTATTAGAGATAGACTAGTCCTAATCCTAATAGGACTCTACATGTAACCCGCCCCTCCAACATATATAAGGGGCAGGGCTCCCCAAAAGGGGACAAGATTCACAAGTTCCACAAGTTGGACAAGTTAGTTTAGACAATAGATCTCAAGATAGAGCACTCTTATAACCGTGATCATCATCATCAATATCAATGAAGCAGGACGTAGGCTTTTATCTCCACCGTGAGGGGCCGAACCTGGGTAAAATCCCGCGTCTCTCATCCCGCTCAACCCCTCTCAAGCTACCACATAGATGCGTTGGCCTCGCGACTAGGTCCTGACACTAAGGCATCTGCCGTGACAATTCCATGATAGTTGGCGCCCACCGTGGGGCCTGCACACGGTGGTGTTGAGTTCTTGGAGGGTGCTATCTCAGGGATCGAGAAGCTCCGTCCGGATCAATGAAAAAGTTCCAGTCGGTTTGTCGGAGAGCTCCAACCGGCTCGCCGAAAAAGTTCCGTCAGGCTCATCGAAACGTTCCGCCGGTTCGTCGGAAATTTCCGGCCGGATCATTGAAAAGTTCCGACCATCTCGACGAAAGGTTCTGTCTGAATCATCAAAAAGTTTCGATCGCCTCGATGAAAAGTTCAGTCTGAATCACCGAAGGGTTCCAGCCGCATCGCCGAAAGGTTCTGTCCGAGTCATCAAAGAGTTCCGACTTCGGCTACAGAATAGTTCTGAATTATCAAATACTTCCGGATTAGTAAAAAGTTCCGACCGGATTATCAAGAGGTTCCAGCTCAAAAGATTCCGGATTATCAAAAATTCCGGTTGGATTATCAAGAGGTTCCGGTTCAAAGGTTCCGGATTATCAAAAGTTTCGGCTGGGTTATACAGAGGTTCCAGCTCAAAAGGTTCCGGATTATCAAAAATTCCGGTTGGATTATCAAGAGGTTCCGGTTCAAAAGTTCCGGATTATCAAAAGTTCCGGCCGGATTATCAAGAAACTCCGGTTCCAGAAATTCCGGTTCAAAAAATTCCGGCCAGGTTATGTGGAGACCTCAGGCATTACAAGACACAGAACCAATCAACTCTTTTGTCAAAACAAAAGCAGCACTATGCATTATCCGGCGCCAGCGTCCGGCAAAAAATACCAGGTGCTATCATTTCTATGTATTTTATCAGTACATGTTAAGTCATCCGACAACAATTACTCTGGCCTGTAATATTTTTACGCAGGGCAACTATTAAAAGAAAAAGGGGTGGTGTTATACCACGGATGCACGTTCGGCTGTATCGCGCGGCTTCACGGACAGGGTGTCGCGGTCCGGTTTACGTCAACGTACCGGCTGACTCGCCCGTCTGCACCACCTTACAATACCACGGATGACTCGCCCGTCTGCCATGGCCACCGGTTCATGCGTCCACGCCGGCTTACAACGTGGAGGACAACTTGCTCGGCCGCACCGGCTTTCAACGCCGGGCCGACTCATCTGGCTGCTCCTACGGTTAACTCGGCCGTGATTAATTTTAGCATCACTGTGGTGATCATCAACTCGATGGCGGATAATTTCCGGCCTAGCACATCAGGTGATATCCATCTAAAATATATTTTATTAGCACATATTATTTTTGTCAAAAAACTGTTTACCTTTGCCTTGGTCTGCAATATTGTTTATGCAGGACAATTGTTCATTGCAAAAGCTATGGCTGTGTTATGGGTGTATAAACTCGCGCAACCATTATGAATGCGCTAGTATCTTACCATGCCATCAAGCTCGGTGAATATATGTGCAAACCGCCATTCTGCAGACCGGTTTACATCAGTATGACGTGGCTAATTCGCCCGTCCACGCCGGTTACAATGCCGCAGCCGACTCATCTGTCTGTGCCGCCTTTGAAAGCCGCGGTCGTCTTTGCTGTCCGTCTGTCACGGCCTGGTCTACATCAATATACCGGGCCGCACCTGTCTGCATGAGCTGTTTATTGGGTATGAGCAAGTCACAGCTTGGGTAGCTCAGTTTTCTTTCAAATTGGAGACAAATTATCATCGACCGCCGTTTGCACTGGATGGTTCAATGGGCAGGCGCACAAGTCGCCGCCACTACAGTTTTGATTAACTTCAAATCGCCAGTTGGAAGGAACCATTGGCCGAGTTGCTGACACGGCTCATATGGGATCATTTACAACCCGCCGCAGTCACCTCAACCTTCTATGGATTCACATCGTGCTATCAATGCCAATGATACACAAGTTGTACCGGTTTATATCACGGTCAAATATGGAGAGTCTCAAGCCAACTCCTTGTGTCACCTTTGAGGCTCGGGGGCTACGATGACATGACTCAGCAAATCTTGCCAGTTTCAGCAAATTTAAGAACCCCAGGACGATGGAGGGAAGGATAACCCGGTCCCGGAGGCTACTGTTATATTGATGAAAGTTTAAGGGCCGTCAGAAAATTGCCGGCTTAGAAAGTATATGACAGTTATAAAATCCCGGCTCAATGAAGAAGTTCCGGGTCATCAGAAATGACTCCGGTTTAAAATCCGACTCAACGGATGTCAGTCTCACTGAAGCTCTCAATATCCGGTTTACAATCCGGTTCAAGAAAAATCTATTTTCCCACAAAGCTCTGAAGCGCTCAAATCCGGTTTAACAATGTCCGGTTCAAAAGGGAATTAACTTCTCGCAAGTTTCAGTTTAAAGGCCGTCAGAAAATTTCCAGCTGAAAATGAAGATTCCGGTTTAAAATCCGGTTGAAGGGAAAGATGTCTCCCACAAGGCTTTGAAACTCTTAATATCCGGTTTAACATACGGTTCAAGAAGGATTTATCTCTTGCAAATAGTTAAAAGGTGCCAAAGAGGACCTGCTGCCATGATGCGCGGTTCAAACATGGGTATCCTACCTTATTGGCTTATCATATTATTGATCACTTGGGGGCTTTGGTCGCGTTCGAACCATAGCAACACCTTTTGATAGGCGTAAAGCCACAACATCACTTGGGGACTTGTAGTCACGTCTGAACCATAGTCACGCCTGTTCATCGGCCTAGTGCCACAACATCACTTGGGGGCTTGGTCGAACCCGGACCATAGCTACACCTCTTGATCGGCGTAATGCCAAAGCATCACTTGGGGACTTGTGGTCATGTCTGAACCATAGTCACGCCTCTTGATCGGCCTAGTGCCACAACATCACTTGGGGGCTTGGTCGAACCCGAACCATAGCTACACCTCTTGATCGGCGTAATGCCAAAGCATCATTTGGGGACCTGGCTGACTCGAACCATAGCTACGCCTTTTTGGGGGCTTGGTCGTGTCCGACCATGGTAATGCCTCTTGATCGGCTCAAAGCCTCATTTGCAATGGTTTTATTTTTGCCTTTGCTTGAATTCTGTTCTGTTTTGCTAAAGACCTTTCACTTCTGTTGCGTTTTTAAACCAACATTGTTAATCCGGTTCGACTGTCAAATTACAAATTGGTGGAACACGGTGAAATCTTAAACCGGAGACTATCTGCCCGGTTTGGTTTTAAGTTACCATCCTATTATGGAGTAAACCGGTGTTTATCAACCCGGCTCGGCTTTCAACTACAAGTTGTCAGTACACGATCAAATTATAATCCGGAGACTATCAGCCCGGTCTGGTTTGACTACGAGTCACCATTATTATATATGGTTAAACCGGTGTTTATCACAACCCGGTACGATTTTATCATAAACCGGCACAATATGAAAGGAGTTATCATTACTCAAGATTGGGGTTATCACTCTTACTACAAAAAGTTGGTAAACCAACGATGTGATTCAATGCCACAGGTATGATCTATTTCATATTTGATTATTCTTAAGTACAGCCTTGGTTATAAAACCGGGTTATATGTTGGGCGTTATGACCCGTCCGGGGGTAAACTGCCAGGGCACTTTAAACTTGTTGTATGCAGAAACAGGTTGAATAAAGCATAATTACAAATCACCGGTGTTTATTGAACCGGCCTGGCTTTGGACTATAAATCGCCAGTATATATTTGGATTGCGCCAGTGGATTTATGCGCTTATAAATAATTGGGTATATTATTCAAATAGCCAACATGGCTGGATTTTTATTATGGTTATCAATAACCAGTAGTATGATTGAAGTTTTCAAAGTCGCTTTAGTGCAATGTCTATTATTTTATCAAAGGATATGGTTTATTCTACAATGGAAAGAATAGTCCCGAGTTGCTGCAGGCTTACAACCCGACACTTGGGGGCTACATTATTCAAATCAAGATTACATGCAAGTCTCATGTCGCTGCAAGCATGCATCATGACACTTGGGGGCTAATGCAAAGTCATTTTTTTACTAGTCTTATTGAAGACCCGACTCATCATATTATAATGAGCCGGCCCTTGGGGGCTACCAATTGCTCCTGTCAACAATTCAAGGTACACAAGTTTTCGTCCATAATATTGAAGGATCCATTGCTCAGTTGGTAAAGCACAAAGCTCTTAACCTTGTGGACGTGGGTTCAAGCCCTATGATGGAAGCTACATTATAAGATTTTATTTTCATTGAAGTATATTTCAAGTCCCGGTTCAGTATTATCTTACTAAGCCGGCCCTTGGGGTCTACACATCACTGCTAAAATTTACATAATTATATTTACAAAGTTCCTGCTCATTATTGCATAATGACCCGGCCCTTGGGGGTTACACTGATTGAAGTTTTTATAAGCAATTACAAGTCCCAGGTTGCTGCAAGCATGACAACCCGACACTTCGGGTCTACATATATGGAATATTCAGTTTATATGATGAACAAACCGGATTTCTTCAAGGTTGAAACACTTATTGGAGCAAGTCTTAAGTTATCACTATGTTCTCCTCTTAAGACTTGGGGGCTACAGGTATTATGCATATAAAGGAGGAACATCTTCATTTTATCAGTTTTGAGCAAATCAGGAAGATCAATTACATGACCCGGTGTCGACAACAATTATGACCCGGTGCCATCAATATTTATAAACCGGCCAGTTTGGTAATATTAAACTGGCAAGTTTTACATCTTCAAACCGGCGCTTTGGAAGCCGACTCAAGTGGATTATTCTTCACAATGTTTCTCTGTGAGAAACCAATGTCAACAAATTGAGTATGAAGCTGGCTTGTTAACCCGGATTTTCTAGAAGGAGGAAATGACAAGGACTTAAGGATCATCAGGTACCGGTTTACAGGAATTCTTAACCCAGAGCATAACCTGTCAAATTTGTTCTTGTGTTTATTTTGCAGCATAAGTTTACCATGGATAAATCCAAGCTAAAATTGGGGGCTAATGTCAGGGATATACCCCGCGGTGTAAACCGGCCGGAAGTATATCCCGGCCGGACTAGGCGTTTCATTGGTAAACCGCCAGAAGATTGGCGATTTACGTGTCTGGCGGTTCACTGGTATGACGATTCACGAGCCTGAAGACTCATTGGTGACCCGGCTGGACTTGGCAGTTTACTTGAGACCCGGTTTACACTTGGCGATTCACTGGCGACCTGCCCTGACCTGGCGGTTTACAAGCAAGCCGGCGGAACATTATGACACACTTGTGACCCAGCGGACGGGTCAGATGAATGACAAGGCGCAAGGCCCAGAAGGCCGGTTTATGTTAATGGTGGGCCGGTTTAAGAGGAAAGGCATGAGAAACATTTATCTTACAAGGAGCTAAGACCTGGACTTGTATCCGGTTTGTATTAGAGATAGACTAGTCCTAATCCTAATAGGACTCTACATGTAACCCGCCCCTCCAACATATATAAGAAGGGGCAGGGCTCCCAAAAAGGGGACAAGATTCACAAGTTCCACAAGTTGGACAAGTTAGGTTTAGACAATAGCTCTCAAGATAGAGCACTCTTGTAACCGTGATCATCATCATCAATATCAATGAAGCAGGACGTAGGCTTTTACCTCCACCGTGAGGGGCCGAACCTGGGTAAAACCTCGCATCTCTCGTCCCGCTCAACCCCTCTCAAGCTACCACATAGATGCGTTGGCCTCGCGACTAAGTCCTGACACTAAGGACATCTGCCGTGACAATTCCACGACACCTTCCCTCCTACTCCTACTACTTGGAAGGGCTCCTAGTTCTACTAGGAAAGGGGGAATCCAACTCCCGGTGGGAGTAGGACTCCCCTAGGGTGCGCCATAGAGAGGGCCGGCCCTCCCCCTCCTCCACTCCTTTATATACGGGGGCAGGGGCACCCCAAAGACACACAATTGATCTGTTTGATCTTTTAGCCGTGTGCGGTGCCCCCCTCCACCATAGTCCACCTCGATAATACTGTAGGGGTGCTTAGGCGAAGCCCTGCATAGGTAGAACATCAACATCGTCACCACGCCGTCGTGCTGACGAAACTCTCCCTCAACACTCGGCTGGATCGGAGTTCGAGGGACGTCATCGGGCTGAACGTGTGCTGAACTCGGAGGTGCCGTACGTTCGGTACTTGATCGGTCGGATCGTGAAGACGTACGACTACATCAACCGCGTTGTGCTAACGCTTCCCCTTTCGGTCTACGAGGGTACATAGACAACACTCTCCCCTCTCGTTGCTATGTATCACCATGATCTTGTGTCTGCGTAGGAAAATTTTGAAATTACTACGTTCCCCAACACATTTCACTGGGAATGTTGAGCCAAACAGCTATATGTCTGACAACATCTCTGTTCTTTAGGGCCTCATTGGCAACATTGTGTCCAATTCCCATAACATCTTACCCAAACTGTGTGGCTCTAAAATTGTCAATGCTAAATGTAACATTGTGGATGTTGAAGGCACTCAGGGCTTCAGCAAGAAGTGTTATGTGCAAATAAAGACTGTCCAAGACCAGCCTGCACCTGTCAGCTTTGCTAGTCTTACTGAGATCACTGAAGAGCCATTTGCAAACCATCTAAGAACAACAAGAGTGTAACGCCCGGATAATCTTGCTACAGTAATTCCACGCTAATCATGCCACGTCACCTTAATTATTGTTGCTAAGCTTTCGTTAGTTCAAACCGATTCAAAATCAATTCAAAAGAAAAAATGGCAAACAACAAAAGTTTTAAAAAAAAGTTGAAACAAAAATGTTCGGTGGTTGCCGAATATTACGAGGTAATTATAGTGCAGCAAACATATTTTTAGAAAATGCCTAAATGATTTAAAATGGAATAAATAAAGAAAAGTAAATAAATAAATAAAAAACAAAACAAAACAAAGCAAATGGGGGGAAGGGGGCAGACCCCTCCTGGGCTGCCTGGCCCATTTTCCCCACCGGCCCATGCCGGCCCGCCCCCACTCTCCCTTATCCTCCCCTTCCCCAAACCCTAGCCCCACCCAGACCGCACACTCACCCCACGTCGCCCACTCTCCTCCCCCCGATCCAGATTGGATCGGGGCTCGCCGCGCCAGGACCCCGCCGCCCGGATCGCCGTCGCCGTCCATCACCGCCTCGCCCCC
>NC_041392.1:673348093-673421710 GCF_002162155.2 Triticum dicoccoides
CTTCCCCTTGACGCGCTCACCGCGCTCGCGCCATGGCCGGCGGCACGCGCCCCGCCGAGCCTCGGCTGCTCGCGCCCAGTTCCTCTCCCTGGCCTCTGCCACATCGCCGGCCGCTCCCACTCGCCGCTGCTCGCTGCCTCGCCGCCCCTGGCTGCCTCCTTGTCGCCGGCGGCCGCGCCCGAGGCAAGCGCCTGGGCTTGCCCCGGTGGGCGCTCGTGGCCGCGCCCGTGAGCCTACACGCCCGCTGCCCGCTAAGACCGTTGCCGCTAAAGGCCCCCAGGGCCTATGACGTATGGGCCCCGCCCACAGAACGTTTAAAAAAAGAATAAAAATAAAATTAATTAATTAATTAATTAATTAACTCAATTAATTTTGATTAATTAAACTAATCAATTATCTAAACTAATTAAACTTTTAATTAATTAATCAGTCAATGACAGTGAGGCCCACCCATAATTAATTCTAATTAGATTAATTAAATTTGGTTAATTAACATGTGTCTCTGACCAGTGGGACCCACTGGTCAGGTTGACTAGTCAACCCTGTTGACTAGTCAACCCTGTTGACTGCTGACGTCAGCATGACATCATGCTGATGTCATAAATCCAATTTTGAATTAATTTAAATAATTAATTAAATTCCAGAAATTAATAAAATCTTTAGAAAATCATATCTTTTAATCCGTAACTCGGATTAAAATATTTTCAACATGAAAGTTGCTCAGAACGACGAGACGAATCCGGATACGCAGCCCGTTCGTCCACCACGCATCCCTAGCATAGCAAACATGCAACTTTCCCCCTCCGGTTCATCTGTCCAAAACTGCGAACACCGGGAATACTTTCCCGGACATTTTCCCCCTTCACCGGTACCACCTCGTACCGCGTTAGGGCACACCTAGCATCACGCTTTGTCATGTCATGCATCATCATGCATTTGTTTGCATTATATTTATTGTTTCTTCCCCCTCTTCTCTCGCTAGACACCGAGACCGACGCCGTTGCTACCCAGTACGACTACGGTGTTGACGACCCCTCTCTCTTGCCAGAGCAACCAGGCAAGCCCCCCCTTGATCACCAGATATCGCCTACTCTCCTCTATACTGCTTGCATTAGAGTAGTGTAGCATGTTACTGCTTTCCGTTAATCCTATCCTGATGCATTGCATGTCCTTGCTACTACTGTTGTTACCTTTACATGCAATCCTAATGCTTAGTATAGGATGCTAGTTTATCATCAGTAGCCATACATTCTTGTCCGTCAGCCATGCTATACTATCGGGCCATGATCACTCGGGAGTTGATCACGGGTATATATCTGTACATAATATATGATACTTGTGGTGACCAAAGACGGGTCGGCTCGTAGGAGTACCCGCGAGTGGATCTTTGTGGCAAAGCGACAGGGCAGGTTGAGCCCACCTAGGAGAGAGGTGGGCCTGGCCCTGGTCGGCGTTCGTGGTTATTTCAAGATAACACGTTTAACGAGATCTTGGTATTTGAGATGAGTATGGCTACTAGCCTATACGCACTAACCATCTACGCGGGGACAGTTATGGGCACTCGACATCGTGGTATCAGCCGAAGCCTTCGTGACGTCAGCGAATGAGCGGCGCGCACCGGATTGGAACGTAAGCCTGCTCTTGTATTAAGGGGGCTAGTTCTGCTTCCGGCCGCCCTCGCAATGTGCAGGTGTGCAATGGGCGATGGGCCCAAACCCCTGCGCCATACGATTTAGACCGGCGTGCTGACATCTCTGTTGTGCCTAGGTAGGGCTGCGACGTGTTGATCTTCCGAGGCCAGGCATGACCCAGGAAAGTGTGTACTGCCAAATGGGATCGAGCGTGTTGGGTTATGTGGTGCACCCCTGTAGGGAAGTTAATCTATTCGAATAGCCGTGATCTTCGGTAACAGGACGACTTGGAGTTGTACCTTGACCTTATGACAACTAGAACCGGATACTTAATAAAACACACCCTTCCAAGTGCCAGATACAACCGGTGGTCGCTCTCTAACAGGGCGACGAGGAGAGGATCATCGGTTAGGATTATGCTACGCGATGCTACTTGGTGAACTTACCATCTACTCTCTTCCCCTGCCAGAAGCGTAGTCTTCGAAAGGACTAGCTGTCCCCCTCTTATTCTGGCATTCTGCAGTTCAGTCCACATATGATAGCCTTATTCCAGTTGATACCAATGCATACATATGTAGTGTAACTCCTTGCTTGCAAGTACTTTGGATGAGTACTCACAGTTGCTTTTCTCCGCCTTTTCCCCTTTCCTATACCCGATTGCTGCGACCAGACGTTGGAGTCCAGGAGCTAGACGCCACCGCCGACGACGACTAGTACTACTCGGGAGGTGCCTACTACTACGTGCAGCCCGCTGACGGCGACCAGGAGTAGTTTAGGAGGATCCCAGGCAGGAGGCCTGCGCCTCTTTCGATCTGTATCCCAGTTTGTGCTAGCCTTCTTAAGGCAAACTTGTTTAACTTATGTCTGTACCCAAATGTTGTTGCTTCCGCTGACTCGTCTATGATCGAGCTCTTGTATTCGAGCCTTCGAGGGCCCTTCCTTGTAATATGATGCTTGTATGACTTATTTTTATTTGTAGAGTTGTGTTGTGATATCTTCTCGTGAGTCCCTGATCTTGATCGTACACGTTTGCGTGTATGATTAGTGTACGATTAAATTGGGGGCGTCACAAGTTGGTATCAGAGTTGACTGCCTATAGGAATCCCCGTTCCACACTCCTTGGCCGAAGTTGAGTCTAGACATTACAAAAACTTTTACTAACATGGCTGTGTGCCTTACGGGCCCATGTCGCCATCTGGGTGGTATTAGGATCTTTTAGTCCTCGATCCTTACTCTGGGACTCTGAACTCTCTCCTACTAGGGTTAAACGATTTTACTAACCCTAACACTAGGAACCCGTGATCACGTTCACCCCAAAGTTGGATAAGCCCTAGCTATTCATTAGACTAGTATATTGAACATCATCCACACTGTCAGTTGACTCCTTTGAAACATCTTTGTTTTCAGATGGAACCCACAAGACAGGTCGTGCGCCCACGACGGCCATTGGTGCCTCAGGATCACCTGCTGTGTTGGTTGAGATGATGACCTATCTGGGTTATCGCTGGCACCCTGAGTACACCATCTATGAGGAGTATCAGGACTTCAACCAGGAGCAGTACCGTGCCATCGTCCACCTCTACTCTCGGGAGTATGACTCCACTACCGTGCTGCACACTACTCATGGTGTTGGAGTGACTATCGATATGGCGGTCCACGATGCTGCTTATGCTGCTCTGACACGTCTTCGTGGAGAGTATCAAGAGTTGGACACCTCCCCCTTCAGGCACATTGCTATCGCATCCGATGTTGGTGCAGAGGGATACTACACTGCTGCCTACTCCACTGTCACCCGAGAGCCCTACTACCATCAGAACCTGGTTCTGCATGCTGATGGGCTGGATAGAGCTAACCGAGCTCTTCGCCACGAGCTGTACACCACCCATCAGCATCTGTATCATGCTATGACGCTGTTGCACCCCTCTGTCCGCTCTGGTGATCTGTCGCGTTCTACGATCTACCCTGCCAGGACCGTGATGCCCTAGGGCGTCGGCTGGCCAGATGTGGGAGGCTACTCTCCCGCACTTGGTCCTCTCCTGCCACCTGCGCATCGGGTTCCGCACCAGAGTATCTGCGGACCCCAGGCTACTCGCGTGGAGGTCTCCCCTTCACGTCACTACCAGCTATCAAGCTACACCTACCTCCATAGTTCCTCCTAGGACTGATGTAGGCTTGTTTGTTAGTATTAGATGCATTTGCCGCGAGCCTGCGTGCCGCCTATGATGTATTAGTCTATGTACTGAACTCTGTGTACCGAACTCTATGCATGATCACTTTTGTAAGATATGCCAACTACTATGCAGTATCTATCGTGTTTCTTTCATTATGCTTGTTTCATCATGAATGATTCTTGCCCCCACAATTTCTCGATGTTGAACTACCCCTGTTATATATTAGCAGGATGATTAGACCAGGTGGTCGTGGTCATGGTGGCAACTTCCCAGCACCGCCTGAGTACATGGCTGGTATGATCCAACAGCTTGAGATGAATCATCAGTTCATGGAGAATATGATGGCTCAGTTTCCTCGCCCCAATATGAACCAGCAGCCAACCCTAGTAACTCTGTAGGATTTCATGCGCCTGAACCCAACTGTGTACCGCAGCTCAACTCAGCCTCTGGATGCTGATGACTGGCTCCATGACATCACCTATGAGATGGAGTCTGCTGATGTGGCCCCTGCCAGCTATGTCACCTTTGCTTCCTTCTTCCTGAAGGGACCCGCAGCTTAATGGTGGGACAGCCACAGGCGTACTCTGCTAGTTGGAACAATCATCACCTGGCCAGACTTCCAAGCTGCCTTCCATGCTCGCTTCATTCCTCAGGGAGTCATGGACCGTAAGAAGCGCGAGTTTCGCAACCTCACCCAAGGCAACAAGACTGTTGAAGCTTATCAGCGGGAGTTTCTTGACTTGTCCCGCTATGCTGAAGAAGAAATCGCAACTGATGCACGCAGACAGGAGAAGTTCCGTGATGGCCTTCAAGTTGATATCAAGCTCGCACTTCTATTGCACGACTTTGCTGATTTCGCCACCCTGGTGAATAAGGCCATCAATGTCAAAACTGGTCTGCAGGAATACCAGAGCTCTCACAGGCGCAACCGTGACACAGACTCATCTTCGGGCCTGTCCTCGCAGAAGCGCAAGATATGGATTCCCAACAGCATGTACCAGCCGAATGCACCTGCCCTAAGGCAGACCTATGCCGCACCTCGTCTGCCTGCTCCTCCAACTAGGCAGCCAAGACTTCCAGCTCCACCACCACAAGCTCCTGTTCCCACTCCCAATAATGGACTGTGCTACAAGTGTGGTCAACCAGGTCACCGTGCTAGGGATTGCAATCAGAACCAGAATCAACTGGCCCTCCCAGCAACTGGCTGTGGAAGCAACCAGCCCCGCAACAACAATGCCAAGTCTTATGGTCGTGTTCATGCCAACCACGTTGATCTCAATGAAGTTCTAGACCAGCCCGCTACCGTGATGGGTACACTCCTCGTAAATTCAGCACCAGCATCTGTTTTATTTGATACAGGTGCATCACATTCATTCATGTCAGAGGATTTTGCATTCATGCATGGCATTAAAAGCGAGGACCTGAACACTTCACTATTAGTACACACTACCGCGGGCCAATGTCGGACCTTCATGATTTGCAACGACGTCCCCATTGAAATCAAAGGACTGGAATTCCTTGCCTCTCCCATTGTACTGAAGTCTTGTAGCATCGACCTCATTCTGGGAATGGATTGGTTGAAAGCGCATACTGCTTCTATAGTTTGCGCCACTAAGGTCGTCCATCTACTACACCATTCTGATGAAATAATAGCTTACCAAGCTCATCTAGTTCAGAACGTCGAGGCACGGCTTTATGCCTTGAATGCGTTGAACGCTGCAGCACTCGAGGGCATTGAAAACATTCCCGTTGTTCGTGAATTCCAAGACGTCTTCCCAGAAGAACTTCCAGGGATTCCCCCTGCTAGAGCTATTGAATTCATCATCGACTTGAAACCCGGCACCACCCCTATAGCTAAACGACCCTACAAGATGCCGCCGCATGTACTCATTGAGCTTAAGGAGGAAATCGACAAATCTCTTGTCAAAGGTTTCATTCGCTCGAGTTGCTCTCCTTGGGGAGCACCTTCTCTCTTTGTTAAGAAGAAGGATGGGACAAACCGATTAGTCCAAGACTACCGTCCTATAAACCAAGCTACCATTCAGAATAAATATCCTCTTCCTCGGATCAATGATCTTTATGATCAACTGGCTGGCTCATCAGTGTTCTCCAAACTCGACTTGAGGTTGGGTTACCACCAGATCCGTGTTCGTGAAGAGGACATCCCAAAAACCGCCTTCATGACTCGGTATGGATCATACGAGTACACTGTCATGTCATTCGACTTAATGAATGCTCCCGCCACCTTCTCTCGTCTGATGAACTATATATTCATGGATTACCTCGACAAGTTCGTCGTGGTTTATCTGGACGATATCCTTGTATTTTCCAAGAATGAGGAAGAACATGCTGAACATCTGCGTCTTGTGCTGGAAAAGCTTCGAGAGCATCAGCTGTATGCTAAGTATTCCAAGTGTGAATTCTGGCTCCCCCGAAGTAACCTATCTTGGGCATGTCATCTCCAAGGATGGTATTGCCGTAAACCCTGAACGAGTTCAGGCTATTCTCGATTGGACTCCTCCGAAGAATGTCAAGCAAGTCCAAAGTTTTCTCGGTCTCGCCAGCTATTGCCGTCGGTTCGTCGAGAGCTTCTCCAAGATTTCCAGGCCCCTGACTAATCTGTTGCATAAGGATGTCAAGTTCGAATGGACAGACAAGTGTCAGGAAAGTTTCCAGGCGCTCAAAGACAAGTTGACTTCTGCCCCAGTGCTTGCTCCACTTGATACTAAGAAGGACTTCGTCATTTACTACGACGCTTCCCGTCAAGGATTAGGCTGTGTCCTAATGCAAGAGCGCAGAGTGATTGCTTATGCCTCTCATCAACTACGCCCTCATGAAGAAAACTACCCAGTTCACGACCTCAAGCTTGCTGCTGTCATTCATGCACTGAAGCAGTGGTGACATTACCTTCTCGGTAATCGTTGCGAGATCTTCACCAACCACCAAAGTCTGAAGTATCTGTTTACTCAGCCAGATCTGAACCTCCGTCAGCAGAGATGGATGGAGACTGTTGCAGACTTTGACGTGGGTATATCCTATACCCCCGGCAAGGATAATGTAATGGCTGATGCCTTGAGCCGCAAGTCTTACTGCAATCACCTCCAGGTTCACAAAGTTCAGCCCTCACTTGTCGAAGAATTTAGAAAGTTGAACCTTCATATTGTTCCTCCTGGAGCACTCGCCCCCCTCCCCCAGAGTTTCAGAAGATGAATCTTCTTGTTGTTACTAAGGGTTCTCTAAATACCCTGGCTGTCGTACCAGATCTCGTAGCTGGTATAAAGACTATTCAAGGTTGTGACTCTGAAGTCCATAAGATTAAACGTCATCTAGCAGAAGGAAAGCCCTCCTTCTCTATTGCCGATGATGGCGCCTTGTACTTCAAAGGCCGCCTAGTGGTACCACGTTCGAGGAAAAACCTGGATCAGACTAAAGGGGTTATGAAAGAAGCTCATGATACGCCTTTGTCTTTTCATCCTGGTAGTACAAAGATGTACCAAGACATCCGTCAAAGATTCTGGTGGTCTAATATGAAGCAGGACATTGTTCGTTATGTTGCTGAGTGTGACGTTTGCCACCGTATCAAAGCAGAGCATCAAAGGCCCGCTGGAACTCTGCAACCTATCTCTATTCCTAAATGGAAATGGGACCATGTTGAAGTGGACTTCATCACTGGATTTCCCAAATCGCAGAAAGGTAATGATGCTATTCTTGTCGTCATTGACCGACTTTCTAAAGTTGCACATTTTCTGGCGGTCAAAGAGACAATCACTGCTAGTCAGCTTGCTACTCTCTACATGTCCAGAATTGTTTCACTTCACGGTATTCCACTGGTTATCAGTTCAGACCGTGGCAGTTTATTCACTTCAAGATTTTGGGCAAGTTTCCAAGAAGCTATGGGAACACACCTGTCGTTCAGTACGGCGTTTTATCCTCAGTCGCAAGGACAGGTTGAACATGTCAACCAAGTTCTCGAAGACATGCCTCGAGCTTGTGTAATTCCTTCGGCAAGAAATGGGAGGAATCTCTTCCATATGCCGAGTTCTCTTATAATAATAGCTATCAAGCTAGTCTGAAGATGCCCCCCCTTCGAAGTGCTATATGGACGAAAGTCTCAAACCCCTCTGAACTGGTCAGAAAATGGGGAGCGTCCACTCTTCGGTCCGGATATTATCCAACAGGCCGAAGAACAAGTTCTCATTATTCGCGGGAATCTCAAGACTGCTCAGTCACGTCAGAAAAGTCAGTATGACCGTCATCACCAAGACATGGTCTATCAACCTGGCGAAAAGGCTTATCTTCGAGTTACACCAATGAAGGGTGCTCACCGCTTCAGGATCAAGGGCAAGCTAGCTCCTCGCTATATCGGTCCCGTCACAATTCTCGAAAGGCGTGGAAAAGTGGCATATCAACTGGAGCTTCCGCCGAACCTTTCTCAGGTTCACGATGTGTTCCACGTGTCACAACTCCGCCATTGCTTCAAGGATCCAATCCGAGCAGTGGATCATGAAGTGCTCGAATTGCAACAGGACCTCTCCTATAAAGAGCATCCGGTCCACATTCTCGACCAAGCTGAATGTCGCACACGTCAGAAGGCGATCAAGTTCCTCAAAGTCCCGTGGTCGAATCACTCTGAAGACGAAGCCACTTGGGAACGCGAGGACAGCCTGCGTGATGAATACCCCACACTGTTTCCTTCTACCTCCTAAATCTCGGGACGAGATTTCTTGTAGTGGAGGAGATTTGTAACGCCCGGATAATCTTGCTATAGTAATTCCATGCTAATCATGCCACGCCACCTCGATTATTGTTGCTAAGCTTTCGTTAGTTCAAACCGATTCAAAATCAATTCAAAAGAAAAAAATGGCAAACAACAAAAGTTTCTAAAAAAGTTGAAACAAAAATGTTCGGTGGTTGCCGAATATTACAAGGGTAATTATAGTGCAACAAACATATTTTTAGAAAATGCCTAAATGATTTAAAATGGAATAAATAAAGAAAAGTAAATAAAAAAATAAATAAAAACAAAACAAAACAAAGAAAATGGGGGGAAGGGGGCAGACCCCTCCTGGGCTACTTGGCCCACTTTCCCCACCGGCCCATGCCGGCCCGCCCCCACTCTCCCTTATCCTCCACGTCCCCAAACCCTAGCCCCACCCAGACCGCACACTCACCCCCACGCCGCCCACTCTCCTCCCCCCGATCCAGATCGGATCGGGGCTCGCCGCGCCAGGACGCCGCCGCCCGGATGGCCGTGGCCGTCCATCACTGCCTCGCCCCCGCCACTCGATGCACTCGCCGGAGCTACCCCGCCGGCCTGCCTCCTCTCCGCCGCTCGTCCCCGACACCCACCTCGAGCACCGTTGCCCCGGACCCTACCTCCCCCTCGTGAGCGCCCCTCCTCTCTCCGCCCTGGACCGCACCCGCGCGTGCACCGTGGCTGCCCGCTGCTTCGTCTCGCCCGCTGGCCGCCTCTGCCCGCCGGCGTCATCACCTCCGTCTGCCTGAACGCGCCCACAGCTGCCGCGCCCCTCTGCCCGCACCCGCTCGACCCCGTCTGGCTCGTCGGCGCCCCACTACACCCGTGCAGCTCCGCCCTCTCCCGCTCTGGCCGCGTGTAGCGTACGCGCTCGGTCACCGCCACCGCGCCCGCCCGTGCTCACCGTGTGCCCCGCGCCCCGCTCGCCTCGCGTCGCTGCTGCACGCGCGCGTGGCCGCCCCCTTCTTCCCCTTGACGCGCTCACCGCGCTCGCGCCATGGTCGGCGGCACGCGCCTCGCCGAGCCTCGGCTGCTCACGCCTCGTGCCCCGTTCCTCTCCCCTGGCCTCTGCCACATCGTCGGCCGCTCCCACTCGCCGCTGCTCGCTGCCTCGCCGCCCCTAGCTGCCTCCTTGTCACCGGCGGCCGCGCCCGAGGCCAGCGCCTAGGCTTGCCCCGGTGGGCGCTTCTGGCCGCGCCCATGAGCCCGCACGCCCGCTGCCCGCTGCCTGCTAAGGCCGTTGCCGCTAAAGGCCCCCAGGGCCTATGACGTATGGGCCCCGCCCATAGAACGTTTAAAAAAAGAATAAAAATAAATATAATTAATTAACTTAATTAATTTTGATTAATTAAACTAATAAATTATCTAAACTAATTAAACTGTTAATTAATTAATTAATCAGTCAATGACAGTGGGGCCCACCCATAATTAATTCTAATTAGATTAATTAAATTTAGATAATTAACATGTGTCTCTAACCAATGGGACCCATTGGTCAGGTTGACCAGTCAACCCTGTTGACCGCTGATGTCAGCATGACATCATGCTGATGTCATAAATCCAATTTTGAATTAATTTAAATAATTAATTAAATTCCACAAATTAATAAAATCTTTAGGAAATCATATCTTTTAATCAGAACTCGGATTAAAATATTTTCAACATGAAAGTTGCTCAGAACGACGAGACGAATCCGGATACGCAGCCCGTTCGTCCACCACGCATCCCTAGCATAGAAAACATGCAACTTTCCCCCTCCGGTTCATCTGTCCGAAAACACAAAACACCGGGAATACTTTCCCGGATGTTTCCCCCCTTCACCGGTACCACCTCGTACCGTGTTAGGGCACACCTAGCATCACGCTTTATCATGTCATGCATTGTCATGCATTAGTTTGCATTATATTTATTGTTTCTTCCCCCTCTTCTCTCGCTAGACGCCGAGACCGACGCCGCTGCTACCCAGTACGACTACGATGTTGACGCCCCCTCTCTCTTGCCAGAGCAACCAGGCAAGCCCCCCCTTGATCACCAGATATCGCCTACTCTCCTCTATACTGCATGCATTAGAATAGTGTAGCATGTTACTGCTTTCCGTTAATCCTATCCTGATGCATAGCCTGTCCTTACTACTACTGTTGTTACCTTTACATGCAATCCTAATGCTTAGTATAGGATGCTAGTTTATCATCAGTAGCCATACATTCTTGTCCGTCTGCCATGCTATACTATCGGGCCGTGATCATTCGGGAGTTGATCACGGGTATATATCTGTACATAATATATGATACTTGTGGTGACCAAAGACGGGTCGGCTCGTAGGAGTACCCGCGAGTGGATCTTTGTGGCGAAGCGACAGGGCAGGTTGAGACCACCTAGGAGAGAGGTGGGCCTGGCCCTGGTCGGCGTTTGTGGTTATTTCAAGATAACACGTTTAACGATATCTTGGTATTTGAGCTGAGTCTGGCTACTAGCCTATACGCACTAACCATCTACGCGGGGACAGTTATGGGCACTCGACGTCATGGTATCAGCCGAAGCCTTCGTGACGTCAGCGACTGAGCGGCGCGTGCCAGATTGGAACATAAGCCTGCTCTTGTATTAAGGGGGCTAGTTCTGCTTCCGGCTGCCCTCGCAACATGCTGGTGTGCAATGGGCGATGGGCCCAGACCCCTGCGCCATAGGATTTAGACCGGCGTGCTGACCTCTCTATTGTGCCTAAGTAGGGCTGCGACGTATTGATCTTCCGAGGCCGGGCATGACCCAGAAAAGTGTGTCCGGCCAAATGGGATCGAACGTGTTGGGTTATGTGGTGCACCCCTGTAGGGAAGTTAATCTATTCGAACAGCCGTGATCTTCGATAACAGGACGACTTGGAGTTGTACCTTGACCTTATGACAACTAGAACCGGATACTTAATAAAACACACCCTTCCAAGTGCCAGATACAACCGGTGGTCGCTCTCTAACAGGGCGACAAGGAGAGGATCATCGGTTAGGATTATGCTATGGGATGCTACTTGGTGAACTTACCATCTACTCTCTTCTCCTGCTGCAAGATGGAGGTTACCAGAAGCGTAGTCTTCGAAAGGACTAGCTATCCCCCTCTTATTCCGGCATTCTGCAGTTCAGTCCACATATGATAGCCTTATTCCAGTTGATACCAATGCATACATATGTAGTGTAGCTCCTTGCTTGCGAGTACTTTGGATGAGTACTCACGGCTGCTTTTCTCCCCCTTTTCCCCTTTCCTACACCCGATTGCTGCGACCAGACGTTGGAGTCCAGGAGCCATACGCCACCATCAACGACTACTACTACTACTCGGGAGGTGCCTACTACTACGCGCAGCCCGCTGACGGCGACCAGGAGTAGTTTAGGAGGATCCCAGGCAGGAGGCCTGCGCCTCTTTCGATCTGTATCCCAGTTTGTGCTAGCCTTCTTAAGGCAAACTTGTTTAACTTATGTCTGTACCCAGATATTGTTGCTTTCGCTGACTCATCTATGATCGAGCTCTTGTATTCGAGCCCTCGAGGCCCCTGACTTGTAATATGATGCTTGTATGACTTATTTTTATTTGTAGAGTTGTGTTGTGATATCTTCCCGTGAGTCCGTGATCTTGATCGTACACGTTTGCGTTTATGATTAGTGTACCATTAAATTGGGGGCGTCACAAAGTGAAATAAGAAAGCAATATTTGATGAGGCCTTTTGTAGAAGGAGCAATAGAATTGCACAAATCAAGATGGGTTTCAAAGACAAAGATGCTGCTGTAGATGCAATCGGCAAGGCTGGCACCTCCATGCAGGCAACCAAGTAGAACAAAGCATCTGAGAAAATAAAAAAACACAGGTTGCTATCAATCCTGGGCCAAGATTTGAGGCTGTTGTGATGGACAAAAATGCTCCTCCACCTCCTGTGCTACCACTGGAAACTATCCAGGCTATTAGGACAGGTCCATGCAAGATGGCACCTCATGAAGTGTCATCCTCAGCCCTGAACTACGATAGTTCTGATGATTAGTATGCCTGCTCTGCTATGGGGGTTTTGACATCTCCCCTAACTGCTGTCTTCTTTGGTTTAATTCCAGTTATCATCAAACTTCCTACTTTATGGTCTATTATGTTATGTGCCTATGTGCACCTTTGCTTATTTTGGGCTGTAATAAGTACTTTGGCATGTGGTTATGTACCTCTTCAGATAGACCATCTTATGTGATCTGTAATGCTAGTTATGCCTGCTGTTATGTTGTTTCTTGCTTCACCTGCCTGTTGATTTATATGCCACCTCATATGTGTCCTTACCTCCCAATGAAGATAACAAAAGAAGTAACCCCCCATGTAATGCTAGCCATGCTATGTCTTACATTCCTTTACACATGTATAATGAGTAGAAGCTGGAACATTCTTAATTGGAATGTTAGAGGGATTAACTCAAATGATAGATGGGATGATATCAGGCTGAAAATTGATGAAAGCTCATGTTGTGTTATGACTTTCCAAGAAACTAAGAGAGAACAATTTGACCTGGCATATATTAGGAATTTTTGTCCTAAAGGTTCAACCAATACAGTTTCATGCCCTCTACTGGTAATTCAGGTGGTCGGATTACCATCTGGAATGGTAACCTTTTCAAAGGCAGAGAAATATCCAAAGATTTCTTTTAGATTACTATTGAGCTCACATCAAAACTGGATAATACTGTTTACTTCATAACTAATGTTTATGGGCCAAACTCTATGGAGGGCAAAACTGAATTTTCTAATTGGCTACTGAATGTTAATATCCAACCTATGCAATTGTGGCTCATTGTTAGAGATTTTAATTATAACAGAGGTCCTGAGAATAGGAATTGAGGAGGGTGTGACCACAATGATATGATCCATTTCAACAACATCATTATCAATCTTGATCTAGTTGAGATCCCACTGCAAGGCAGGTAGTTCACCTGGAGTAATATGTAGGATACTCCTTTTCTGGAAAAGCTTGATTGGATTTTCACCAGTGCTGATTGGACTAGCAAGTTCCCAAATACTCCTGCAACCCCCATGGCCAAACTCTCATCTCATCATGTCCCCATAAATATTCAGATTGACAGCATGATCCCCAAGTGCCACATATTCAGGTTTGAGGAATTTTGGTTGGACTTTGAAGGTTTTATTGACACTGTCACTAATTGCTGAAATAATTGCATTTTCTATGCTTACTCAGCAAAGAACTTGGTGGCTAGGTTTAAATCCATTAGAAAAGGACTGAAGATTTGGAGCAAACAACTTTCATAGCTCAATAAAACCATTGAAAATTGCTGCTTCTCTGTTAAGCTCCTAGATGGTATTGAAGATCAAAGAGATCTCTTTCAACATGAGAAGAACTTCAGGAAGTTATTGATCAAGCACACTAACAAACTTCTTGAGGCCAAAAGAAAATATTGGAGAATTAGAGCCAATATTAGATGGGCTCAGCTGGGTGATGAAAACACCAATTTTTTCCATGCTATTGCCACACATGTTTTCAGAAGTAATTATATTACTTTCCTACTCAACACTGATAACCTGATTGTTAATGATCATGAGCAGAAAGCAGCTATTTTATGGAACTCATTCAAAAACAAGATTGGCACTGCTGGCACATCCCAGATGTACTTCAACATTGATCATCTATCCAGATCAATTAATCAAGAGGAGTTGGAACAACCTTTCTGTGTGAAAGAAGTGGATGATGTCATTAATTCTATGCCTAATGACAAATCCCCTAGACCTGGTAGTTTTAATGGAATTTTCATGAAGAAATGCTGGCATATTATTAAAGAGAGTATCTATAAATTTCTTCAGGATTTCCAATCTAAGAGTGTGGATCTTGCTCCAGTTAATACTGCTTATATTGCCCTGATCCCTAAGAAAGAAAACCCAGAAACCCCCAATGACTTCAGGCCCATCTCCTTGGTAAGTATGCCTATCAAAATCCTTACTAAGGTGCTTGCAAACAAAGTACAAAAATGCATCATTCCTGTGATAAGCAAGAATCAATATGGTTTCATCAAAATCAAGAATATTCAGGATTGTCTTGCATGGTCTTTTGAGTACATCCATATGTGCCACAAGTCTAAGAAAGAAATTTTCATTTTCAAAGTGGACTTTGAGAAAGCATTTGAGAAAATCAACTATCGGGCCATTATTTTCATGCTCAAGCACCTGGGGTTTGGATACAAATGGATTAGATGGATCAATAACATCCTATAGACTGCCTCTACTTCTGTAATTTTAAATGGTGTACCTAGGAAGAAAATCAAATGCAAATGTGGAGTAAGACAAGGGGACCCTCTCTCCCCTCTTTTATTTGTTATTGCTCCAGAATTGCTACCGATCCTGATTAACCAAGCTTGGCACAATGGCCACACCAATACTCCCATTGAGCAACCTACTTCCATGTCATACCTTATTGTCCAATATGCTGATGACACCTTAATGTTGGAAATATGCCCTAGAGGCAATAATAAATTGGTTATTATTATATTTCCTTGTTCATGATAATCGTTTATTATCCATGCTAGAATTGTATTGATAGGAAACTCAGATACATGTGTGGATACATAGACAACACCATGTCCCTAGTAAGCCTCTAGTTGACTAGCTCGTTGATCAATAGATGGTTACGGTTTCTTGACCATGGACATTGGATGTCGTTGATAACGGGATCACATCATTAGGAGAATGATGTGATGGACAAGACCCAATCCTAAGCCTAGCACAAAGATCGTGTAGTTCGTTTGCTAAAGATTTTCTAATGTCAAGTATCATTTCCTTAGACCATGAGATTGTGCAACTCCCGGATACCGTAGGAGTGCTTTGGGTGTGCCAAACGTCACAACGTAACTGGGTGGCTATAAAGGTTCACTACAGGTATCTCTGAAAGTGTCTATTGGGTTGGCACGAATCGAGACTGGGATTTGTCACTCCGTGTAAACGGAGAGGTATCTCTGGCCCACTCGGTAGGACATCATCATAATGTGCACAATGTGACCAAGGAGTTGATCATGGGATGATGTGTTATGGAACGAGTAAAGAGACTTGCCGGTAACGAGATTGAACAAGGTATCGGGATACCGACGATCGAATCTCGGGCAAGTATCGTCCCGCTAGACAAAGAGAATTGTATACGGGATTGATTGAATCCTTGAGATCGTGGTTCATCCGATGAGATCATCGTGGAGCATGTGGGAGCCAACATGGGTATCCCGATCCCGCTATTGGTTATTGACTGGAGAGATGTCTCGGCCATGTCTGCATGACTCCCGAACCCGTAGGGTCTACACACTTAAGGTTCGATGACGCTAGGGTTATAGGGAAAGTATGTACGCGGTTACCGAATGTTGTTCGGAGTCCCGGATGAGATCCCGGACATCACGAGGAGTTCCGGAATGGTCCGGAGGTAAAGATTTATATATGGGAAGTCCTATTTTGGTCACCGGAAAAGTTTCAGGTGCTATTGGTAACGTACCGGGACCACCAGAGGGCTGCGTGGGCCAAGTGTGAGAGGGGACCAGCCCCAGAGGGCTGCGTGGGCCAAGTGTGAGAGGGGACCAGCCCCAGGTGGGCTGGTGCGCCCCCCCACCAGGGCCCAAGGCGAAGAGAGAAAGGAAAAAGGGGAAACCCTAGGCTCAGATGGGCCTAAGGCCCACTTAGTGGTGCGCCCCCCTCTCTCCCCCCTTGGCCGCCCCCTAGATGGGATCTAGGGCTTGCCGCCACCCCTAGGGGTGGAAACCTAGGCGGGGGCGCAGCCCCTCCCCTCCCCCTATATATACTTAAGGTTTTGGGCTGCCATACACACGAAAACATCTCCTTGGCGCAGCCCTACCCCTCTCCCTCCTCGTCTCTCGTAGTGCTTGGCGAAGCCCTACTGGAGTCCCGCGCTCCTCCACCACCACCACGCCGTCGTGCTGCTGCTGGATGGAGTCTTCCCCAACCTCTCCTTCTCCCCTTGCTGGATCAAGGTGTAGGAGACGTCACCGGGCTGTACGTGTATTGAACACGGAGGTGCCGTCCATTCGGCACTAGGATCATCGGTGATTTGGATCACGACGAGTACGACTCCATCAACCCCGTTCACTTGAACGCTTCCGCTTAGCGATCTACAAGGGTATGTAGATGCAATCTCCTTCTCCTCGTTGCTTGATTACTCCATTGATTGATCTTGGTGATGCGTAGAAAATTTTGAGTTTCTGCTACAATCCCCAACAGTGGTATCAAAGCCAGGTCTATGCGTAGTTTCTATGCACGAGTAGAACACAAGTTGTTGTGGGCGTCGATTTTGTCAATTTGCTTGTAGTTACTAGTCTTATCTTGATTCGGCGGCATCGTGGGATGAAGCGGCCCGGACCGACCTTACACGTACTCTTACGTGAGACTGGTTCCACCGACTGACATGCACTAGTTGCATAAGGTGGCTAGCGGGTGTCTGTCTCTCCTACTTTAGTCGGATCGGATTCGATGAAAAGGGTCCTTATGAAGGGTAAATAGAAATTGGCATATCACGTTGTGGTTTTCGCGTAGGTAAGAAACGTTCTTGCTAGAAACCTATAGCAGCCACGTAAAAACTTGCAACAACAATTAGAGGACGTCTAACTTGTTTTTGCAACATATGCCTTGTGATGTGATATGGCCAAAAGGATGTGATGAATGATATATGTGATGTATGAGATTGATCATGTTCTTGTAATAGGAATCATGACTTGCATGTCAATGAGTATGACAACCGGCAAGAGCCATAAGAGTTGTCTTTATTTATTTATGACCTGCGTGTCAACATAAACGTCATGTAATTACTTTACTTTATTGCTAAAGCGTTAGCCATAGTAGTAGAAGTAATAGATGATGAGAGAACTTCAAGAAGACACGATGATGGAGATCATGATGATGGAGATCATGGTGTCATGCCGGTGACAATGATGATCATGGAGCCCCGAAGATGGAGATCAAAAGAAGCAAAATGATATTGGCCATATCATGTCACTATTTGATTACATGTGATGTTTATCATGTTTTACATCTTATTTGCTTAGAACGACGGTAGCTTAAATAAGATGATCCCTCACTAAAATTTCAAGAAAGGTGTTCCCCCTAACTGTGCACCGTTGCGAAGGTTCCTTGTTTCGAAGCACCACGTGATGATCGGGTGTGATAGATTCTAACATTCGAATACAACGGGTGTAAGCCAGATTTACACAGCAAAAACACTTAGGTTGACTTGACAAGCCTAGCATGTACAGACATGGCCTCGGAACACGGAAGACCGAAAGGTCGAGCATGAGTCGTATAGAAGATACGATCAACATGAAGATGTTCACCGATGTTGACTAGTCCGTCTCACGTGATGATCGGACACGACCTAGTTGACTCGGATCATGTTTCACTTAGATGACTAGAGGGATGTCTATCTAAGTGGGAGTTCATTAGATGAACTCAATTATCATGAACATAGTCTAAATTATCTTCGCAAATATGTTGTAGATAAATAGCTCACGTTGTAGCTCCCTGTTTCAATACGTTCCTAGAGAAAGATTAAGTTGAAAGATATTGTAAGCAATGATGCGGACTAGGTCCGTAGTCCGAGGAGTGTCCTCACTGCTACACAGAAGGCTTACGTCTTTGATGCATCGCTCGATGTGTAAACCCCTACAACGTCGTCTGTGGATGTTGTGAACACCTGACAGACACATCCTGATGACTACTTGATAGTTTAGTGCACCATACTTTACGGCTTAGAATCGGGATTCCAATGACGTTTTGAACGCCATAGAACATATGAGATGTTCCAAGAGCTGAAATTGGGATTTCAGGCTCATGCCCGTGTTGAGAGGTGTGAGACCTCTGACAAGTTCTTTTGCCAACAAGATGGAGGAGAATAGCTTAGCTAGTGAGCGTGTGCTCAGAATGTCTGGGTGCTACAATCACTTAAATCAAGTGGGAGTTAAACTTCCAGATAAGATAGTGATTGATAGAGTTCTCTATCCACTATCACTAAGCTACTAGATCTTCGTGATGAACTATGGCATGCAAGGGATGGAGTTGATCCCGGAGCTGTTCGTGGTGCTTAAGACCGCAAAAGGTAGAAATCAAGAAGGAGCATCAAGTGTTGATGGTTTAATAAGACCACTAGTTTCAAGAAGGGCAAGGGCTAGAAGGGAAACTTCATGGATGGCAAACCAGTTGCCGCTCCAGTAAAGGAACCCAAGGTTGAACCCAAACCCGAGACTAAGTGCTTCTATTGTAAAGGGACGGTCACTGGTAGTGGAATTACCCCAAATGCATGGTAGATAAGAAGGCCGGCAACTTCAACAAAGTATATACATGTTATTAATGTGTACCTCACTAGTACTCCTGGTAGCACCTAGGTATTGGATACCGGTTCAGTTGCTATTATTGGTGACTTGAAGCAAAAGCTATGGACTAAATGGAGACTGGCTAAGGGCGAGGTGACGATGTGTGTTGGAAGTGTTTCCAAAGTTGATGAGATCACCATCGCACGCTCCATCTGCCTTTGGGATTAGTATTGAATCTAGACAAATGTTATCAGGTGTCTGCATTGAGCATGAATATGATTAGATCATGTTCATTGCAATACGGTTATTCATTTAAATTAGAGAATAATGGTTATTCTGGTTACATGAATGATACCTTTCATGGTCATGCACCCTATGTGAATGGTTCATTGAATCTCGGTCGTGGTAATACACATGTTCACGCCAAAAGATGTGGAGTTAATAATGATAGTACCACTTTCTCGTGGCACTACTGCTTAGGTCATATTGGCATAAGATGCATGAAGAAACTCCATGTCGATGGATGTTTGGAGTCGCTTGATTTTGAATCGCTTGACACATGCGAGCCATGCCTCATGGGCAGGATGACTAAGACCCCGCTTTCAGGTACAATGAAACGGGCAAGTGACTTGTTGAAATCATGCATGCTGATGCGTGTGATCCAATGAGAATTGAAGCGTGCGGTGGATATCGCTATTTTCTCATCTTCACTGACGATTTGGGTAGATATAGGTATGTCTACCTAATGAAGCACAAGTCTGAAACGTTTGAAAAGTTCAAGCGATTTCAGAGTGAAGTTACGAATCATCATAACAATAAGATCATGTTCCTATGATCTGATCAAAAGGGGATTTTCTGAGTTATGAGTTTGGCAATCACTTAAGACATTGTGGAATTGTTTCACAGTTGAAGCCACCTGGAACACCACAAGGTAATGGTGTGTCCGGGCGTCGTAATTGAACCCTATGAGATATGGTGCGATCTATGATATCTCTTGCCAATCTACCGTTTTCATTTTGAGGTTATGCGCTAGAGACAGCTGCATTCACTTTAGATAGGACACCATCTAAGTCCGTTGAGACGACGTCGTATGAACATTGGTTTGGCAAGAAACCGAAGTTGTCGTTTCTTAATGTTTGGGGCTGCGATGCTTAAGGCTTCAGCCGGAGAAGCTCGAACCCAAAGCAGACAAACACATCTTCATAGGATACCCAGAGGTGACAGTTGGGTACACCTTCTGTTGGGGATATTACTGTTGGGCGTAAACCGGCCTATCTGGGCCGGGTCAACTTCATCAGTAGCTCCAAAAGTGATAAAGCCCAAGAAGGCAGATGAGGGCCTAAGGCCCGTAGCCGGTTCAAGACTGGTAGCTGTAAACCGGAATTTGTATATAAACTTGTATTGTAAGATAGGAATAAGGAGAGGTCAACCCGGATACGAATATCGACCGGAGTCGGGACTCTGTCAACCGACGGGAGTCACCCGTGTATATAAGGGGACGACCCGGCGGCGGTTCAAGGACAACAGACAACAACTCGAGACATAGGCGAAGCTTGTTTGCTCCCTAGTCATCGAAACCCCATCAATTCCATCACAACTAGACGTAGGCTTTTACCTTCATCGAAGGGGCCAAACTAGTATAAACTCTCTTGTGTCCCTGTGTCCACTTTAACCCCTTCAAGCTAACCCGTCGCGATGGCTCCACGACTAAGTCCTTTCTCTAGGACATCTGCCGTGACAAAACCACGACAGTTGGCGCCCACCGTGGGGCTATCGCACGATGGTTTCCGGTTCTTGGAGGGCCGCTTCGAAGGACTCGAGGGCTACGCTGTAGGCCGGATGACTAAGATTCGTCACGGCAAGCTCTACATCGACGATGCAGGCTGGGGCCCCGAGGCCGGCTCAATTGAGTATGGGTATCGGGTCCCCTTTGGTAGCATTCACGTTTTCATCGGCAAGATCGGTGAACCGGGCCCTGAGCTGGACATCTGCACCGACCTCGTCGAGATGGCTCAGCGTGCGCGATCCGCCCGGGTTAAACCGGCCATGAAGCGTGCCTTCGTGGGAGTCATCCATGGAGGAAGTTATGAGGATGGATCGGAATCTCGCAGCGATGCCGTCGTTTGTTCCGATGATGAGTCATCGACCGGAGAAACCGAATCTCTTCATCAGTTTCAAGACGGCCGGATTGGGGGCTGTTCCGATGGCGACAGTATTCCGGACCCCTCTCATCTGCCCAACCGGGTTGGAATATTCATGACTGGCACACAAGCAGCCCTTCATTCTTCGACCGCTGTAGCAACGACCTCCGGTTCAGCAGCGGCAATGGCTGCCGGGGCAGGAGGCCCTGTGTGCCCACCGGCTCAGGTTCTATCAGAACTATTTGATGCGTTGGCTATGCTTATGGCGGAGGTCAATCCGCCGGATCAGGACGTTCACAACGCGGAGATTGCAAAGGTAAAGGAATAGATCACCCAGGCCAAGGCGGATCTGGCGGCTGAGAACACTAGGATGGCTGCAGAGCGGGCCGCTTTAGACGCACAGGCCTACAGGCTTATGTTGGACCAGAGCGCGTCGCATGAAGTCATGAGGAGGAAGCACCGATCCCGCTTACCTCCAGTTTTTGAGGCCAGAGACCTTTTCAACACTCTAGGACCAAGAGCCGGCAATCTGCTGGAGGGAAACCGGGCAAAAGCCCCTGCGGCCGGTGCACCGGTTCAGCCTCGTTAGATGGACCCGCCTCATCAAAACACTGTTATACCTCAGGCTGCTTTAACACCTCCGGGTCACTACTCCAACCCAATGGACAATCTTGTTGCCACTTCTACACGGCTGGAGGCCATTCCAATTGAAGGTAACTCGCCGCAGGCAGTAGAGACACGACGGGTCAAGGAACTTCTGAGGACAGCTTTGGCCCAACAGGAAGCGTACTCGTACAGCCGCGACCGGATCCACTCGACCCCTTGTCCAAGCCGGAGCTATAACAGACATATGGATGAACCAGCAGTGTCGAGTAATGAACGACTTGGGGCATCCCGTGACAACAACCCGGCGGGTGGTGCTGATAACGCTCAGGGAGTGGTGGACCGGGCCCGCACGCGCAGGGAGGCCGAGTTAGCCACACAGCATCAGGCTCGGTAGCTCACGTCGGTTCGTCCAACCACCTCGACTGAACCTGGTGTTACTTCTAGTTCTTTGGGGGTGCCTTGCCTTATCCCCGCTTTACGCAATGTACGCCTGCCCAAGGATTTCAAAGGCCCGTGCAAGGTACCAAATTACATGGCGGATCAACCTCCAGAGACATGGGTGGAGAGCTATGAGATGGCCATGGAGATGCTTGATGTGGATGACGCGGCGTGTGCCAAATACTTCACCATGATGCTTGAAGGAACGACCCGTACTTGGTTAAAAAGCTTGCCGACTAATTCTATCAGTTCATAGGCCCAATTACGAGCCCGATTTATCAGCAATTTCAAGGATACCTGTAAACAACCTATGTCGATAGTGGACTTAGCTGCATGCGCCCAGGAAGAAGGAGAATCAACGACTCATTGGGTGCGCCGGGTTTCACAAGTGTTGCATTCCTCAGACCGCATCAACGCCGACACCGCAGTATTAACCCTAGAAGGCAACTGCCGGTTTGGGCCCCTGAAGCTGAAATTGGGACGGATGAAGCGTCATTGCACTGACATGGGGACCCTCATGGCCGCTTTGGTGAAATATGCTGATTCTGATGGTACCAAGGATCCCGAATCTGATGATGACAAGTCTGGGAAAGGGAAGAAGAACAGCTGCTCCAAAGGTCAGCAGCATCACTGGGCAGGCAATGGTGGTGGAGGCAAGCGTAAAGCAGATGGTAACATGGACTTTGTGGCTAATACCAATGCACAGGACAATGGCCAGCGACGCAAGGGTAGACCGAAAAATCGTAATGGAGCACCCAACCCTAACCCAAACCGCCTAAACTATCTGCTAAGCCAGCCCTGTCCAAGACATGGGATGAAGGAGGTGCCAGCAAACCACCTTTGGAAGGATTGCTTTATTATGCAGGAGTTCAAGAATTCTAATAATTTCTGGTATGATCACGAATCTGGCGGTGGCTCAGGATCCGGGCCGGGTTACGGTGGAGGAAGTTCCGGTTCAGGATTCAATGGCAATCCGGGCGGACATAATGGTCAAAATAGTCAGAACAACCAGGGTGGTTACAACCAACAGCAGCAATAGTCAGGTTACCAGAGCAACCCAAAGCAGTTGAGTAGTGGGCAGTACCATGTCTTCACCACTAGCTTGGACAAGCGAGACCGGAAGGTTTAGAGGCGGGCAGTCAACTCTGTTGAACCGGCCATACCCCGTTATCTGCGTTGGTCTGAACAGCCAATCATATGGAGCAGAGAGGATCACCCACCCCAGGTCGATAATCCGGGTCAGTTGGCTCTAGTGGTGGCGCCTCAGGTGGGAGGTTATAAGTTCACCAAGGTGCTCATGGATGGAGGGAGCAACATTAACATCCTGTACTATGAGACCTTATGTCGTATGGGACTAATAGATAAGAATCTCAAACCGTCTAATACAGTATTCCATGGTGTAGTGCCTGGCAGATCAGCATATCTCGTTGGTAAGATAGCTCTGGAAGTGGCCTTTGGGGATGATCATGATTCCAGGTCGGAGACTTTAACATTTGAAGTGGTGAAAATCCAAAGTCCATATCATGCCCTGTTTGGGCGACCGACCTACGCCAAGTTTATGGCTCGGCCCTGTTATGTGTATTTGCAGCTCAAGATGCCGGGTCACAGGGGGACAATAACGGTTCACGGAAGCCACAAAATCGCTTTGGAATGCGAGGAAGGAGATGCGGCTTATGCAGAGTCGGTTTGTGCCACCGAGGAGTTGAAGTATTATAAAGACAATGTTGATCCGGCGGACATGAATCCGTTGAACAAGCCAACTACGGAGCATGATCCGGCCCTGAAGTTCAAATCGGCAGCAGAAACTAAGCTTGTTGACTTCGTACCTGGTGATTCGTCCAAGCAGTTCAGCATCAGTGCCAACTTGGATCCGAAATAGGAAAGCGCGCTCATTGAGTTCATCTGTGAGAAACGGGACATTTTTGCATGGAAACCCTCTGACATGCCAGGTGTACCGAGGCAACTCGCTGAGCACACACTTAATGTGGATCCTAAGTATAAACCGGTGAAACAGTTCCTCCGCCGGTTTAACGAAGAAAGACGCAAGGCAATTGGAGAAGAGGTAGCCAGGCTCTTAGCAGCTGGTTTTATTGTTGAAGTTTTTCACCCTGAGTGGCTTGCCAATCCGGTGCTGGTCCTCAAGAAAAACGGCACCTGGCGCATGTGTGTGGATTACACAGATCTTAATAAGGCTTGTCCAGCAGATCCTTTTGCCCTCCCCCGTATTGATCAAATTATTGATGCTACGGCGGGCTGTGAGCGTTTAAGTTTTTTGGGTGCGTATTCTGGCTATCATCAGATTAAAATGGCAGTTAAGGACCAGGAGAAGATGGCATTTATAACTCCCTTTGGAGCCTTCTGCTATGTGTCTATGCCCTTCGGGCTCAAGAGTGCCCAAGCAACTTACCAACGGTGTGTACAAAATTGTCTTCACAAGCAGATTGGCCGTAATGTACATGCTTACGTGGATGATATCGTTGTTAAGTCCAGGGAGAAGGAGACTCTGATTGATGATTTGAAGGAAACCTTTGATAACCTGAGAACATACAAGATGATGCTTAATCCGGACAAGTGTGTCTTTGGTGTACCGGCGGGCAAATTATTAGGCTTCCTGGTGTCCAATAGGGGAATTGAGGCTAATCCGGAGAAGATCACAGCAATCACCTCCCTCGCCAAACCGAAGTGTATCAATGATGTTCAGCGCCTGGTAGGCCGGATTGCTGCGTTAAGCCGGTTTATCAGTCGCCTCGGTGAGAAGGCAATCCCTTTGTATCAGATGTTGAAGAAGACGGATCAGTTTGTCTGGAGTTCTGCTGCTGATGAAGCGTTTGAGGACTTAAAACGGCAATTGGCCAATCTTCCTGTGCTCGCCGCTCCCATTGACAAGGAGCCGTTGCTGCTATATGTTGCTGCTAATGCTCGGGCGGTCAGCGTGGCTATTGTGGTAGAGCGAAAGGAGGCAGGTAAGGAGCATCCGGTTCAACGTCCGGTCTATTATATCAGCGAGGTGCTCATTGAGTCCAAGCAAAGGTATCCACATTGGCAGAAGCTGGTGTATGGAGTTTTTATGGCAAGCCGGAAGCTTAAACAATACTTCCAAGGGCATCCAATTACAGTGGTCAGTTCTGCTCCTTTGGGAGATATCATCCAGAACCGGGAAGCAACTGGCCGGATTGCAAAGTGGGCTATAGAGCTGGGGCCGTACAGTTTGAAGTACGTGCCTCGGACAGCGGTTAAGTCTCAAGCACTTGTTGATTTCATCAATGGTTGGACGGAAATGCAAGCACCTGAAGAAAAACCGGATCATACGTATTGGACCATCCATTTTGACGGATCCAGGAAATTGGAAGGCTCAGGGGCTGGAGTCATATTAACTTCCCCACGAGGTGATAAGTTTTGTTATGTTCTCCGCTTAATGTTCCCTTGCACTAACAATGCAGCTGAGTATGAAGCCTTGCTCCATGGTCTCCGGATGGCTAAGGAGATGAATCTAAGTCGAGTTAAGTGCTTCGGTGACTCGGACCTTGTGGCTCAGCAGGTGTCTGGCACTTGGGACTCCAAGGACCCACTCATGGCAGCATATCATCGTGAGGTGGATATTGTTGCAGATTATTTTAGAGGTTATCAGGTGGACCACGTGGACCGGCGGAAAAATGAAGCGGCGGACGCTTTAAGCCGGCTGGGCTCTCAGCACAAACCGGTCCCGCCCAATGTTTTTCTAGATGTGCTGCACAACCCGTCGGTCAAGTTCCCTGGTGAAGAGGATTTGGCTATTCCTGATTCGGAGGCTCAATTGGTGGCAGCTCTTCATATTATTCCGGATTGGACGCTTCCTTACCTGGCGTACAAGAACTGGGGCGAGTTGCCAGAGGATGAGATTCTGGCCCGGCAGATAATCCGGCGATCCAAGTCCATGGCTATTATCAACGGCAAGTTGCATCATTGCAGTGTATCAGGAGCTTTTCAACGCAACGTGTCTCCTGAAGAAGGCCGTGAAATTTTGCGTGAGATCCACGAAGGAGATTGTGGTCACCACACCAGTTCAAAGTCTCTGGTGGCTAAAGCGTTTTGCCATGCCTTCTATTGGTTAATTGCTCATGCTGATGCGGAGGATCTGGTCAGACGATGTGATGGTTGCCAAAGGTTTTCAAGACGTGCTCATGTACCGGCTCAAGAATTGAGAATGATTCCAATTACTTGGCCGTTTGCGACTTGGGGGCTGGATATGGTTGGGCCTTTCAAAAGGTCCAAAGATAAGAAGACCCACCTCCTGGTGACGGTTGACAAGTTTACAAAGTGGGTGGAGGCAGAACCTGTCAGCAAGTGTGATGCGGCCACGGCGGTTCAATTTATTAAAAAAGTGATTTTCTGGTTTGGCTTTCCACACAGTATCATCACAGATAATGGTACCAATTTGTCCAAAGGTGCTATGAAGGAGTTCTGCGAACGGGAGCACATCCGGCTCTACATTTCATCAGTGGCACATCCACAGTCCAATGGTCAAGCAGAAAGAGCTAATCAAGAGATCTTGAGAGGCATCAAGCCCCGGCTCATGGTTCCTTTGCATAGAACGCCGGGCTGTTGGGTAGAAGAATTACCATCTGTGTTATGGAGCATCAATACAACGCCCAACAGATCAACAGGATACACACCGTTCTTCATGGTTTATGGAGCGGCGGCGGTTCTCCCCAGTGATATCCGTCATGATTCACCTCGTGTAACAGCTTATATTGAAGCGGACAACGAGACAGCACGACAAGATGCTTTGGACCGGTTGGATGAAGAGCGTGATATCGCAGCCGCCCGATCGGCGATTTACCAGCAGGATCTTCGTCGTTATCACAGTCGCCGGGTCAGAACCAGAACCTTTCAGGAGGGAGATTTGGTGCTTCGGCTCATCCAAGATCAGAGTGATATGCATAAGTTATCCCCACCTTGGGAGGGGCCTTTCGTGGTCAGCAAGAATCTGCACAACGGGTCATACTATCTGATCGATATTCGAGAACATAAGGACTCACGTACATCGAAGGAGGAGACCAACAGGCCGTGGAACATAGCTCATCTTCGGCCTTATTATACCTGAGCCATTGGTTCTACTTATGTACATATTACAACGATGTATATATTAACTATAATAAACCGGAACCTCAGCTAAAAGCGGGGTATCTGTTCTTTTACATCATGTGTGGATACACGGAGTTATTCTAAAGCGGCCTCCGGTTTACCCCTTGAGTTCGCTTTGCTAAAAGCATCGTGTTATATCACTTGGAGGATTGGTCGTGTCCGAACCAATACCATGCCTCTTGATAGGCGAGAGCCACCAGATCACTTGGGGACTTGGTCATGTCTGAACCAGTCATGCCTCTTGATCGGCCTAAGGCCACAGAATCACTTGGGGGCTTGGTCGAACCCGAACCATGACCATGCCATTTGGTCGGCATAAATGCCACGGTTTCATTTGGGGACCTGCTGACTAGAACCATAGTTACACCTAACGGGAGCTTGGTCCTGTTTCGGCCATGGTAACACCATTTGATCAGCTTAAATAAACCTTTTTTGGCAAACGGTTTTGTCATTGCTTTTGCTTCACACTTTTCTTTGAAGGGGTTTTTTTTGCTTTTTATTGCGTTTTTTTAAACCGACAAAGTTTTTTAAATCAATTGACGGAACACAGTTCACGTCAATCCGGGGGCTATTTGCCCGGTTTGATCCTTGTTGTTAACATCCTCCTATGGAGTAACACGGTTTTTATTATAATCCGGCACGGTTTACATGGTAAAACCAGCGTCATATACATACAAGAGCTGTTATCTCCTCCAACAGTGTGGGTTTGCCAAACTCCGCTTCAAGATTGGCCAAGATAACTTCATGCTCAACGATGGCAGGTATTATGTATCTCAAAAATTTGATCATATACTTCAAATTTTGTTTTGGATGTTTTGATTTCATATATGCAGACATCATATTCCGCCTGACGGTACAACCGCGGTGGCACTTAATAATATAATTGTTTTTTCGCAAAGGAGAGGCAGTTTTCAAACCGGCTTCCGGTTCAAGCTTGGTCACCAGCCTGGCCTGATGGTTGTGGGTCATCCTGCGCCGCTTCAGCCTCCATTTCTCTACCCAGTGGCTGGAAATCCACAGTTGTCCAGTCGATTCCCATTAACGCTTGAAAACAGCTTCATCATGGATCAGCAATGACGGGTCAATATCGGGAGCGTAAGTATGCTTACGGATTGGAGGGATCGGATTTTCCGATTCATGGATTGGTGCGGCTATTCGCTTGTTCTGGCTGTCATATTGGGCTTGATAATGAGACAAGTCTGCTTCCTCAGCCAATTGACAAGCTAGCGGACGTACCTCCCGGTTTATTGCTCGCAGATCCGCTTCACCAAATTATGACCCGTCTTCCTTCAAGCTGAGATAGCCCTGAGCCGCTTCAATAGGATCAAAATCCGGCACCCAGGCGTTTTCCCGGATTAAGGCATTGATTGCACCAGTTCGAGCAGCAGATTTCTTCAGCTCTTCAACCCGGGCAGGAAGCACCGATAGTTTTATCAGAGTATCTTGAATCAAAGTGGGCGCCGGTTTGTTATGAGATGCGGTACAGATGATCCATTGGGCACCAGTATACAATTGTTCAACCAATGTATAGGCGGCTTTCAGTTTCTTCCGCACATCTGACCCCAAGTGACCAATGCGTGTCCCTGAAATACCATAAAGGGTTAATAAACCGGCGACTCTGTAAGGAGGCAGAGCCAATTCAGAAGGCAAAGTGGCTTACCAAAGATAGTAGTAGTCATGGCATGCACGTGCCGCTTTATGCTGGTCAGTTCATCCGCCACTGGTTTTAGTGCAGCCTCGGCATCCTCTGCTCGTTTGATCAAAGCGGACTTTTCAGTGGCCCAATCCGCCCGCTTCTTCTTGAAGCTCTCCTTAAGCTGTTCTATGGCGCTTAAAGCACTGGCCAATTCCTCTTTTGCTTTGGAGGTTTCAGCCTGTTGGGTTTTCAGGTTTTCTTGGAGATCGGTGACTTGGTTTTCTTTCGTCTTCAGCTCCGTCTGCATGCATACAGATATATGCTTCAACAACTCGGTATAAGGATTCAAGTACCAATCACATAACAAGTTATGCACTTAGTACTTGGGGGCTAATGCATATTCGATCTTCATCTTTCAATTGCTTACAAAGTCCCAAGATCAATACAAGTATTCAACTTGGCACTTGGGGGCTAATGGCTATTTGCTCGTATATATTCTGATGCGGCAATTTCAATTACTTGAAGTACCGGTTTAACTATGTTAAGTTGAACTGGCCCTTGGGGGCTACATCAGCGAATTTCAAAGCATCAAGATTTATATTGGTAAGTACCGGTTTGAAAGAATATTACAAACCGGCCCTTGGGGGCTAGGAGAATCAGCAAGAATGGAAGCATACAAGCAGGAAGGAGCATATGGAAGTTACCTCGTATTTCTCTTTCATCATATTAACCAGACTGGCTTCATAATCGCGACTGGTATACAACCGGTTCAGATAGCTGGAATGGATATCTTGGGTGTTCAGAGCAGCATAAGTTGTCAGATCAGCGTTCCACTTGCCTTTGCCAAAGGCAGCAAATTCTTCCTTGGCAAAATGTTTGGATAAAGCGACACGATTGCTTGGCTCAGTATGGCCAGTGCCAGTAATGACAACCTCATCATCCTGGGTACCGCCGGTTTGCACTAGGGCTGTTGGCTTGTTAGTGGGTTTTGCTGGACCGGTGGAGCTTTCAATCTGGATGGAACCTGTGGGCTGATTGACAGGACCTGAGGCGTCAGTAGGTCTCTCTTCAGCAATAAGATCATCGTCCTGCTGCGGTGGATCGTTGGGTATATCCTCAGGAATAGCGGCTTCAAGATTGGGTGTCTTGCCTGGTTCAAGAATGACATCTTCTTCGGCCACTTTGTCCAGGCGGGCCTTCTTGCTTGGCCTAGGTTTGGCCCTGAGGAGAATAACAAAATCAAATACAGCATATGTTCTAAGGCGATGTACTGCAAACATCACAATAAGTATAGCTTACCCAAGCACCGTTTGAGTGGTGGGAGATGAGTAGCCGATGACACGCCAGAAGATGAGTGGGAAGTAACCTAGTAATCAGAGTCAGACGGATTAAGAGGTTGACGAAAGCAGCCCGCTTTAGGACAAGCACTCACAAGCAAATTAGAGACCTCTGAATGGCGTTTCCGAATCGGACTATTCGGTAAACCGGCGGAGGTAACTACCTGGCCGCTGTGTCGGGTGGTGCGATGAGCTTCGTGTTGTTGGGTCTTCATAAGAAGTTTAGGATCCAAATAAGCAAGAGGATGAGAAAATTTAACTTTCCAGTTTGCCTGACGGATTTTTTGTGAAGGCAAAGTTTCTGAATCGGAAGAGAGAATAATTACCTCTGCAACATCCGCGTGGCTAGCTTCGGCATCATCCTGACAAATATCATCATCAATAAGACGCATGAAAAATAAACCAAGTGAGTCAAGCTCTACCTCAAAGTCCGGATTATCCACCTCATCATCAGGGGCCGGATTAGAAGATACAGTGGTTCTTTTCCTGTGGGTAGTCTTCTTCACAGCTTTAGTCTTTTTCCGTGTTGCTCTTTCCGGTTTGTCTGGTTTTTCTGGTTTCTCCTGCGGCAGTTTTTTGCTCCAAAACGGATCATTGCCCTGATTACACAGACATTGATATTAAACAAAGACCAGATATATCGTTAACAGATTCAGCAAAAAGAAAAATCAAAGTCTTATAGCTGGCGGTTTGTTGGTGGCACAGAAGGGATGCAGGCCGTTTCTAGCACAGGCGTGTTCTGGTTCATTCAGCATCTTATTCACAGCTTCTGTGACTTCTTCATCGGTGAGCTGGATTTTGGAATGTCGCAGTGGGTCATCAACACTGCCAGTATACTCGCACATCAAACCAGAGCGCTGACTAAGGGGTAGTATGCTCCATGATATCCAACAGCGAGCGAGATCAACCCCTATTAAACCGTTGGCCATAAAGGCTCTGAGCTTTGACAGCTGAGGAGCATATTTACTTCTCTCCTGTGCAGTCAATCTTTGTGGAAAAGGGTGTGTATTGCTGAGCCGCTCCGGTCGAAAGCCAGGCAAGGGATTCTCACCAGCAGGGGAGGTGTCTTTGCAGTAGAACCATGTCTGATTCCATTCTTTGGGGTGGCTATGCAGTTTGGCGTGAGGGTATGTGACCTCTTTCCTCTTCTGAATCGCCACGCCACCCAACTCCGTATTGGAGCCGTCAGTAAACTCAGTACGGCCGTTTAGATGGAAAAGGTCTCTAAACAATTCCACTATGGGCTCCTCTTGAAAGAATGCTTCACAGAGCACTTGGAAGTGACACATATTTGTAACAGAGTTGGGGCCAGTATCTTGTGGATGGAGCTAGAAATCGGCTAAAACATCCCGGTAAAATTTGGAACCAGGCGGTTTAAAGCCCCGGGCTAAGTGATCTACGAAAACAAAAACCTCTCCTTCTCGAGGTGTGGGAGGGCATTCTTTGCCAGGAGCCCTCCAATGGATGGTATCTTTGCTGCCTAAAGCACCAATCAGGACTAAATCGTCCAGTTCAGCCTCTGTGATGCGAGAAGGAACCCAATTGCACTCATACACTTGCTTGGCCATGATGGAATCTACAAGGTAGAAGATCCCGGTTCAAAAATGCATTTGATCAAGATACATTGGTATGGGCACTGTTAAACCGGAAACAGAACTATCTGAACCGGAGTTTTTTTTTGAAGCAACAAGCATCTGGTGGTTCAATAAGGGGACTAATGGCATATACTGGTTTGGAAAAAATTTCTATGAGGTTAAACCGCCTGATCTAGGCATTGCGAATGGACAAGTACGCAGAAACAAGTTTCACAAGATTTCCTTATGGCATTGGATCTGAAGCAAATTCAGAAAAGAGATAAAAACTTAGAGGTTCAAAGGAGTAGTACCGAACCAATGAGCAAAACGTTCATATAGATCTATGGTTTTGAGATGCATAAGTGAAGGCGAAGGTCAAACAACTACCATTGCACAGAGTAAAGATTTGCGGATTCAGCTAAAGACCTATCGTATGAGCAAGAGGTAGAAGATGAACACTGAAGAACTGCGAAACCCTAGGTCAGATCTGCGGGGGAAAGGATAGAAGATTTACCGAAGCTGAGGAAGATGCGGAAGGTTGCCGCGATGCTCTGGTGCGTTCAGGTTGATGCAACGTCCAAGGACGAGGCAGAGGTCGACGGCAGCGGTGGAGCTCCGAGGCGGGCGACGCGAGGAAGACGAAGAAGGAACGGAAGGAGAAAAGAAATGACCCTTCAGTCCCATTTATAAGGCGAAAGAACATGAGTCAGGCGCGTCAATCAAGGGGCCACGAAACGGAGCTGTCACCTCGATTTCCACCGATCTATTAAACAAAGAAGCGTAATGGATAGCTTCATTATGACAGATGACGTCACTCCAGTTTGCAGTAATCAGAGAAGATGACATCATGGCGGTTTACCAATTTAAGAGAAGACGTTGAAGATGAAGTTTTTGTTAAAGGATTGACATGAACCCGTTCAAATCAATCTGGGGCCTAATGTTGGGGATATTACTGCTGGGCATAAACCGGCCTATCTGGGCCGGGTCAACTTCATCAGTATCTCCAAAAGTGATAAAGCCCAAGAAGGCAGATGAGGGCCTAAGGCCCGTAGCCGGTTCAAGACTGGTAGCTGTAAACCGGAATTTGTATATAAACTTGTATTGTAAGATAGGAATAAGGAGAGGTCAACCCGGATATGAATATCGACCGGAGTCGGGACTCTGTGAACCGACGGGAGTCACCCGTGTATATAAGGGGACGACCCGGCGGCGGTTCAAGGACAACAGACAACAACTCGAGACATAGGCGAAGCTTGTTTGCTCCCTAGTCATCGAAACCCCATCAATTCCATCACAACTAGACGTAGGCTTTTACCTTCATCGAAGGGGCCGAACTAGTATAAACTCTCTTGCGTCCCTGTGTCCGCTTTAACCCCTTCAAGCTAACCCGTCGCGATGGCTCCACGACTAAGTCCTTTCTCTAGGACATCTGCCGTGACAAAACCACGACACCTTCTATCTCAGATCTGAGGGCAAATTGTTTGTCGCTAAGAACGGGTCCTTTCTCGAGAAGGAGTTTCTCTCGAAAGAATTGAATGGGAGGAAGATAGAACTTGATGAGGTTGTCAAACCTTTACTTCAACCAAAGAGTGATGCAACACAGAAAGATGTTTTCTGTGGCGCCTACGTATGTTGAATAGGAAGTTAATGATAGTGATCATGAAGCTTCGGATCAAGTTGCTATCGAACCTCGTAGGTCGACAAGGATATGTACTACTCCTAAGTGGTACGGAAATCATGTCTTAGATATCATGTTGTTAGACAACAATGAACCTACGAGCTATGGAGAAGCGATGGTGGGCCCGTATTCTGACAAATGGTTAGAATCCTTGAAATCCGAGATAGGATCCATATATCAGAACAAAGTATGGACTTTAGTGGACTTGCCCGATGATCGGCAAGCCATTGAGATAAATGGATCTTTAAGAAGAAGACGGACGTGGGCAGTAATGTTACCGTCTATGAAGCTCGACTTGTGGGAAAGAGTCTTTTCACAAGTTCAAGGAGTTGACTATGATGAGAATTTCTCACCCGTAGCGATGCTTAAGTCCGTCGGAATCATGTTAGCATTAGTTGTATTTTTCGATTATGAAAACTTACAGATGGATGTCAAAACAAGTTTTCTTACCAGTTTTCGTAAGAAAAGTTGTATGTGATACAATAAAAGGTTTTGTCGATCCTAAGGATGCTAAAAGGTATGCTGGCTCCAGCAATCCTTCTATGGACTAGAGCAAGTATCTCGGAATCGGAATATATGTTTTGATGGAGTAATCAAAGCTTTTAGGTTTATACAATGTTTGCTAGAAACTTGTATTTACAAGAAAGTGAGTGGGAGCACTACAATATTTCTGATAAGTATATGTGGATGACATATTGTTGATCTAAAATAATGTAGAATTTCTGGAAAGCATAAACGGTTGTTTGAAGAGTGATTTTCAAAGGAAGACCTGGATAAAGCTGCTTACATATTGGGCATCAAGATCTATAGAAATAGATCAAGACGCCTGATGATACTTTCAAAGAACGCACACCTTGACATGTTTTTGAAAGAGTTCAAAATAGATCAGTCAAAGAAGGGGTTCTCACCTGAGTTGTAAGGTGTGAAGTTGAGTAAGACTCAAAGATTGACCACGGCAGAAGAAAGAGGAAGGACGAAGGTCGTCCCCTATGCTCTTGTCATAGGCTCTATACGGTATGCCATGCTGAGTACCGCACCTGATGTGTGCCTTGCCACATGTCTGGCAAGAGGGTACAAAGGTGATCTAGGAGTAGATCACCAGATAGCGGTCAAAATTATCCTTAGAGGAATAAGGAAATGTTTCTCGGTTATGGAGGTGATAAAGAGTTCGACATAAAGAGTTACGTCGATGCAAGCTTAACACCTATCCGGATAGCTCTGAGTAGAGATACCGAATACGTATAATGGAGCAACAATTTGGAATAGCTCCAAGTGGAACGTAGTAGCAGCATCTATGATATAAAGTTTTGCGAAATACATAGGGATCTGAATATGGCAAGACCCGTTGACTACAACCTCTCTCACAAGCATAACATGATCAAACCCAGAACTCATTGAGTATTAATTACATAGTGATTTGAACTAGATTAGTGACTCTAGTAAACTCTTTGGATGTTGGTCACATGGCGATGTGACCTGTGAGTGTTAATCACATGGCGATGTGAACTAGATTATTGACTCTAGTGCAAGTGGGAGACTGTTGGAAATATGCCCTAGAGGCAATAATAAATTGGTTATTATTATATTTCCTTGTTCATGGTAATCGTTTATTATCCATGCTAGAATTGTATTGATAGGAAACTCAGATACATGTGTGGATACATAGACAACACCATGTCCCTAGTAAGCCTCTAGTTGACTAGCTCATTGATCAATAGATGGTTACGGTTTCCTGACCATGGACATTGGATGTCGTTGATAACGGGATCACATCATTAGGAGAATGATGTGATGGACAAGACCCAATCCTAAGCCTAGCACAAAGATCGTGTAGTTCGTTTGCTAAAGCTTTTCTAATGTCAAGTATCATTTCCTTAGACCATGAGATTGTGCAACTCCCGGATACCGTAGGAGTGCTTTGGATGTGCCAAACGTCACAACATAATTGGGTGGCAATAAAGGTTCACTACAGGTATCTCTGAAAGTGTCTGTTGGGTTGGCACGAATCGAGACTGGGATTTGTCACTCCGTGTAAACGGAGAGGTATCTCTGGGCCCACTCGGTAGGACATCATCATAATGTGCACAATGTGACCAAGGAGTTGATCATGGGATGATGTGTTACAGAACGAGTAAAGAGACTTGCCGGTAACGAGATTGAACAAGGTATCGGGATACCGACGATCGAATCTCGGGCAAGTATCGTACCGCTAGACAAAGAGAATTGTATACGAGGTTGATTGAATCCTTGACATCGTGGTTCATCCGATGAGATCATCGTGGAGCATGTGGGAGCCAACATGGGTATCCAGATCCCGCTATTGGTTATTGACCGGAGAGATGTCTCGGCCATGTCTGCATGACTCCCGAACCCGTAGGGTCTACACACTTAAGGTTCGATGATGCTAGGGTTATAGGGAAAGTATGTACGCGGTTACCGAATGTTGTTCAGAGTCCCGGATGAGATCCCGGACATCACGAGGAGTTCCGTAATGGTCTGGAGGTAAAGATTTATATATGGGAAGTCCTGTTTTGGTCACCGGAAAAGTTTCGGGTGTTATCGGTAACGTACCGGGACCACCAGGAGGGTCCCAGGGGTCCACCAGGTGGGGCTACCTGCCCCAGAGGGCTGCGTGGGCCAAGTGCGAGAGGGGACCAGCCCCAGGTGGGCTGGTGCGCCCCCCACCAGGGCCCAAGGCGAAGAGAGAAGGGAAAAAGGGGAAACCCTAGGCTCAGATGGGCCTAAGGCCCACCTAGTGGTGCGCCCCCTGTCTCCCCCCTTGGCCGCCCCCTAGATGGGATCTAGGGCTGGCCGCCACCCCTAGGGGTGGAAAACTAGGTGGGGGCGCAGCCCCTCCCCTCCCCCTATATATACTTGAGGTTTTGGGCTGCCATACACACGAAAACATCTCCTTCTTGGCGCAGCCCTACCCCTCTCCCTCCTCGTCTCTCGTAGTGCTTGGCAAAGCCCTGCTGGAGTCCCACGCTCCTCCACCACCACCACGCCGTCGTGCTGCTGCTGGATGGAGTCTTCCCCAACCTCTCCTTCTCCCCTTGTTGGATCAAGGTGTAGGAGACGTCACCGGGCTGTACGTGTGTTGAACACGGAGGTGCCGTCCATTCGGCACTAGGATCATCGGTGATTTGGATCACGAAGAGTACGACTCCATCAACCCCGTTCACTTGAACGCTTCCGTTTAGTGATCTACAATGGTATGTAGATGCACTCTCCTTCCCCTCGTTGATTGATTACTCCATAGATTGATCTTGGTGATGCATAGAAAATTTTGATATTTTGCTACGATCCCCAACACTTAATTATTATGCCAGCTGTGCCTCATCAGATTTCACATGTTATGGAGACTCTAAAGACATTTTCAGATTTCACTGGACTTCAGGTGAATTTCCACAAGTCATCTCTTGTACCCATTAACATCTCTGATGAAAAAGCCACTCAACTTACTAATATTTTGGGCTGTAAAAAAGAAAGCACGCCTTTCACTTATCTGGGACTGCCAATGGGGTCCACCAGACCAAGAGTTGAGGAGTTCATGCCAATGGTTTCTAGATTGGATAAAAGGTTATCTGGGATTGCAACAATGATGTCATATTCAGGTAGACTCACTCACCTCAAGGCTATTATCACTGCATTACCTATATTTGCCATGTGTTGTATCAGGGTGCCCTTCACCATCTTGGATCATTTTGAAAAATCTGGCAGAAGTTTTCTTTGGTATGGTAAGGACATCAATAAATTTGGCAAATGCCTTGTCAAATGGGAACAAGTTTTCTTACCCAAGGATGCTGGTGGTCTTGGTGTTCTAGATCTTAGAGCACACAACAAAGCACTCTTGACCAAATTCCTACATAAGTTCTTCAATAAAATGGATATCCCATGGGTGCAGCTTATTTGGAGCAAATACTATGGAAATGGTGAACTACCACACTTCCCAACTAGGCTTGGCTCATTCTGGTGGAGAGGTTGCTGCTCTATTCTTGAGAAATACAAAGACCTCACAACTTGTATTGCTGGTAATGGTGACACCATTTCTTTATGGCACGACAAATGGAATGACAACCCAATGAAAGACAGTTTCCCACACCTGTACTCCTATGCCATAAACAAGGACATCTCTCTTTAGAAGGCTTGCATTAAAAGTGAGAATGATTTCTATAGCATGTTCCACCTACCTATGTCTTCTGTGGCTGTTCAACAAAGCACTGAGCTCATGGCCCTCATTAATGGTGTGATGAGTAACAATGAACCTGACATCTGGAAGTTTAAATGGGCCTCTGGACATTACAATGCTAAGAAGGTCTACTTTGAATATTTGGGATGCCCTGAGAAAGCTCCCAAACCTTTCCAATGGATTTGGAAGTCTGGTTGCCTTCCTAAACAGAAATTCTTTTTCTGGCTCCTTCTTCTGGACAGATTAAACACCAGAGATCTTCTCACCAGGAAAAACTTCTACATTCAGAGCTCCATATGTGTGTTATGTGATGATGAGCCTAATGAATACATGAAACATCTCTTCTTCTCATGTGATTTTAGCCAAAACTTTGGTTATCACTTGGATTTGAATGGAACTCTGATTTGAACTGCAATGATATGCTTATTGAAGCCAAAAACAGAACTCAGATTCAGCCCTTTAAAGAATGCCTAAATGCTGGTTGTTGGACAATCTGGAAACACAGAAACAACATCATTTTTTATAACAAGGAAAGATACTTGATCTACTGTATTTCTTGCTTCAAGGAACATTTTGGCACCATCATGAAAAGAGTCAAACCTAGTTTAAAGGAGGGAATGCAAAGTTAGTTGAACTATTTGTAAACTTTTCTTTTTTATGCTCCCCTCCTTTGTTGTAATCCATCTGTGTATAACACCCCCCATATCAATGAAAAATAGAGTTACAGTAGGGTTTTTACCCTACTGTGCTTGCTAAAAAAAGGTGCTCCACCAGATCCTGCTGCAGTTGTTGATGCACCTGTGGGTCTCGGATCTCCTGACGTATATTGAAGAAGGCAGTCCAGATTGCCGGTAGCTGGTGATCAACTTGCGCAAGAGGACTCTGCCTGTAATATGGTTCGGTGTCAAACACTGGCTCTTCCTGCTCGCTCTCAATCATGTTCTGCAAGATGACACAGCAACTCATGATCTCTCACATTTGATCATTTGACCAGGTCTGAGCGGAGTGCCGGACAACAGCAAATCGAGATTGAGCACACCAAATGTCCACTCGACATCCTTCCTGCAAGCCTCCTGAACCTTCGCAAAGTGAGAGTTCTTGCCTCCTGCATAGGGTTTGAGATAGTCTTCACAAATGTAGACCATCTCGAATAGATGCCATCAGCTAGGTAGTATCCCCTGTTGTAGTGCCGCCCATTGACTTTGAAGTTCACCGGAGGAGAATGACCTTCAACAAGCATGGCAAAGACAGGGGAGCACTGCAGCACATTGATGTCATTGTGAGTTTCTGACATACCAAAGAAGGAGTGACAAATCCAGAGGTCCTGTGTGGCCACTGTCTCAAGTACCACACTGCAACCGCCTTTGGCGCCTTTTTATATCCCTTGCCAAGAAAATGAACAGTTTTCCATTTCCAAATCATGTAGTCAATGCTTCCAAGCATCCCAGGAAATCCTCTTGCTACATTTTGTGCTAGGATCCGAGCAGTGTCTTCAGCATTGGGTGATCGCAAGTATTGTGGTCCAAACACCGCCACCATTGCCCTACAGAACTTGTAGAAACACTCAATGGTCATGGACTCGGCCATGCGCCCATAGTCGTCGAGTGAATCGCCAGGAGCTCCGTATGCAAGCATCCTCATAGCTGTCGTGCAGTTCTGGATAGAGGTGAATTCAAGTTTGCCGGTGCAATCCTTCTTGCACTTGAAGTAGTTGTTGAACTCCCGGATGGAATTCATATTCCTGAGGAAAAGCTTTCGGCTCATCCAATAACAGTGCCGAAATACTTTGTCATCGTGAAGTGGAGCGTCAGCGAAGTAGCCGGAGTAGAGTATGCAATAGCCTTCCAGATGATGCCGGTTCTTTGCTTTCAGCCGCCCGGCGCCGAGCCACCTCGCCGCGGCTTTTCATTGCTCGCGAGCAGGCAGGCCAGAGCTGCGAGCGCCTCCTCGTCGTCCGAGTCCATCGCCGAGCAGACAAATCGCCGAACACCTAGTGGGCGTGGTGGGCGCACAGCCGCCGGTATCACACCCTGCGCGGCCAGAGCGCCAGAAAACTCGCCTAGGAAGGTGGTGGAGAGGTTTCCGCGGTGAAACCTTCTCTCTTCTCCGGTGGAGAATGGCCTATCTAGTGGTGGTGGGCGGTGGGCGCGCCAGGATCGGCAAGGTGGCGACCGAGCGCTCGGGGGTGGGGGCGAATCTGGACGATTGTCTTGACTTTTCACCTGATAGTGTGGTCCAGACGTGTTTTTCCCTTCAGCCGGAGCCCCCGAACGCCCCCAGTGCGCCGGGTTCGGCCTGGGATCGCCGAGCCCAAAACGGGCCGAGCCGGCGGATTTCAGCGTCTTAGGGACGCGACTGGGTTTTTTTTCAGCGCTGGCGTGAAAAAAATCGCCCTGGAGCTTGTTGAGGAAGCGGCTGGAGATGTTGTGATACATACTGCATTGGATGGATACGATGAATCAGGATATGGTAATCGATTCTCCAGCGGCCTAGCTGTATCCAGTGTTGCTTTGCGTTATGGAGGTTGATGAGATTTTTCTTATCTTATCCTTCGAGCTCTTGTCAAGGGCAGTCAGAACGCGGCTTTCGGACTAGTCATAATGGGGGTAATTTAACTTACTACCTCTCTCTCAGTTTACAAGGCGTACCCGTGTTCTTAGGTCGTCAATTTGACCAACCTAATACAAGTCATATATTACAAAAAATATATCAATATAAACTTCAGATGTTCTATTCTTAAACCGTATAATTTTTGTGTTATATAGTTTATATTAAGGTGATAAAATTGACAACCTAGGTATACACGTAGGACTTGTAAACTGAAACGGAGGCAGTAGTAACATCACACATTTCAATACAAGATTGCTTATGTGGCGGCTAATTAATGAGAAGAGAGGGGTTTGTGGTAACTTAGGTAGTTACTGTAACATCACACATTTAAAAGTATAATGAGTTTATAGCCTAATAAATGAACTGTTTCATGATACCATTCATATGTTACTAACCATTATGGAGATAGTAACATAGACTACTAGTATAGGTAAGTTACTACTCTATATTACTCGCCACTGTGAGCAGTCTCATCCCCATGCCAGCACGGACTTTTGCCGAAATGTCAGCCACACAAAAAGGAAGAAAAAAAAGGGGACATGGGACATACTCCCACATCCTCAAGGTGACGGTGACTAAAATAGTTCACTTGCCCTGAAGATGAAATAGAAAATTGCATTTAAAGAATATGCATACGTGGTAGTGGCACCCACGGCTTTGATTCACACATGAGTAACTGATTAACAGGGTGCCCGATTCAGTATTCTAAACAAGCTTACTATTAGTGCATGGCAAGCCCAATCCGGCATTGATAGGTCAGCATTTGATAGATGCATGTTTGTTTGACTGATTTGATAAACGGGAGAGCTTGTTCGTTTCGCTGGGCTGCTTCTGTGGATGCCTCGGGTGATACACAAAAAAAAAGCTTGGCCCAGCCAACCCATATATCTATCTAAGGTTCCTTCCAAATCCCATGGCAGATCCTATTTAGCGCTTCAGGCCGGGAGCTTCTGTTCGGCGCCTGTTGTGCCTGAGCAATGTCCGGGTGCACACTGCAGCGTCCTCTTGGGCCGGCATGCGCAGGAGCTGCGCAGCGAACGCCAAAAAACTGCAAAAAGAGCATTCCCAGGAAATCTCTCGGCATTGATTCCTTATGAGAGCTCACCTAACCACTAGAGCCATTGTGGACGTGCGACTGATAATAGGGACACTAATATATGAACAAGTATGGCCGCACTATTTACTGCACAATATTGTCTATTGTATCACTAAGATTTTTGAATTGTTTGAAAAAAAATCATGAATTTGAAAATTTTCGTCATTTTTGAAAAAAGTTCATCATTTTCGAAAAAAAATCACAAACTTAAAAAAAGTTCATTGATTTTGAAAACAATTCAAGACAAATTGAAAAAAAGATCATCGATTTTGGAAAAGTTCATGACAAAATGAAAGAAGTTGATCTATATTAACAAAATGTTCATCGATTTTGGAAAAAGTTCACCAAGTTTGAAAAAGAGTTCATCGATTGTGAAAAGTGCAGGAATTTGAGAAAAAATGATCAACAAAATGGAAAAAAGTTCCTCAATTTTGAAAAGAAGTTCACAAAACTCGGAAAAGGTTCATCGACTTGAAAAAACACAAATTTGAAAAAATTGATCAATATTAAAAAACTTTCATCGAAATTAAAAAATGTTAGTGGATTAAAAAAAGTGCACAAATGTTGAAAAAAGTACAGCAAATTTAAAGAAAGGTCACTGAATTGAAGAAAAATTTCACGTATTTTGAAAAGAAAAATTCGAATGAGGAAACAAATAAAAATAAAAATAAAACAAAAATGGAAAAAGTTGAAAGAAGAAATAGAAGAAGGAAAAACTTGATGGCTACCGGATCATGCTGTATGGCGTGGTGGTTATACCTGGTACATCGATGAGGAGGTCACTGGGTTTGCGGATTAAGATAGAAAAATTACGCTCTATGGGCCGGCCCAGCGTGGGTCGCTTCATTGCCCGTTTGTAAAATACATTGTAACAGGCGCCTAAAGCACCAAATAGGAATTGCCCTTCAGACGCCCGATATAGTGCATTTAGCAAATTGGCGATCACAGATCTTTCAAACTTGATAGGCCCATCTATTTTTTCTCCTATCAATTTTAACCCGGAAAAAAACTAGGCATGTAATGGGATCAAACACGAGAGCTCATCTCCGAAGGAAGCGAATCAACAACCAGGCTATCTCACCTGCTTGTGCACAATTACTTCGTTTCTTCCTTTTATCTCGTTCTTAAGTTCGGTTTGTTCTTTGTTCTTTTCTTTTTCTTATTCTTTTTCTTTTTTTGTTTACTTGAATGCGTTTTCCCTTTAATTCATGAATATTTTTTAAAATTGATGTGTTCTTTTTAATTATATGAAGTTTTTAAAATTTGATGAACTTTTTTCAATTTGGATGATCTTTTTCAAATTTGATGAACTCTTTTTAGATTAGGTGAACTTTTTAAAATTTCATATTTTATTTTTAAAATTCGATGAACTTTTTTCAAATTCGATAAACTTTTGTCCTATATCGATGTTTTTTTCAAAAAAATTGGTGAAAGTTTTTCAAGTTGGAGAACTTTTTTCATGAACTTTCTAAATTCGTGAACTTCTTTTTGAAGTTCGTCAATTTGTTTCAAATTCTCAAATTTGTTTATTTTTTTGAATAGTCATTGGTCAAAGAGTCTAATGGTCACTGACCACTGGTCAGGACATGAACGAATGACCGAGCAGGAAAAGAAATCAAGCCGAGCGATCTGACTCCGACCGAGCGCTCGAGCAGGCATTCACACTTAATGGGCTGGCCCAGCTGGCAGTTCACGTAAGGTCCAGCAGACGAACTGGCGCTTGAAATGCCAATTAGGAGCTCCCCCATATCCAAGGAAGGAATATTTTTTCCGGGCCTTCTTTTCGGGATAGTCCACAAGGCAGGAGTGACGTTCCTACTTGGGCCAGTCCACTACGTTATGTTAGTTAAGATTTTTCTATTTTCTGGCGTTATTAGTTCCAGCATAGATAGAAGCCACAGAGGCGCGTTGCGGTTCCTCGTCGCTGCCGCCATATGAGATATTTAGGTCCCCTCGCCTCGGGCTGCCATATTGGCGCGGAGAGATGGGGGGACCTCAGATCTTCAAGACCTCTATATTTTTCGTCAACATCTAGTGATCATCATAGTTTTCTAAGAATAAACATACTCTCGTAGTCTCGTTCTTTTGGCAGTGCAATGAGGTTAGCGAGTATGTTGCTATGTTAAGTATTTTTTGTTAGTTTGATTCTTTATGGAGGTGAAATCTTTTATGGACACCATGGAAAAGATATAATAATTCGATGTCTTGCATTTCTAGGGGATCATCCCTAGCCCAAGTATGTTCGTCGATTAAGGCTACCCATTCGTTTTGGATGGGCGGCTCAAAGCGTTTTCAAAAATCATTATTGGTACTATTCGTGCAGTTGAAAGAGTGACAACATGGTTGCACCAGTCCAATTGTTGCCTCTTTACGCAAGTCTTTGTAATATTTCTTGAAGCAGGGATTGATACTGCGAAGATGTTTTCAAGAAATTTTATTGTAATTCTTAGCCATATGAGTTACATTGTATTTTCTTGGATTTTAGGTCCAATTTAGTATACCTGTAATTATTATGAGTATAAATAAAGTTACAAGTGTTTCTAAAAAAAGTTTTAGCATAGATCTGGTGTAGGTTCAGTTGGAAATTTTCTGGTTCATGAGCACTTCCGTTATTTTTTATTTTTTGCGGGTGACCTCTTCCAGTATAATACAACATATTTTTTTAATAAACGATTAACATTTTAAAATAGTAGATATTTTTAATACATCACAGGGAAAAAGAATTAGAAGAAAACGAAACAAAATTTAAAAAGGGAATAATGATAAAAATAATAGTAAGCAGATGTAGGACAAAAATGTAAAACAAAATTTAAAATAATAAGAAAGAATATAAAGAAAACCTAAAGGAATACTGAAGAAAACCAGTGATACAGAAAAATGGTAAACAAGTACAATAAGCCAACACAATAAACCCATCGCCAAAATGGAATGGGCAAAACCGAATAACTCGTGGCTGGCCTAACGTGGAGCGCTGTAACCGAGCACTTGTTCTGAATCGCAATAGGCAATATATAGTAATTGTGCTTATTTTCCCGTGTCACAGACATAAAAGTGTTTTGCCAAGATACTAGCATTGGGTAATGTGTGGAATATTTGGGCATTGATATTGGCCAATCTGTACCAAGAGTGACATCGTTCCTGTCATTTTCTCGTGGAAACAAAGGCTGCTACTCCCTCCGTCCGGAAATACTTGTCCTTGAATTGAATAAAATGGATGTATCTATAACTAAAATAAGTCTAGATACAACCATTTCGAGAACAAGTATTTCCGGACGGAGGGAGTACAATATATTTTAGGAAAAATAAAATACATTGATGCTTCCGTCGTTGTGTGCTTAGCTTAACGGAGCCAAACCACCAACCAAGCGATGATACATTAACAAACATATACTCTGACACTAGAATGTCTTTTCTCTAGATAAACTAGCACCTAGAACATAGAGTGAGATTTCTCTGTTAAGAGAGTCGTGCTTTTTATGACACTTTTAGGGAAAAAGGTACACCACAATTATCAAAAGCCCTCACCGAGAATATAAGACATTATCCAACAGAAAGAAATGCAGGAAATTAAGCCGGCCTTTCAAAAGTTCATGCTAACAACCAACGTGTTAAAACTCCCTTTGAGAAGAACGCAACGTGGTTAAAATTATTTGGTCACGATTGCACTCATGCATAGTTCTTGTGGCATGCTTTTAGTAGTCTAAAACAAAGAGAATAACATGGTGTATGAGATAAAGTAACCATCATATTAGCAACACGTCATGAACATATCAGGAAAAAGGGGTTGGCTGTTAAAACTAAGAAAAATGATTACATTACTTCATGTGCATTTTGCCTTTCTAAATGTAAAGTGTACATCAAGGCGTTTGGATGAATGTTTTTCTATTAGGTTAGTTATTATTCTATCCACATGTACTAAGTGGAAAGTAGTCTAAAAGACTAAAACAAAGAGACGAACATGGTTTAAATGAAGTTATCTTGAAAGGTTAGAACACATGTGCTCTTCAAGATTTACCTTTGACCGACTAATTTTCTCTCTTTCAGTATATATACATAATACAAGAAAAAACATTATCTTAAGAATATAATTTTTGAGACAATCTAAACAAATGATCTACAAGATCTGAATCTAAATGTTGAAAACAATATTCAAAGTCAAAGCATTAATAATGTGATTTATGCCATGTCTGAAATAATATGTATTTGTCATATGGAGAGAGTTGTGACTAACTGCAAGTACATTCCTCTATGTGGAGCAGCATCTCAAACAAATTTATCAGCAGGGGACATGAAGATGGACACGGCCATCAGTGCGGCACCGTGCATTGTAGGCACGGCGCTACCCCCATTGGAACAACTTGCTGGAAAAATGGGCAGCCATCGATAGTCTGGGCCCCAACATCGCCGCCCTCAAGAGAAGCTTGTGCGCGCCCATACAGTTTCAACCTATTATTACAATTTTCCCATCATCCTTGTAACTTGTCCACGCATATTCAAAACCAACAAGAACCTCTTATATTTCAATATTTGTTCGGTAAGATCTTGTACAATAACATTTTCTTTTTCATCCGTAACCTTAGGTATATTTTTCACAATCTCTTGTGCAACCTAACTCTATCAACCATGAATGAATAGTTGATTTAGGATTATGGGAGCTTGCTCGCTCCCCCACTTTATAGTACAATGCGGTAGGGGGGGGGGACACATGCGCCCCTACATGTGCTACCGGTGAGTACATTTATCTTATGACCAAAAGCACTTAATGCCGCGATAAGTATCCTAGAGGTTATATCCACAACCTTAGTCTAAATGTGCGGCACAATGCCAGAGTCATTGCCACCAAATTAAAGATCTCCTCATACTTGCATGATGCTAGTGGCAACAATCTTGATGTCTAAGTTGGTGCAAAATTAACATGGATGCTTATCCATTGTTCGCACATGTGGCAAGCAATGTTATGTTGGCGGTGGATGCATACCAAAGCGAGCCTCGAGTGGTGCTCGTAGTGCTATAGTTAAATGTTCACGTGCTAATCTTTCCCATCCGCCGAAGATGATGCTCACACTAGCAGGTGAGAACCCTGCAAGGCACTAAAAGAAGATGGTAGTATGCAAACACCAAAAATGAAGTTTAATCATGTGGAAATGCCTAAAATCATGACACACATTGTAATCTACAAACACTAGTATACAATCGGGCTTCGAAAGCAGTTTTTCACATTGCCCGGAGGCGGTTTCCTAATCCGCTTCAAAGCCGTGAAACTATTACTCCGCACGGTAGCGAAAGTTATAGAAACCACCCCCAATGTCATAGACAACACAGACAGTTTTGAACCCGTAACCGCTTCCAATGCTTTACGTGCCACATCTGGTTTCCTATGAATAACCACCTCCATTTGTTATTTCTGGGATCTAATTATTTCCTATTAGGTACCTACCACTGCTAATGATAGTCAGATGAAACACTGTAATACAAAAGTACAAAGACAACATATCCTTCATTGCAGTACCCAACTACCCATAGTATAAAAGTTTTACAAGTTCAAATGATACAATAACATTGAAGTACAAAATCATCCTTTGTTCTATCTATGTGTTGTCTTGGCTAATTGTCATCGTTGTCGGAGTTGACGATACAATTTGGTCATAGTCGATCAGTAATATGTCCACAAACAATGATATGCATCCTTATGACCTTTACGTGTAATGGAACTATGCTTTTTTGACACAAGTACAATAGCCCTCATGGAGGATGTCAAAACATCGTCCGAGGACACCAGGAAAATGCTTTGTTTTAAATAAAACTGCTTTACTCTAATCTGATTAGAAGCGCAATTACAATAGCCCCCGAGCTTTAAGTTAGTTTACCAAACTGGATTGAGAGTCGAGTTATAACTTGATGCCTATGTTTTTTATGAACACGTATATCCAGTAGCCCGTGAGACTCGTGTTGGTTCCACAAGGAACCAATAGTTGATTTAGGATTATGTGCCCCTCATTATATTCGGGGACCATTGCCTCTAAAAGCACGAGTTAGATAAATACAAATGATGTCAGCCATTCAACCAACTATATCCAACCATCTTGCCCCACTTCAATGATGTATCCATCACATCACCAATAAATTTAAAACAACATTATTAATTAAATAAATTAATTTTATTTTTAAAACAAGAATAATTTTAAATATTTTATAAAAAACATGAATGTCTTATTAATTGCACTAATAGCAATTGTTTAGGCACACCTTTATTCTTTGTAGTTGTCCCCATTTACCCCATTCTAGGGCCATCTTGATCCTTTCAACAACCATGTCCTAGATTATATATAGGGAGTAGCACACGGCATCATATAGGTTTCATCGATCGTAGAGTTTGGATGCTTGCATTTCTAAGATTAGCCTAACTGTCCACTGGATCTGATTATGGATATTCAGTTCGGTGCTCCGGCTCATCTGCACCTGGTGAACAGTAAATTTTTGAAAAATACCAAGAAAATTTTATAAATCATGAATTTTTGAGGTGGAAGATGTTCCAATGCGTGATGTTGGTGCCAAATTTCAGTTTGTTCAGACATCTGAGTCATGACAAAAAAGGCAAAATTGGTCAAAATGCTACGTGAACAGTAAACTTTCTTACTGCTTCAATTTTGTTTTTTTGCTGAGAGCTATTGAAATATCCAAACTCCACGAAACTTGCCATGGACTTCAAGCACACGAGCATGTAGCATCACAAAAAAATTCAAAGGTTTTTTTTTTACTATTTAAACGAATTTACTGTTCACATCGGCTGCAGATGCGCCGGAGAGCCAAAACGCCTATTCTGAATAGATTACAACTATACTAATGAAATGATCCGCTCCTTCGAAATCTCCGACGACTGCATTTCTAAAGAGAGAGGAAAAAACTTGAACCAAACTGGGCCCTGTAACAATTTCCTAGAACATATATATACGTGATCTTAGTTATCTCCTCCACACACTTCCATGCATGCGTGCGTGCAGCGACGAGTCGTCGATGGACCAAGATACCAAGAATCTAGCGGGAACGCTAGCTAGCATCACCACTAACCGGTTCCCGGTCAATATTGGCATGCATCCGGTCTTGCTGAAAAGAACTGATTAAATATATCCTTGCTCTCACCGTGCCTTCTAGAAAGGTGAATTAAACGGATTCGGTTTCAAAAAAAAAATAAAAAAAATAAAAATTACACGGATTCACCTCCTTGGACACCGTACCCCAGAGCCAAAATGCTTGTCCTAGCCTGACGTCGGTAGATAATCAATTCATCTTTCCGGTAAAAGTCAGTTTAATTTACCTGACCGGTGAAGGCTTGATCTGGAGAGGCCGAAGAGGAGACGTACGGGGGATTTGTCTGGTAAAAACTCTTGGGTTGATTTCAGAAGTCCAGGCGCTTCTCACATACAGGACACCGCTGGTCAACGTCTAGTCTCGTACTACTGATAATCCGACAGCGACCTGATGAGAGTGCATCTGCTTGTTTGATCGGTCGAGCGATCAACTGTTAGTTCTAGTGAAATTGTTTTCCTTTCAGACGGCAATTTTCGTCTTCTTTGGCACGTGAGCCCCCGGCTAGCTTTTACAGTTGAAGCTTAACTAAGGCTCGATCTAGAACTCTCATTCTCATGGACATGGTATGCAAATCGCTAATCAGGCTGGGACAATATTCAAATTCTGCACGTGCATTTTTTCTTTTTTCTTGCGAAATCTGCACGTGCATCTAGCTAGGACTAGCTCTTGAAACGTGACCCCTTTTCACCCGAGCACTAGCTACAAAACTTTGTACTGCTATCACGTAAAGATATACCGTACGACTAAAGCTAGACTCTGCACAAATTTTATGGTCAAAAGAGATGTAAGCATAGTCAATAATACAACCAGTTGATGGCTATATGAAGCTGCCATGGTATCTATAGCCATCTACTGTAGTCACTCATATAGTGACAGGCTGTAAGGGAAAAACCTCTTAGTTCCTGGTTGTATCTATACCTATACGGGGAAACAAAAATTAATAATTATGAAAAATTCAAAACAGTTCATATTTTTTTACAATAAATCTGATTTTCTATTGCACTAGTATATAAATTTTCACTTAAAAACTCAACGTTGACTTCGGGGCAAAAAATAACAAAATTTATTTGCTATTATGGAGTCACTATTGACACTATTTTGGCCTTTTTTTTGCAAAGAAGTCTAGGGGTTTTTATTTTTGCGAATGTTTTTTCACAAGTACAATGGAAGGTCAAGTTTATTTCAAAAATATTTTTAGAATTTTTATTTAAACTAACTATTTTTCCATATAGGGTGTATACACCCATAGATCAAACGTCTGCCTCCCAGGCTATAAGCATCTCTCTTTGTCTTTCTTTGCATTAATTGTATTTGTCTAGAGAAGTACAATATACTTAGGTTCTTTCGTGAGAGTTCGTTCTTCTCATTTTTTATGTCTCTTTTCTTCACATGGACGTTGTCATGTAAGAGCAAGTACAATAGAGTGACATACGTGGGCTGTAAGAGATGCCATATCAGATTTTTGCCTAATTGAAGGAGATAGAAGAGAAATGGGCTACAAACTTACAACCGAATATAACACGAGACCGAATAACCTTTGTGAGGGAAAGAGGTGGGTCATATATTAATGGTATAAACATACTAGTATGACTAATTATTGTATGGGTGTCTATTAAATTGGTTATAAGTGACATGACAACTCCATATAGCTGATTTTTGGCTATATTATTAACCATGCTCTAGGCAAGCTATAGGCCCTCCACTATGTAGACCAAAAGAGGCGTCAAATTTCCTTTTCTTTGGGCATTGATTTACTCCATTGCCCAACCGATGCCACAAAAAAATTCTAGGCATCGGAGCATCTACTTGCTCCGATGCCAAACTGACAAAGCAGCAAACAATTACTCTTGGTAGACCACCCAAGGAAGCAAAGTAGCCTAAAGGTTGTCTCGTAAGGGCATCTCCAACAGCTGTAAGATAGGTGTTGGTAAATTTGCCAACTAGGACATAGTGATAATGTGGCATGTAATAAATGTGGAGAGAGAGCAAAGTTGTATGTAGAATAACCAACAACCTTTGCACAAGCTCCAAGGTGAAATAGAGAGCAATCACATTTATTTTCTCATCATCTATTGGATAGCTTAGATACAATCTATTGAAATAGTTGTATGATAGCTTGTTGATTGATGACATGAACATTTTACCAACAAGACTAACATACAATCCATTGGAGATGTCCTAAGTAAGCAGTTCATAACTCATTTGATTTTTCAATGCATGTGAGGGTCCCACTTTTTTCAGGCTAGGAACACACACATTATGAGCTAGGTGCCAAATATTTTTTTAGTGCATCGCTGCCTAGCCAATAATACTTTAATACATTGGACATCGACCACATTGTGGAAGATTTTATTGTACTTAGTCTAAGAGTCCCGACTCCTCCCGTGTCGCCCCTGCGCGGCGACCGGGGGAACCCTAGCGCCGCCGCGTCCTCGTCCCTCCCCCAACCTTTCCTCCTCACCGCTGCCGGGGCGCGTCGCCGGGCAAAGCCCGGTCGGCGTCGGCGTCGGCGGGATCTCTTCTTCCACGACTCGCTGGATCTGGCGCGGGCAGATCGCGGCGATTGTTGGCGGCGTGGGCTTGGGGGCGACGGCAGGGCTCATGCTCGCGGTTTCCCCTGGTGTGCGTGGGAGTCCGCTCGGGGCGCGCGACGGCGACCCTCGGCAAGCGGTGGCGGGCGCTGGGCTCTCGGCGACACTCCGACGTGTGTAGGCGGCGCTGGCGTGTGCAGGCGGCGGTGGTCCCTGTGCGCGGTCGGCGGCTCCGTCTCTGACCCAGATGGCACGGGGGATGTCGGCGGCCCGGTGTGGCCGGCGATCTGGATGCGGTGGTGCTGGCGGCTCGCTGATCTGCCGGTGCTCCAGGATTCTGCCTGGTGGTGCTGGTGGTGACGGCGGCCCGTGCACGAGAGTTGGATCCCTTCGAATTGATCTGGGTGAAAACTTGCCTTCGGCGTCTGCTAAGGTCGGCGGTGGCGGCGCTATCTGCGTCGTTTCCTTCTTGAAGGCATCGCCGTGGAGAAGTTCAAGTCCACTCTCTGCTACCTTCGGGGGAAACCCTAGATCGGATGATCGGATGACGGCGGCGCTCTGGTGTCGTTCCTCCCTTGGGGGCGTCATTCTTGGAGGTACACACGTGATCGAGGGACCAGAGGATGGATTCTTTGGTGGAGCGGTGATTCAACCTACACACTGATGGCGACGGATCTTGACGGCGTGGCGCAGTGCGGATTCGGAGTTTGCTGTGGGAGGATGGACTCGCGCAGGAAGACGACGCTGTCGGGCGTCGTGGTGGCGTCGATGGCAGAGAGACCTGGCATGGTACATGCAACAGTACAACTCTGAAGATGGATTGATTGCAGGTGGCTGCGGCGGCCTCATACCCGGCAGACGTCCTGATTGAGGAGTGCGCCGGACTGGTAGGTGCCCCATACCAGGCAGGCGTCCTGGTTGGGACCTCAGGTCTTAAATGTTTAGGTTTGGCTGCAATGTCTGTTTGGTATTAGGCCCAGACTATCTGCGCCCCTTCATCAATTGGATAACTGTATCAACAGTTGTTGCTTAGACGGTGGCTTTAGTCTTGTTGTTGTTTGGCTTTGTAAGGTCTTGTGAGAACAATTAATAAAATGACCATATGCATCGTCCAGATGTAAAGACTGGGGGTCATCTTCTTTTTCTAAAAAAAACTTAGTCTAAGAGTTGGCTGGATGATCCTGGTCAGTGATGCTGCTCCCGGACAACTCTAGTTTGAGGAGTTCAACAAGATGTACGTACGCGCTTAATAGTCATACCAATGGAGAGGATAGTCTTTGTCTAACATGCAATCAATCGGTCAGTAACGCAATTAAGCATGTGTACATGCGTGATGCGTGTATGGAACATAAGTAGGACCAGTAAAACCTGCCAAAGGAGAATATCAGGGGCCGGGGGCGTACCTCGTCCAAACGAACTGTTTCTTTCTGCTCCCATCGATCGGAAGCTCGGCGGTAGCTTCGCAGGGCGACCGTGAGGACGACGTACGTACAACACGAGTACGACACCATGCACCGTACGATTGATCCAGATGGTGAGATTGAAGATGGAGTAATGGCATCTCCAATCGCTGCCATGCAAATTTGCTCTCGCATCTGTTCGCTGACATGGATACGGAAGCCAATCAGTACAAGCTACCCGCATACATCTCAAACCGAATTTAAACCGAATTTAAACATGCCGGACGTAATTTGTGCAAACCGACTTATTTTCACATAAACCGTAACACATTCATTACAATTCAAACATTTTTATTCAAAAAAGCTGCCGAACACAAACTTATCCTACGGCGGCCCATCGTCCACTTCCTTTGTATTCCGCATCGGCGACCACATTCTCCATCCGCCGTCTCCATGAACACCAGTGGTGTTTAAAACCCGTGAAGTGAAGGTGCGGTCTGCGATGAGGAAGAGTAGGACATGGAAGACGGACCGGCCCAATTAGGACACAATGCCCTGCCGCCTCCCCCATGTCCTACTCATCCTCGGAGGAGTTTGCGACCTGTCCGCCGCCGGTGTCGGTGGATGTGAGGTCAATGATGGACGTGGATAGTCCGTCACTGTCCACCTGCCGCATGCGCCCCTGAAAATTGGACGACGACACATAGGACGCATTGCTGGCGGCGTTCTCAACCTCGGCCGCCACCGCTGCCAGCGCGTGTGTTGTCATGTCCGTGTCCGGCTGCGCCGTCTTTTCGTTGCGAGCGGTGCGTTGAGCAGACAAGGCCTCGTAGAGCGCCCGCTGCTCTGCAATGAAGTTCGGGTTCGGCGCGACCATGGCGGCCATGGCCTCCTCGCCTGCGCGTTCGCCGTAGATTTGGCCCTCCGCTAGCCGGTGCTACTTCAAGAGGAACATGTTGTACCGCTGTTCCTCTTGCGCCTACCAAAACACCGACTTGGGAGCCGATGCGGGCTGCTCCTCCCCCATCATGGCGGCGTCGAAGTGCGCCTGCACCTGCTCCATGGTCCATCCGGCAAGCATAGGCGTGAGGTCTGACACCGTGTCGTCGTCTGAGCCTGGTCCATCATGGGTCATCGTCGGAGACCCCAGGCGTGTTGGGGAACACAGTAATTTCAAAAAAATTCCTACGCACACGCAAGATCATGGTGATGCATAGCAACGAGAGGGGAGAGTGTTGTCTACGTACCCTCGTAGACCATAAGCGGAAGCATTATGATATCGCGGTTGATGTAGTCATATGTCTTCACGATCGACCGATCCTAGTACCGAAAGTACGGCATCTCCGCGATCTGCACACGTTCGTCTCGGTGACGTCCAACGAACTCACGATCCAGCAGAGTGTCGAGGGAGAGCTTCGTCAGCACGACGGCGTGATGACGGAGATGATGATGCTACCGGAACAGGGCTTCGCCTAAGCACCGCTATGATATGACCGAGGTGGATTATGGTGGAGGGGGCACCACAGACGGCTGAAAACAATCAACTTGTGTGTTCTAGGGTGCCCCCTGCCCCCGTATATAAAAGAGCAAGGGGGAGGCCGGCCGGCCTTGGGGCGCGCCAAGGAGGGGGAGGAGTCCTCCTCCTAGTAGGAGTAGGACTCCCCCTTTCCTAGTCCAACTAGGAGGAGGGAGGAGGAAGGAAGGAGAGGGAGAGAGGGAGGGAAAGAGGGGGTTCCGTCCCCCCTCCTTGTCCAATTCGGACTCCTAGGGGGGGCTAGCCCTATTGGCCCTCCTTTCTCTCTCACAAGGCCCATGTTGGCCCATTAGTTCCCCCGGGGGTTCCGATAACCCCCCTGACACTCCGATAATTATCCGTTGACCCCCCAGAACTCATCTAGTGTCCGAATATAGTCATCCAATATATCAATCTTTATGTATCGACCATTTCAAGACTCCTCATCATGTTCGTGATCACATCCGGGACTCTGAACTACCTTCGATACATCAAAACACATAAACTCATAATACCGATCTCCACCGAACGTTTAAGCGTGCGGACCCTACGGGTTCGAGTACTATGTAGACATGACCGAGAGATGTCTCCGGTCAATAACAATAGCGGAACCTGGATGTTCATATTGGCTCCCACATATTCTACGAAGATCTTTATCGGTCAAACCGCATAACGATATACGTTGTTCTCTTTGTCATCGGTATGTTACTTGCCCGAGATTCGATCGTCGGTATCTCAATACCTAGTTCAATCTCGTTTCCGGCAAGTCTATTTACTCGTTCCGTAATGCATCATCCCGCAACTAACTCATTAGTCACATTGCTTGCAAGGCTTATATTGATGTGCATTACCGAGAGGGCCCAGAGACACCTCTCCGACAATCGGAGTGACAAATCCTAATCTCGATCTATGCCAACTCAACAAACACCATCGGAGACACCTGTAAAGCATCTTTATAATCACCCAGTTACGTTGTGACGTTTGGTAGCACACAAAGTGTTCCTCCGATATTCGGGAGTTGCGTGATCTCATAGTCATAGGAACATGTATAAGTTATGGAGAAAGCAATAGCAACAAACTAAACGATCATCGTGCTAAGCTAACGGATGGGTCAAGTCAATCACATCATTCTCTAATGATGTGATCCCGTTAATCAAATGACAACTCATGTCTATGGTCAGGAAACATAACCATCATTGATTCAACGAGCTAGTCAAGTAGAGGCATACTAGTGACATTCTATTTGTCTATGTATTCACACATGTACTAAGTTTCCGGTTAATACAATTCTAGCATGAATAATAAATATTTATCATGATATAAGGAAATATAAATAACAACTTTATTATTGCCTCGAGGGTATATTTCCTTCAGTCGCTCACTTGCACTAGAGTCAATAATCTAGATTACATTGTAATGATTCTAACACTCATGGAGTCTTGGTGCTGATCATGTTTTGCTCATGAGAGAAGCTTAGCCAACGGGCCTGCAACATTCAGATCCGTATGTATCTTGCAAATCTCTATGTCTTCCTCCTTGACTTGATCGCGGATGGAATTAAAGCGTCTCTTGATGTGCTTGGTTCTCTTGTGAAATCTGGATTCCTTTGCCAAGGTAATTGCACCAATATTGTCACAAAATATTTTTATTGGACCCGACGCACTAGGTATGATACCTAGATCGGATATGAACTCCTTCATCCAGACTCCTTCATTCACTGCTTCGGAAGCAGCTATATACTCCGCTTCACATGTAGATCCCGCCACGACGCTCTGCTTGGAACATCACCAACTGACAGCTCCACCATTTAATAAAAACACGTATCTCATTTGTGACTTAGAGTCATCCGGATCAGTGTCAAAGCTTGCATTGACGTAACCATTTACGACGAGCTCTTTGTCACCTCCATATACGAGAAACTTACCCTTAGTCCTTTTCAGGAATTTCAGGATGTTCTTGACCGCTGTCCAGTGATCCATTCCTGGATTACTTTGGTACCTCCCCGCTAAATGATAGCAAGGCACACATCAGGTTTGGCACAGAGCATTGCATACATGATAGAGCCTATGGCTGAAGCATAGCGAACAACTTTCATTTTCTCTCTATCTTCTGTAGTGGTCGGGCATTGAGTCTGACTCAACTTCACACCTTGTAACACACGCAAGGACACTTTCTTTGCTTGATCCATTTTGATATTCTTCAAAACTTTATCAAGGTATGTGCTTTGTGAAAGTCCAATTAAGCATCTTGATCTATCTCTACAGATCTTGATGCCCAATATATAAGCAGCTTCACCGAGGTCTTTCATTGAAAAATTCTTATTCAAGTATCCTTTTATGCTATTCATAAGTTCAGTATCATTTCCGATCAACAATATGTCATCTACATATAATATCAGAAATGCTACAGAGCTCCCACTCAATTTCTTGTAAATACAGACTTATCCAAAAGTCTGTATAAAACCATATGCTTTGATCACACTATCAAAGCATATATTCCAACTCTGTGAGGCTTGCACCAGTCCATAAATGGATCGCTGGAGCTTGCACACTTTGTTAGCACCTTTTGGATCGACAAAACCTTCTGGTTGCATCATATACAACTCTTCTTTAATATATCCATTAAGGAATGCAGTTTTGACATCCACTTGCCAAATTACATAATCATAAAATCATAAAATGCGGCAATTGCTAACATGATTCTGACGGACTTAAGCATCACTACGGGTGAGAAGGTCTCATCGTAGTTGAAAGGATCGATATGGTTGACTAGAGGGGGGGGGATGAATAGGCAACTAACAATTTTTAGCTTTTCTTTAACAATTTAAACTTTGCATCAAAGTAGGTTGTCTAGATATGCAACTAGGTGAGCAACCTATATGATGCAACAAGGATAGGAACACAAGCAAGCAAATAATATGAAACAGATAAGCTTGCACAAGTAAAGGCACGAGATAACCAAGAGTGGAGATGGTGGAGATGAGGATGTGTTGCCGAAGTTCCTTCCCTTTGAGAGGAAGTACGTCTCCAATGGAGCGGTGTGGAGGCACAATGCTCCCCAAGAAGCCACTAGGGCCACCGTATTCTCCTCACGCCCTCACACAATGCAAGATGCCGCGATTGCACTATTGGTGCCCTTGGAGGCGGCGACCGAACCTTTACAAACAAGGTTGGGGCAATCTCCACAACTCAATTGGAGGCTCCCAACGACACCACGAAGCTTCACCACAATGGACTATGGCTTCGCGGTGACCTCAATCATCTAGGATGCTCAAACACACAAGAGTAACAAGATCCGCAAGGGATTAGTGGGGGAAATCAAATTTCTCTTGGTGGAAGTGTGGATCGAGGCCTTCTCAACCACTCCCGAACAAATCAACAAGTTTGATTGGCTAGGGAGTGAGATCGGGTGAAAATGGAGCTTAGAGCAATAATGGAGCTTGGGGATGGAAAAGATGAGTCAACGGGGAAGAAGGGGACCCCTTATATAGTGTAGGACAAAGATACAACCGTTACCCACCAACCAACCCACGGCCAGCGGTACTACCGCGCCTGGCCAGCGGTACTACCGCAGGGCCGCGCGGCACTACTGCTTGCTACCAAGGGGCACTACCGCACAGCTATGCGGTACTACCGTACTGGCCCGCGGTACTGCCGCAACCCCAGCGACAGTAAGGACAAATCTGAGGCGCAGGAACTGAGGGCGGTACTGCCGCAAGCGCGGTACTACCGCGCCTCCATGCGGTACTACCGCAAGGCATAAATCCCCTAGCCAAGGGGGAGGAAACATCCGTGCCTACTTCCGCAAAGAAACGGAAGTAGCAAAAACCCGACACAGTAGTACTGCCGAGGGGCGGTACTACTGCCTGACAGCATAGCACGGTACTACCGCAGAGCGAAAGCGGTACTACCGCGGTAGGTGCGGATGTAAAAAATTACATCCGCCCCTACTATCGCGAAGGAGCGGTACTAGCCTGGTGGGCAGCGTTAGTGCGGCTCCAGGGGAGCGGTACTACCGTGGGCACCTGCGGTACTTCCACGCCACCGCACGGTACTACCGCTGATGCCTACAGTACTACCGCTTTCCTGGGAGCAGTACTACCGCGACCCAACTCAGCAGCCAGAACTAGGGAGGCAAGAAAACGGAGGAAGCTCCAAGGGAAAAGGAGGGGACAAGAAGGAGACGTGTATGTGATGATTCCACCCAAACCTTCCAACGCAGACCCCCCCCCCTTAATAGTACGGCTTTCCGACGACTCAAATCCACCAAAAAGAAACGTAGAAAAGACGCCGTCTTCAGCAGTCTTCGAGGGGCACCCAACCGTCTTGTGCCTAGCGATGAAATGTCTAGGATACTCAAGGCACACGATTAGTCCACAAACGTGTTTTCATCAATCACCAAAACACCTTGGGGATAAATATGCCCTTACAATCTCCCCCTTTTTGGTGGATTGATGACAATACAGGATTTGCACAAGGGAAATAATATAAAGTAACCGCAAACCCCTCCTCTCTAGAATATAGACGGGCTCCCCATAGATGTGTGCCACCTAGATGAGTTCTTTGGACTACACGACACACATACTAGGATCAAAGCTCCCCCTATATTATAGAGACAAGGCATATCTATCACTAGACAAGATAGCACAAACATAAGTTAACTAAGATAGATAGAGTGCATATGTCTTACACCATATGGAGGATAGGACTCGAAGGCACAAACCAAACAAAAGCAAACGAGGCAAACGAGGTCCAAATGACAAAGCATACAAACACACCAAGCACGACACAACGCAAATCCCTACACTCTCTCCCCCTTTGGCATCGAGACGCCAAAAAGGCAGAGAGGACACCTACACACACGGGGTGGCTCAGGCAGAGAAGTTGTCCCACTGCTCCTCGTGCTCCTCGTCAGACTCAGCGACAGGGACGGTCTCCTCAATGTCTTCCTCTGAACTGGTCCACTTGTATCCCTGCTTCGACATCCAGGCATCCTCAGGTGTGATGACGTCCTCAGACCCGCCAGACACATCCTCTCCAGAGAGCCTCATAACCTTCTTGTCATGGCGGCGACTCTCCTTGTCTGCCATGTGAGCCCCGTACTGTCCCTTTGCCTGCATGCAGAAGAGAGTCTTCATCTTGTCCTTTAACTTCATGGCCCACGACGGCTCAGAGGAAGGTGTGGTGGACCTAGCAGCATGGTCCTCAGCAATATTCTCAGCAGCAGCCTCCTCCTCACTAGCAACCCTCCTAGCAGAAGAGGCCTCAGCACGGGTAGTGGTGTTGGCCCAGTTGGGCTTGACGCGGAGGCTGATGGACTCATGGCGAATCCAGTCTGCAGCAAGGAACTCAACACCAGGGTACATCTTCTCCCAAGTGGTGGAGAGCAGCAAAAACAGGTACGGTCCATAGATAGGTACCTTGCGAGTGAACACCACAAACCGAAGCTCACACCACATGATGTGTGAGACATCAAGTGGCTGAGTCTGAGATGACCGTGCCTCTGCACACAGGAGCAACATGTCCACTAGATAAGCATGGACCTTGTCCTTGTTGCCAATGCGTGGGAACAAAGTGTTGCGGAAGATGCGATGCATGATATCCAGAAAGGAGTTCAACATCCAAGTTGACTTGCCATTGGGGAGCACCTTCTCAACAAGGAAAGGCTGAAGTAGGTTCTTGTTGGCAGACTCAGAGTTGGCGTGGGGCGGAACACCAACGGGGGTGTGAAGCCCGTCATCAGGAATGTGAAGCAGATCCATGAACTCCTTCCCTGTAGCAGACAGCTGATGGCCATTGGTCATCCAGGTCATCCTCCGCTCATCCCCAGGATGAAAGTACACTGAGGCAAAGAACTGACAGATAAGCTCAGGGTCATAGTCAAGATGAAAGGAGATCACCGGCTCAATAGCAAACTGCTCCACCAAGTCCAAAGCCTCTCCAAAATAGTCACGAAACTTGTCCTTCCGCATGTGATGCATGTCTATCCACTTGAAATCCACGAAGGTATTCTGCTAGCTCTTGATCACATCCAGATAGATGAGAGTCTGTTGCTTGGTCCAGAACAACTCGGTGCCTCTGAGGATAGCCCGAGGATTCACATAGGGATTGATCCTCCGGCGTTCGACATACTCATAGACTGAAATCTCGTCCATGCCCTTAGGAGGTTCCTTTTGCTTGCTCGCAGTGGTCTTGACATTGCGCTTGGGGGCATTGGAGCCCTCTGGGGCTTCATCTTGGGGGTTGTGCAGACGCTTGGAGCCAGTGTCACGACTGGGATTGGAATGGAGAGAGCCACCACCTGAGACACAAAACGCAAAACACCCACGACAAACAAAGAGGGATCAATGCAAAGACCACAACAAAGCAAAAGAAACATGCAGAAAGCACACAAGATTATTGCCTAGAGAGAGATTTGACCCCTACGGTAGTACTGCCAAGTGCTGCGGAACTAAGATAGTAGTACCACTCTTAGACGCGGTAGTACCGTGTAAGGTCACGGTAGTACCGGGTCTAGGAGCGGTAGTACGAGCTTAGTGCCTTAGCGAGCGCGGTAGTACCACGTCTGATGAGCGGTAGTACCGCACGAGCTAGCGCGGTAGTACCGCACCTGACATGCGGTAGTACCGCACGAGCGGTAGTACCGCACATGAGACACGGTAGTACCGCACCGCGTCAGATCCGAACAAGTTCAAATCTGAGAAAAGCCCGTGAAACCGTGGCAGTACCATGGTTGGACAAATCTACCACGAGACAACAAATCAAGTATGATTCCTACGCAACACGACTCTCCTACGTCCTACTCTTGCATAGATTTGGCCTAAAATCTCAAGAACAACAAGCATCTCCCCAAAAACCTAGAAGCGAGAGAACAACCAAGAAAAAGAGGGATTTGGGGAAAAACCTTGGTCCATGGCAAGAGGAAGTGGTGGGAAACGATCCCACCGGTCGGAATCCGAGGAGAGTGGCCGGGGACGGAGATCCGGCGAGGGCCTCCGGCGCCGTTCTTGAGCAAGAGAGAGAGAGAGAGAGAGAGAGAGAGAGAGAGAGAGAGAGAGACGTGGGGAGAGAGACAAGTGAATGGGTATGGGGATTTGGAACTCCCCTGCCCGAGTCATAACCCCCACGCTCCCTCGACGGCGCGGTAGTACCGTGCCCCATCGCGGTAGTACCGTTTGGCGCGGTACTTCCGAAGTACCGCACCTGAGCGGTAGTACCGCGCTATGGCGCGGTAGTACCGTGCCTCTCAAAGCGGTAGTACCGTGGCAAGCCGCGGTAGTACCGTAGGCTCAAGAACATGCACGTTTCAAGCACACGAAAAACGGGGTCTTTGCACAAACACTCCGAGGCAACACGACACCATAAGACCACACAACACACAAAGGCAGAAAGGCACACGACAAAACGAAACAACCACGAGACACCACCTCTCCAAAGAGAGGGCGGTGGCTGTAGCCACCTATGTTTGAGTCAATTGGTATGGCACCGCGAAGAATTATCCTTGGGTCCATGACCAAAACTCATCTTTGAAGCACAAGTACCATCAAACATGGCTAATGTGAAAGACTTGATCAATTTATGCATAATGGGGGGAGGGAGAGTTCATTGAGAGAACAACACTCCCCCTATGTCCATGCCTACATCTAAACAAGACAACACGTTGAGTATGGTGGGGTGTGCAAGGGTTCAAGCAACATTGCTTGAATCAATGATATTTAGCTCATGCCTTAACTCGCGAAATCTTGCTTCATCCAAGGGCTTCGTGAAAATATTTGCAAGGTTATCATGAGTGTTGACATAATTGAGCTCGATCTCTCCTCGCCTAATGTGATCCCGGATGAAGTGATACCGGATCTCGATATGCTTCGTCTTGAAGTGTTGCACCGGGTTGAGAGAGATCTTGATGGCACTTTCATTGTCACACCAAAGAGGCACTTTGTCACAAATGACACCGTAAACCTTTAAAGTTTGCCTCATCCATAAGAGTTGTGCACAACAACTACCGGCCGCCACATACTCCGCTTCAGTGGACGAGAGAGACACACAACTTTGCTTTTTGGAAGACCAACTTACCAAAGAGCAACCAAGGAATTGGTACCCTCCGGAAGTGGACTTCCTATCCACTTTGTCTCCCGCTCAATCGGAATCCGAATACCCTAAAAGCTTGAAGTTTGCTCCTCTTGGGTACCATAAGCCAAAGTTTGGGGTATGAGCCAAATATCAAAAGATTCGTTTGACCGCCACATAGTGACTTTCCTTAGGTGCGGCTTGAAACCATGCACAAATTCCCACACTCAAAATGATATCCGGTCTAGATGCACAAAGGTAAAGCAAGGAGCATATCATGGAGCGATATACCTTTTGATCCACCGCTTTACCATTGGGATCTATGTCAAGTTGGCACTTGGTGGGCATTGGAGTGGAAGCCGGCTTGACATCACTTAGCTTGAATCTTTTGAGCATGTCTTGAGTATATTTGGCTTGATTGATGAAGGTTCCTTCTCTTCTTTGCTTCACTTTGAACCCTAGAAAGAACTTCAACTCTCCCATGGAAGACATCTCGAACTTTGAGGTCATGAGAGCGAAAAATTCCTCATTGAAAGCTTTGTTAGGGGAACCAAAGATGATATCATCAACATATAATTGGCACACAAGCAACTCCCCTTTGACCTTCTTAGTAAAAAGAGTGGGGTCGATTAGCCCAACTTCAAAACCACGGTCTTGTAACAACTCGGTAAGGTGGTCATACCACGCACGTGGGGCTTGTTTAAGGCCATAGAGTGCCTTATCGAGTTGATACACATGATCGGGAAAGTAGGGATCCTCGAACCCGGTGGGTTGCTTGACATAAACCAATTCATTAATGGGACCATTAAGAAAAGCACTCTTCACATCCATTTTTTGTAACTTAAAGTTATGATGAGAAGCATAAGCAATCAACATGCGAATAGATTCAAGACGAGCAACGGGGGCAAAGGTTTCACCGTAGTCGATACCCTCGACTTGGGAGTAGCCTTGTGCTACCAAACGAGCCTTGTTGCGAATGATAATCCCATGGGCATCTTGCTTGTTCTTAAATATCCACTTGCTTCCGATGACATTGTGGTTCCCCATCGGTCTTGGTACCAATCTCCACACTTTGTTGCGCTCGAAGTTGTTGAGTTCTTCATGCATGGCATTGAGACAATCCGGATCTTCTAGTGCCTCATAGACCTTGTGGGGTTCGACACAAGAGACAAACGCGTGATGCTCACAATAGTTTGCTAATTGTCTATGAGTTCTTACCCCCTTTCTTAAGCTTCCAAGCACATTCATCATGAGATGATCCTTGGTGGAGAGCTTGGAAGCAACCTTGGCGGCACGACGCTCCAATTCCTCCTCGGGGGTGAGACGAGGAGTGGTCACTTGTTCATCTTGAGCTTGTTCTTGTTCTTGAACTTGCTCGGAGGAGAGAACTTGACCTTGGGCATCACTTGATGTGTCAACACCGTCTTGAGCATGATTTTGCCCTTGGTCATGTTCTTGAGGATGAGGGCCTTCATGTTGTTCTTCGGAAGCGTGTGGGCCTTGGGTTGGTGATGGCTCCACTTGAGTGGAGCTTTGTCCTTCTCCTTCGGCCACAAGGGGTTCCTCAATGGGTAGGATATAGCCAACACCCATTCTTCTTATGGCTTGAGGAGGAATTTCATCACCTACATCACAAGTGCCACTTTGCTCCACTTGGGAGCCGTTATTCTCATCAAACTCCACGTTACATGTCTCCTCAATAAGTCCCGTGGATTTATTGAGGACACGGTAAGCATGAGAGTTTGTAGCATAACCAACAAATATGCCCTCATAAGCTCTAGCCTCAAATTTAGACAACCGAACACCTTTCTTGAGAATGAAACACTTACACCCGAACACCCGAAAGTACTTGAGGTTGGGCTTGTTATCGGTGAGTATCTCATACGGAGTCTTGTTCAAGCCCTTGCGGAGGTAGAGACGATTGGATGCATGACACGCGGTGTTGATGGCTTCAGCCCAAAAGTTATACGGAGACTTGAACTCCGCCATCATGGTCCTTGCCGCATCCATCAACGTCCGGTTCTTCCTCTCCGCAACACCGTTTTGTTGAGGGGTGTAAGGTGCGGAATATTGATGCTTGATCCCCTCATCACTAAGAAACTCATCCAAGGTGTAGTTCTTGAACTCGGTGCCGTTGTCACTTCTTATTGTCAAGATCTTTGCATTGTGTTGACGTTGTGCTTCATTTGCAAAGTCAATGACGGTTTGTTGGGTCTCGCTCTTCCTCTGGAATAAATACACCCAAGTGTATCTTGAGTAGTCATCCACAATCACCAAGCAATACTTCCTACCCCCAAGACTATGGAAGGATGGAGGCCCAAAGAGATCCATGTGAAGGAGCTCCAAAGGCCTCTTTGAGTAAATGATAGTCGTGGGAGGGTGAGCCTTCTCATGTAGCTTTCCTTCGATATAGGCACTGCAAGCACGATCTTTAGCAAAACTAACATTTGTTAGTCCACGGACATGGTCCCCCTTGAGGAGACTTTGCAAAGATCTCATATTGACATGGGCTAGACGACGATGCCAAACCATCCCACGTCAACTTTAGCCATTAGGCATGTCGCGGTCTTAGTGGGTCTCTCTGAAAAGTTAATCACATATAGACCGTTCTCGACATGCCCAAAAAAGGCTACTTTAAGAGTCTTGCTCCACAAGAGGGCCACGGTATCGATATCAAAGAAAGTGGAAAAGCCCATGATTGCAAGTTGACGAACGGAAAGTAAATTGTATGCAAGGGACTCAACAAGCATGACCTTCTCGATCGTGAGATCATGAGAGATGACCACCTTGCCTTAGAGGATGAGGCGTCACCCCACTCGACATTGGTGGGCATAGATGGAATCTTGTGCACGTCCACCACCAAGTCCTTGCTTCCGGTCATATGATTTGTAGCTCCGCTATCGAGCAACCATGATCCCCCACCGGAAGCAAACACCTACAAGAGATTAATGCTTGGTTTTAGGTACCCATTTTTTAATGGGTCCTTTGATGTTAGTAACAAGGGTCTTTGGAACCCAAATAGACCATTCAATGTATTCATGAGGAGAACCAACGAATTTGGCATAGACATGCCCATCACTAGCATGGCATAACACATAAGAAGGATTAAAGTCGCCGGCTTTGATGCGAGGAGTGACATTGCCCTTTTTGACAATGCCACCCTTCACATTGTTCTTCTTCTTCTCCTCGGAGGCACTTTCTCCCTCCTTCACAAAGGTTTGCATGAGAGGAGGAGGTCATTTGATCCTGTCATTCTTCTTCTTGTTCTTGGAGTCGGGCACGTACCCAGCCCCTTCCTTGGCCAAAACTCCCTTTTGGTTGATCAAGAGATCGTTGAGGTTCTTCTTGCCTTGTATGCAAGTCGCAAGACCTCTCTCAAGTTGCCCCTTTAGCTTAGCGTTCTCCTCAACGAGATGCACATGCTCACAACACGGGTTAGTAGCATTTGCATTATCAATTAACATCATACGAGGAAAAGTGGCTTTTTCCTTGGTTAGCTTTACTTGAAGTTGATCATGAGACTCTTTGAGGCTAGCATGAGCACCCTTCAAGACCTTGTGAGCCTTGTCAAGTAGATCAAACTCCTCTTTGAGTCTAGCAAGATCAACCTCAAGTTCGGCCTTCTCGGAGTTTAGCACATGAGAAACAATGAGGACATGATCATAATCTTTCTTTAACTTAGCATGATCAACGTTGTGTGACTCCTCAAGAGCCAAACGAGGACCACACTCTTCCTCAAGAGCATTGGAAAGATCCGAAATCTCATCGGCATAGTCACGACTATGCCCTTCCATCTTAGTGATGGTGTTTTCGTGAGCCTCGATCATGTCATTGGCTTCACCAAGTTGTTCCAAGAGAGCAACAAAGTGCTTCTTGGATTTTCCCTTAAGTTTGCCCATAAAGGCTTCAAACTCATTTGCCTCCACATTAGCTCCCTCAAGTTCATTAATGCTATCCGTCGGAGAAGGATGATTAATGATGGTAGTTTTGATATTGGGGGTTACCTTGTTGGTGGCTTTAGCCATGAGGCACTTGGCGGTGATGCTCTCATTGGGTGAGTCGAAGAGAGACACCCGTGGAGTCGTCGCAATGGCAATGGAGGCCATGGCAACCGACTCATCACCTTCATCATCGTCATCATCCTCATTGTACTCTTCTTGTACCACCAATGCCTTGGGAGGAGTCTTCTTGGTGAAGTTGCTTTTGTTGGGGAACGACTTGGCCTTGTCCTTTCGGATGAGCTTGCCACCATTGTCTTCCCTCTTCTCATACGGGCACTCCGCAACAAAATGACTCACGTTGCCACAATTGTAGCAAGTCCTTACACGTTGCTTGCTCTTCGTGCCACTTGAGTTGTTTTTGCTAAAGTTTGGCCTCGAGTTTTTCTTGCTCCAAAATTGCCTTGAAGCGAGTGCCATGTGTTCATGATATGCATACTTTGTATCTTCGGGGTTGCTCTCCTCTTCTTCCTCTTCTTCTTATTCAATAGTGAGATTGGCCTTCAATGCAAGGTTGGGCTTCTTTGCCCTTTGAGAATGAAGCACCGCATTGTCGGCGGTCTTGTCCAAAATGTTCATGGCCACAAACTCATCCAACACTTCGCTTGAGGTCAAAGTGTGGAAGTCCGGTCTTTGACGAATGACGGAGGACATGGCCTTGTGGTAGGGCATCATTGCCTTGAGGAATTTGCGCTTGATCCAATTGTCATCCGTGTCCTTGCTCCCGTGATCTCGTAGTGAGACCACGAGTTTGGTTACTCTCCGATAAAGCTCACGAGGTTCTTCATCTTCTTTCATTGCAAACTCATCGGCCTCATCTTGCACCACTTCATAGTTGGAGCGTTGAATGCTCGCGCTTCCCCGATAGAGAGAGACAACACAATGCCATGCGTCTTTGGCCAAGGCGAAAGGCCGAAGATGAGGTAGGTCTTCGGGTGGAATTGCATCTTGAATGATGAAGAGAGCATTCTCATTGAATTGATTATCCGCGGCTTCTCGAGGAGTGAAGTTGCTTGGATCATGCGGATAGAAACCTTCTTCAATGATTCTCCAAAGGTTAGTGTTCACATGATTTAAATGACGTTTAAAGCGGTAAACCCAAGAATCAAATTCCTCATTTTTCATAATCTTAGGGGGAGGACCGGCATGATTCAAATGAGTGGAAGGAACCGGTCCACCATAAACAAGTGGTGGTTCCACATGAGCAAAGATGCCGGTGTCATTTTTACCACTAGAAGAAGGAGCCTTTTCACTACTAGCTTCCCCCTTATCGGAGATAGCATCCGTCACCTTGTCGGTGGGATCACCCACTTTCAACAGTGCGGTGGATAGTTTAAGACCCTCAAGGAATTTAGTAAACATGCTTTCAACCCCGGTCGCCATGGAGGTTTTCAATGTCTCCAAGGCCACATTGAACGCCTCACGAGAGACCGAGGTTCCCCCATCGCCCGTAGACGAGGTCGGATTCGCACCGGAGTGTTCCTCCACACCGTCTACGGTATCAACCGTACTCTTCGGACGGTGAAGTCCTTAATAAAGAGACGAGGCTCTGATACCAATTGAAATGATCGATATGGTTGACTAGAGGGGGGGGGGTGAATAGGCAACTAACAATTTTTAGCTTTTCTTTAACAATTTAAACTTTGCATCAAAGTAGGTTGTCTAGATATGCAACTAGGTGAGCAACCTATATGATGCAACAAGGATAGGAACACAAGCAAGCAAATGATATGAAACAAATAATCTTGCACAAGTAAAGGCACGAGATAACCAAGAGTGGAGACGGTGGAGACGAGGATGTGTTGCCGAAGTTCCTTCCCTTTGAGAGGAAGTACGTCTCCGTTGGAGCGATGTGGAGGCACAATGCTCCCCAAGAAGCCACTAGGGCCACCGTATTCTCCTCACGCCCTCACACAATGCGAGATGCCATGATTCCACTATTGGTGCCCTTGGAGGCGGCGACCGAACCTTTACAAACAAGGTTGGGGCAATCTCCACAACTCAATTGGAGGCTCCCAACGACACCACGAAGCTTCACCACAATGGACTATGGCTTCGCGGTGACCTCAACCGTCTAGGATGCTCAAACACCCAAGAGTAACAAGATCCACAAGGGATTAGTGGGGGGAATCAAATTTCTCTTGGTGGAAGTGTGGATCGAGGCCTTCTCAACCACTCCCGAACAAATCAACAAGTTTGATTGGCTAGGGAGTGAGATCGGGCGAAAATGGAGCTTAGAGAAATAATGGAGCTTGGGGATGGAAGAGATGAGTAAACGGGGAAGAAGGGGACCCCTTATATAGTGTAGGACAAAGATACAACCGTTACCCACCAACCAGCCCGTGACCAGCGGTACTACCGCACCTGGCCAGCGATACTACCGCAGGGCTGCGCGGTACTACTTCTTGCTACCAAGCGGCACTACCGCATGGCTATGCGGTACTACTGTACTGGCCCGCGGTACGGCCGCAACCCCAGCGACAGTAAGGACAAATCTGACGTGCAGGAACTGAGGGTGGTACTTCCGCAAGCGTGGTACTACCGCGCCTCCATGCGGTACTACCGCAAGGTAGAAATCCCCTAGCCAGGGGGAGGAACCATCCGTGCCTACTTCCGCAAAGAAACGGAAGTAGCCAAAACCCGACACAGTAGTACTGCCGAGGGGCGGTACTACTGCCTGACAGCATAGCGCAGTACTACCGCGGAGCGAAAGCAGTACTACCGCGGTAGGAGCGGATGTAAAAAAATTACATCCGCCCCTACTACCGCGAAGGAGAGGTACTAGCCTGGTGGGCAGCGGTAGTGCGGCTCCAGGGGAGCGGTACTACCATGGGCACCTGCGGTACTACCGCGCCACCGCACGGTACTACCGCTGATGCCTACGGTACTACCGCTTTCCTGGGAGCAGTACTACCGTGACCCAACTCAGCAGCCAGAACTAGGGAGGCAAGAAAACGGAGGAAGCTCCAAAGGAAAAGGAGGGGACAAGAAGGAGACGTGTACGTGATGATTCCACCCAAACCTTTCCAACGCGGACCCCCGCTTAATAGTACGACTTTCCTACGACTCAAATCCACCAAAAAGAAATGTAGAAAAGACGCCGTCTTCAGCAGTCTTCGAGGGGCACCCAACCGTCTTGTGCCTAGTGATGAAATGTCTGGGATACTCAAGGCACACGATTAGTCCGCAAACGCGTTGTCATCAATCACCAAAACACCTTAGGGATAAATATGCCCTTACAGTAGTCAACTCCTTGAACTTGTCGAAAACCTTTTGCAACAAGTCGAGCTTTGTAGACAGTAACATTACCGCCAGCGTCAGTCTTCTTCTTGAAGATCCATTTATTCTCTATGGCCTTGCGATCATCGGGCAAGTCAACCAAAATTCATACTTTGTTCTCATACATGGATCCCATCTTAGATTTCATGGCCTCAAGTCATTTTGCGGAATCTGGGCTCATCATCGCTTCCTCATAGTTCGTAGGTTCGTCATGGTCAAGTAACATGACTTCCAGAACAGGATTACCGTACTACTCTGCTGCGGATCTTACTCTGATTAAACTACGAGGTTCGGTAGTAACTTGATCAGAAGTTTCATGATCATCATCATTAGCTTCCTCACTTACTGGTGTAGGAATCACTGGAACTGATTTCAGTGATGAACTACTTTCCAATAAGGGAGAAGGTACAGTTACCTCGTCAAGTTCTAATTTCCTCCCACTCACTTCTTTCGAGAGAAACTTCTTCTCTAGAAAGGATCAATTCTTAGCAACGAAATATCTTGCCTTCGGATCTGTGATAGAGGGTGTACCCAATAGTCTCCTTTGGGTATCCTATGAAGACACATTTCTCCGATTTGGGTTCGAGCTTATTAGGTTGAAGTTTTTTCACATAAGCATCACATCCCCAAACTTTAAGAAATGACAACTTGGGTTTCTTGCCAAACCACAGTTCATAAGGTGTCGTCTCAACGGATTTAGATGGTGCCCTATTTAACATGAATGTAGCCGTCTCTAAAGCATAACCCCAAAACGATAGCGGTAAATCAGTGAGAGACATCATAGATCGCACCATATCTAATAAAGTGCGGTTACGATGTTCGGACACACCATTACGTTGTGGTGTTCCAGGTGACTTGAGTTGCGAAACTATTCCGCATTGTTTCAAATGAAGTCCAAACTCATAACTCAAATTATCACCTCCACGATCAGATCGCAGAAACTTGATTTTCTTGTTACGATGATTTTCCACTTCACTCTGAAAGTATTTGAACTTTTCAAATGTTTCAGACTTATCTTTCATTAACTAGATATACCCATATCTGCTCAAATCATCTGTGAAGGTGAGAAAATAACGATATCCGCCGCGAGCTTCAATGTTCATTGGACCACATACATCAGTATGTATAATTTCCAATAACTCTGTTGCTCGATCCATTGTTTCGGAGAATGGAGTTTTAGTCATCTTGCCCATGAGACATGGTTCGCAAGTACCAAGTGATTCATAATCAAGTGATTCCAGAAGTCCATCAGAATGGAGTTTCTTCATGCGCTTTACACCAATATGACCTAAACGGCAGTGCCACAAATAAGTTGAACTATCATTATCAACTCTGCATCTTTTGGCTTCAATACTATGAACATGTGTATCACTACTATCAAGATTTAGTAAAAATAGACCACTCATCAAGGGTGCATGACCATAAAAGATATTACTCATATAAATAGAAAAACCACTATTCTCTGATTTAAATGAATAACCGTCTCGCATCAAACAAGATCCAGATATAATGTTCATGCTCAACGCTGGCACCAAATAACAATTATTTAGGTCTAAAACTAATCCCAAAGGTAGATGTAGAGGTAGCGTGCCGACGGCGATCACATCGACTTTAGAACCATTTTCCACGCGCATCATCACCTCGTCCTTAGCCAATCTTCGCTTAATCCGTAGCCCCTGTTTCGAGTTGCAAATGTTAGCAACTGAACCAATATCAAATACCCAGGCACTATTGCGAGCATTAGTAAGGTACACATCAATAACATGTATATCAAATACCTTCCACTTTGCCATCCTTCTTGTCCGCCAAATACTTGCGACAGTTCCGCTTCCAGTGACCAGTCCCTTTTGTAGTAGAAGCACTCAGTCTCAGGTTTAGGTCCAGACATGGGTTTCTTCACTTGAGCAGCAACTGGATTGTTCTTTTTCTTGAAGTTCCCCTTCTTTCCTTTACCCTTTTTCTTGAAACTGGTGGTCTTGTTGACCATCAACACTTGATGCTCCTTCTTGATTTCTATCTCCGCAGCCTTTAGCATTGCGAAGAGCTCAGGAATCGTCTTATCCATCCCTTGCATATTATAGTTCATGACGAAGCTCTTGTAGCTTGGTGGCAGTGATTGAAGAGAACTCTGTCAATGACACTATATCATCAGGAAGATTAACTCCCAGCTGAGTCAAGTGGCTGTGGTACCCAGACATTCTGAGTATATGTTCACTAACAAAACTATTCTCCTCCATTTTGCAGCTGTAGAACTTATTGGAGACTTCATATCTCTCAAACCGGGCATTTGCTTAAAATATTAACTTCAACTCCTAGAACATCTCATATGCTCCATGACGTTCAAAATGTCGTTGAAGTCCCGGTTCTAAGCCGTAAAGCATGGCACACTGAACCATCGAGTAGTCATCAGCTTTACTCTGCTAGGTGTTCACAACATCTGGAGTTGCTCCTGCAGCGGGTTTGTCACCTAGCGGTGCTTCTAGGACGTAATTATTTTGTGAAGCAATGAGGATAATCCTCAAGTTGGACCCAGTTCGTGTAGTTGCTACCATCATCTTTCAACTTAGCTTTCTCTAGGAACGCATTAAAATTCAATGAGACAACAGCACGGGCCATCTATTTACAACAACATAGACATGCAAAATACTATCAGGTACTAAGTTCATGATAAATTAAAGTTCAATTAATCAAATTACGTAAGGACTCCCACTTAGATTGATATCTCTCTAATCATCTAAGTGATCACGTGATCCATATCAACTAAACCATGTCTGATCATCACGTGAGATGGAGTAGTTTTCAATGGTGAACATCACTATGTTGATCATATCTACTATATGATTCATGCTCGACCTTTCGGTCTCAGTGTTCGGAGGCCATATCTGCATATGCTAGGCTCATCAAGTTTAACCTGAGTATTCTGCGTGTGCAAAACTGGCTTGCACCCGTTGTATGTGAACGTAGAGCTTATCACACCCGATCATCACGTGGTGTCTCGGCACGATGAACTGTAGCAACGGTGCATACTCAGGGAGAACACTTATACCTTGAAATTTAGTGAGAGATCATCTTATAATGCTACAGCCGAACTAAGCAAAATAAGATGCATAAGGGATAAAGATCACATGCAATCAATATAAGTGATATGATATGGCCATCATCATCTTGTGCCTTTGATCTCCACCTCCAAAGCACTATCATGATCACCATCGTCACCGGCTTGACACCTTGATCTCCATCGAAGCATCGTTGTCGTCTCGCCAACTATTGCTTCTACGACTATCGCTACCGCTTAGTGATAAAGTAAAGCAATTACATGGCAATTGCATTTCATACAATAAAGCGACAACCATATGGCTCATGCCAGTTGCCGAAAACACCGTTACAAAACATGATCATCTAATACAATAAAATTTAGCATAATGTCTTGACCATATCACATCACAACATGCCCTGCAAAAACAAGTTAGACGTCCTCTATTTTGTTGTTGGAAGTTTTACGTGGCTGCTATGGGCTGAGCAAGAACCGTTCTAACCTACGCATCAAAAACCACAACGCGTTATAGTGATTGCTTTTTGATCTTCAAAAAGAACCCTATTCATTGAATACGATTCAACTAAAGTTGGAGAAACTGACACCCACCAGCCACCTATGTGCGAAGCACGTCGGTAGAACTAGTCTCGCGTAAGCGCACGCGTAATGTCGGTCTGGGCCGCTTCATCCAACAATACCACCGAATCAAGAATCAACTAGTGACGGCAAGCAATATGTATATACCCACGCTCACAACTCCTTTGTGTTCTACAAGTGCATATAACATCTACGCATAAACCTGGCTCGGATGCCACAGTTAGGAAACACAGTAATTTCAAAAAAAAATCCTACGCACACGCAAGATCATGGTGATGCATAGCAACGAGAGGGGAGAGTGTTGTCTAAGTACCCTCATAGACCATAAGAGGAAGCATTATGACAACGCGGTTGATGTAGTCGTACGTCTTCACGATCGAACGATCCTATTACCGAAAGTACGACACCTCTGCGATCTGCACATGTTCGGCTCGGTGATGTCCCACGAACTCACGATCCAGCAGATTGTCGAGGGAGAGCTTCGTCAGCACGACGGCGTGATGACATTGATGATGATGCTACCGGAATAGGGCTACACCTAAGCACCGCTACAATATGACCGAGGTGGATTATAGTGGAGGGGGCACCACACACGGCTGGAAACAATCAACTTGTGTGTTCTAGGGTGCCCCCTGCCCCCATATATAAAGGAGCAAGGGGGAGGCCGGCCGGCCTTGGGGCGCGCCAAGGAGGGGGAGGATTCCTCCTCCTAGTAGGAGTTGGACTCCCCCTTTCCTAGTCCAACTAGGAGGAGGGAGGGGGAAGGAAGGAGAGGGAGAGAAGGAGGGAAAGAGGGGGCACCCCCTCC
>NC_041392.1:673422276-673532238 GCF_002162155.2 Triticum dicoccoides
TCACACAAGGCCCATGTTTTCCCATTAGTTCCCCCGGGGGTTCCGATAACCCCCCGACACTCCGATAATTATCCGGTGACCCCCGAAACTCATCCGGTGTCCGAATATAGTCATCCAATATATCAATCTTTATGTCTCGGCCATTTCGAGACTCCTCGTCATGTCCGTGATCACATCCGGGACTCTGAACTACCTTCAGTACATCAAAACACATAAATTCATAATACCAATCATCACCGAAAGTTTAAGCGTGCGGACTCTACGGGTTCGAGAACTATGTAGACATGACCGAGACATGTCTCCGGTCAATAACCAATAGCGGAACCTGGATGTTCATATTGGCTCCCACATATTCTACGAAGATCTTTATCGGTCAAACCGCATAACGATATACGTTGTTTCCTTTGTCATCGGTATGTTACTTGCCCGAGATTCGATCGTCGGTATCTCAATACCTAGTTCAATCTCGTTATCGGCAAGTCTCTTTACTCGTTCCGTAATGCATCATCTGGCAACTAACTCATTAGTCACATTGCTTGCAAGGCTTATATTGATGTGCATTACCGAGAGGCTCAGAGATACCTCTCCGACAATCGGAGTGACAAATCCTAATCTCGATCTATGCCAACTCAACAAACACCATCGGAGACACCAGTAGAGCACCTTTATAATTACCCAGTTACGTTGTGACGTTTGGTAGCACACCAAGTGTTCCTCCGGTATTCGGGAGTTGCATGATCTCATAGTCATAGGAACATGTATAAGTTATGAAGAAAGCAATAGCAACAAACTAAACGGTCATCGTGCTAAGCTAACGGATGGGTCAAGTCAATCACATGATTCTTTAATGATGTGATCCCGTTAATCAAATGACAACTCATGTCTATGGTCAGGAAACATAACCATCATTGATTCAACGAGCTAGTCAAGTAGAGGCATACTAGGGACACTCTGTTTGTCTATGTATTCACACATGTACTAAGTTTCCGGTTAATACAATTCTAGCATGAATAATAAACATTTATCATGATATAAGGAAATATAAATAACAACTTTATTATTTCCTCTAGGGCATATTTCCTTCAAGACGAGCTAGCCGGGATGCCATGCTCGATCCACTAGGCTTGGCGGCTCTGCCGGACGGTCGCCCCCGGTCGCTAGGGCAGCCACCTTGTGATTCATCTCTGATGACATGCTCTCTCACAAAGCGTTCCCGCTCGTGGTCATGCGGATGTGGTGGAAGGGAGCAGAATGTGGAGTGAATGTGTTGTGCGTGGAGTTAGCCGAGTGTGGCTGCCTTTAAATAGCGGATAACGGTGAGGCCAATCGCCCGGATGCGTCAATGTGCGGCGCCGGAGTTGGTTCTTGGCCGTCGAGCCTAATTAATGTGACATACAGACGAACGGGCATTGAACGGGCGTGGTAGGTACACGTCCCGTCCTTGAAGTAAACTTCTCCCCAGAATTGAACTAAAGCGGACACCGAGGGCGCGTCGCCAGTGACGCTATCGGCCAGCGTGCCACATCAATGTCGTCGCCAGTGAGAGGTCACGTCCGCTCTGGGCCGGCGTCAATGCGGAGTGACTGCTCTACAACCACGTGAATACTATTGAATTCATGCTCCAGCCAACTCATCAAAAAGTCCGAACTATGGGAAAGGGCCGGGCATTATACTCCAACACCCCCCCTCACATCTATAGTTCTTTGGAGCTATATGACGTGAGCAACGGAAGCGAGGGCATGCCGCAATTATTTATTACGTTTACTGGTTTTTGAACCCTGAACCTCTAGGTTGTAAGTTTATGCACCTAACTAGTTCACCCATCAGTCCGAACTATGGGAGAGGGCCGGACATTATACTCCAACACTCCCTAGGTGCCGACCGTCAGCCATTAGAGACGTAGTTGATGATGACGCAGCGGAGAAGACGACAGAAGCACAAGACTTCAAATTCAGTCGTAATCGTTCATTTCACTCTCGCTATGACTGAGGGGGATGTTAGAAGTATTAACGTGTTTAGTTAGAGATAAGGAGAGATGGAGATAGAATTAGTTTTAATATACTATGACTTGTCTTGTACTCCAAGTCTCTACCCATCATGTACTCTATAAAATCCCTCAAGAGGGTCAGATTAATACAACATAATATTTGAGGTCCTATAATTTCTACAAATACGAGCAGTCGGCGACAGGTAGGAACGGACACGTGTAGGGGTGAAGGGTTTTCGGTGGATCAGGTTAGTCAAGAGCGGTCGTGGTTGCAATCCGGACGCCCACAAAGCCCCCACTCTCATAGTTTGTCTTCAGTTTATGGAGAAAAATACGACCGGACGGGCCTTCGGACAAACGTATACATGGCATGTCCTGGTGTAGAAATTTCATCGAGAGTTCCCAGGGCATCTCCTACCAACCCCTCAAACCATCCTTAACTATTTGGACCGCAGAGTTAACAGGGCACCTCTAACCCGGCCCTCAAACCATCCGTGACCCGTTAACTCTCGATGTAATTTTTGATTCCCAGAAAAAAGAACTTCGATGAAATTTCTACACCAGGGCATGTCACGTACACGTTCGTCCGATTTACTCCTCAACCGAGTTCCCAGAGTGCAATATCCTGCAAAATTAAGCTGATCAGTTTCGTTGGTTGGTCACATAGAGATCATTCGCGGTCCCCACTCGATAGCGCTATCAACGACTTCAAATCCTAGCCCACCACAGAATACCACTTTGCATGCATATTGATTAGAACCCCCAAAGTCCACCACGCACCAAGAAAAGGAAGAATTGCGTAGGGCAGAATACAAATATAGATGCTTGTGGCACCGTCTTGTAGCTGCTGGTGGTAGCTAGGTTTGATTTCACTTTCGAACTGATTAATCCATGACGAACTCGTCTTGTCAACGTCAGAAAGGGACTTTTCTTAATCTTCAATTGTGGTTAATTAGTACTCCCTTTGTAAATAAATATAAAAGCTTTAGGTCATTAAACCATTTTATATTTGTTTGCAGAGGGAGTACATGATAGTGATACTATAAATAATCGGACCATGCATGTAGATGCATATGTATCGATCCTGTGTGTACATTTATACGAAATTCTGCATGAGCTACACGCATGTATTAGTGTCTATGTTCATCCATTTTGATCTGTATTAAGTCCACATCAAAATATCTAAAACATCTCATAATTAGGAACAGAGGGAGTATACGCATTAATTAATGTTTATTTCAAGAAGCAAATCTTCGCTGCTACATGTTCATTTCGCTCTGTAAAAAAACATTCATGCCCGTGCACGTAGGGATGTAAACATGCTCGTTTAAGCCCACTTGTCAGTATAACAGTTCAATACAACTATTTTCTGAGAAAATTAACTACGAGCTAACTGAAGTTAACTAATGTTTATTGCGTCATTTACATCCCACATGCACGAGCTGTTTCAACTTTTAAAATTCTAACAGACCGACTAGCCGAGTCTAATTAGCCAGCTATAGCCAAATGCGTGTAGGGGCAGCTAACCAAATTCCATGGTCATATACTCATATTTTTCAAAGAGACTGACGATATGATAGCTAACATGTTTGAAGCCAGTGGAGGTTGACCCCAGCCACGACTGCAACGCCACCACAAACAGGAAGCGCTCTCTCTCTCTCTCTCTCACACACACACACACACACACACACACACACATCGCCTATAAAACATTCCATCGCCTATAAAAGGAGAGCCCCAAGCCAACGCCAAGCAACACATACTACACACATGTAAATTCACATCGATCGAAATCTAACCTTTAGCTGACAGCTAGCTATATACGTATATACTAGCTAGTATCTCCTACGTTCGTCAGCGATCCACCGACGATGAGGGAGCTGATCCGGCGGCTGAGCTTCTCGGACCGGCTGAGCGACGGCAGCAGCGCCGTGCCGCGCGGGTGCGTGCCGGTGCTGGTGGTGGGCGACGGCGGCGACGACGAGGAATGCGAGCGGTTCGTGGTGCGGGTAGAGACGCTGCGGCACCCTTCGCTGGCGGCGCTGCTGGAGATGGCGGCGCAGGAGTTCGGCTACAAGCAGGAGGGCATCCTCCGCGTCCCCTGCGCCATCCACCAGTTCAGGCAGGCGCTCACCACCGCCGCCGTCTCAAGGGCTACTGATTAGCAATTAGTTAATTCTCCAGTTAATCGATCGGTCGACTTCTTCAGGTAATTAAGGAGCGATTTTTTGGTGCCGTTCACTCGTTGACTCTCCTACGCCTGTTGTCTTCTCTTTTGCCTTTTGTTTTCTCTGGTTGGTGATTTACATGAGAGGGTTGCCATATGTATGCATGTGCGCTTTATAACGCGCATTGTAATTTACGTTGGACCTCTTGTCAGAAATAACAAGTGAAATAATTTTCCTCAACAAGTGAAATAATTAAATATTCACGCTGGTTATATGTAAGTGGAGTGAAAATTTTCTCGGCATAACTAAATTCAAGGCGCAGCACTGTGGCGGTGTGGCCGCCCGGGCAAGTGGTATCAAGGCCCAAGGACCGGCAAGGCCACGGCCAGGAACAAGTCATGGCCGCCGGAGGCGAGCAAGAAGGTTGATGGTTCGGAGTGCAGCTCACGGGAAAAATTGGTTGGTGCGCCGGTTTAGAGTGATGATGGTGGCGGCGGCAGCAACCGTGATGGGGGAGGTGAAGGAGGGCGGGGTGGTGAGGTCGGACGGTAGTACCATTGAGCGCGAGTGACAAATGCAGGCGGATAGGGCAGGGAAGTGCGCGGCACGGGAGAAAGAAAATGAACAATTGCACGATCCTGACCGTTGGATTGAGATCTGGTGGCCCAGAAAAGTGACTTGCAGAGAGAATAATCCAGTCAACTTACACATAGTTGGTCATTGAGAGAGAGAGAGAGACAGAATGGGAGTGGCATGTTTACTGCTCATGACGCAGAAGCCCAGATGTAAACACCTATTTTGGGTTTTCAATTCTCATGTTTATTTCCATTAAAAAATGAGGGTTTATTTTGCAAAGCCTTCCGGCCTTACCATAACACCCTGATAAAAAGAAAAGTAGCGAACCAATTCTATGGTGGAATAGTTAGAGGGACAGTGATATTCACAGCCGATCAAGGTTTAAGTCTTGGTGCTCGCATCATTTCTGAATTTATTTTATGATTTCCGACGATGTGCTTTCAGTGGAAGAAAACGTTCCCATCGACGAAGATACTCCTACGGTGACTTCGTAAATCTCAAGATGATATGCCGGCTCAGTCTCCCGAAGGTGCTAAAAGGGATAGGGTGTGCGTGTGGCGTTCATAAGGGTGAATGTATGCGCATATGTATGAGCGCTTGGGTCTGTACTGTGTTCAAAAAAGACAAAAAGATAAGTAGAAACATAGTTGAGGTCGATAACGTACTAGCTGTTTTTCCATAGTTGAGTAACGGCCACGTATGGATCCAAGCAGACGCCCGAAAGATGACCTGTTTTTGTGATAGTTCGCCTGTTAAAAGTGACATCACATTACTAGGGAAAACCTTATACACAAAATTTTAGCAGCAGCGCGGTACAGGAAGAGGCGCTACTGCTAACTAGCAGTAGCATGGGAGCAAAACAAGCGCTACTGCTACTGATTTAGCAGTAGCGCGGCTCGGTGGAATCACGCAGCTACTAAAATTCACCGACCGTTCCCGCCACCCTAGGTTTAGCAGTAGCGCGCTCCAGGTAACCGCACCGCTGATAAAGTAATAGTAGTAGCGCGCTTCTTTTGGCTGACACTACTGCTAATTTTGAAACTGACCACATGGCAGGCCCCGCTTAGTAGTAGCGCGTGCCCCAGAAACTCGCTGCTGCTATCTTATTAGCAGTAGCGCGGTTTACCACCAGCGCTACTGCTAAGCTGCAACATATACCACCTTTTTCCCAACCCCTCCCCGTCCCCCATATCCTCTCCTCACTTTTGCCTACCTCCCACCTCCTCTCTCCCTCATTTTGCTTCTTCCTCACAACTTCTCCCCCATTACTCTCCTTCTTCTACCTAACTTTTTCTCTCTTTATTACTCCTAACTAACTACACCACCTCCATTAATGCATCTCCTTTCTCTTTTTTCTTCCCCCTCTACTAGTTGAAGTTGTCTCCTCCCACATTAGCTAGCTAGGTAAATGTAGCATTTAGTGAAGTGACCTATGTGCCCCTAACTAGATCTAGCTTTGTCAAGAAGAGCTTTGTCCACTTTTGATCTCCCTACATCATCATCTCCACCGTGTCCTCGATCTCGAGATAGGTGCTTAAAAATTCATGCTTTTGCAAGAATGGAAATATGTGTATGTGTGTGCGATATGATAATTGGATGATATGATGGAAATTCTGTGTGTGGCGTGAGTTGACGCCGAATTGTGCTTGTGAGTTGCCTATGTTTTGCCAAAATGTCGATTTATTTCTGTTTTGGCAAATTCCAGGCAAACTCTAGATCTATATGTCCTATTTTTAGGGAAGGTAATGCTGAATTTTTGTATGACTTTGATGCATGCATGCATTTTTATAATCAATTTGTTTATTATTACCGTGCAGGCGTTCATGATGGTCACTGGAACGATGGTGGACAGGTGGTTGCGGTCGGCGGTGCAGGAGATGAAAGAAAATAACCTGACAGAGGTTTCATGTCCGTATCAAAGATGCAAAGGAATAGTTTGGCTTGACCCCTATGACGATGGTCGTGTCGAAGCGCACCTGCTCATGACTGATTTCATGGATGGCTATACTTGGTGGATAATTGAGGTGAGGATGATGATGTTGAGGACGCCGACGGGGCAGGCAATGATGACACGGGACAAGACGAAGAGATGATCGATAATGGTGGCGGGGAAGAGGCCCGACATGGCGGCAGAGAAGGGGCCGGACATGGCAGAGGAGAAGGGGCCGGACATGGCGGCGGAGAGAACATGGACTCCACGCTGCAAAGTTCATCGGTACTAAGTTCAATCATGCGGGACCCTCATGTTCAAGCACTGCTTCGCAAGGAGATGAGTACTGGGAGAGCTGCTTCTAGAGAGGAGGCTAAGCTGCAGCAACTGGCGGTAGACTCGAACACTCCATTGTATGATGGTTGCAATCCTGAGGTGACCCGCTTGAGTTTCACGCTCCCACTCCTGAAGACGAAGGCTAAAAACAAATGGACCGACACTAGCCTCCATGAGCATCTCAAGTACCTAAAGGATGTTTTTCCCACAGGGAATCTATGTCCTACTAGTGTGGATGAGGCCAAGAAGATCGTGTGCCCTCTTGATCTTCCGCACGTTAGATACCATGCATGCATCAATGATTGCATAATTTATTGGAAGGAGCACGTGGAAAAAACAAGCTGCCCGGTGTGCAATGCTTCTCGATACAAGAAGGCCGGGAAGAAATCTCCCCAGAAAGTTGTATGGTACTTACCGATCACTCCCTGTTGTCGGTGTCAAAACCGGCGGATCTCGGGTAGGGGGTCCCGGACTGTGCATCAAGGATCGATAGTAATAGGATACGAGGGACACGATGTTTACCCAGGTTCGGGCCCTCTCTATGGAGGTAATACCCTACTTCCTGCTTGATTGATCTTGATGAATATGAGTATTACAAGAGTTGATCTACCACGAGATCATAATGGCTAAACCCTAGAAGCCTAGCCTATATGACTATGGTAATGAGTATATGCTTTCCGAACTAATCCCTCCGGTTTATTTAGACACTAGGGGATCTAGGGTTTACATAGAGTTGGTTACATAAGAAGGGATCTTCATCTTCGGTTGCCAAGCTTGCCTTCCACGCCAAGGAGAGTCCAATCCGGACACGGGTATAGTCTTCGGCCTTCATGTCTTCACAGCCCATCAGTCTGACCCATGGATAACAGATCGGACGCTCGAGGACCCCTTAGTCCAGGACGCCCTCAGTAGCCCCTGAACCTGGCTTCAATGACGAGGAGTCCGGCGCGCAGATTGTCTTCGACATTGCAAGGCGGGTTCCCTTCTATCCGAACTTCAAGATAGTCTTCGGATGTGATGATAGTATCTGGACCTGCCACACACACCATACACAACCGCAGAGAGAATATATTCTTACACGTGTTCCGTCCGCTAACAACTTTTTCACAGCATGATATTACGTCTGACCGGCCATAATTCCAAACCGCTTTCATGTTTTGACGCCCCACGTCCCGAGACGCGGTTGCCATTGGCACGTTTTGTCAAAGCAGAGATCGTGTCCCCTTATCGCGGGATTCTCGTCAATGCGGGCATGGGTAACCCAACCGTGTCGTTTATACAGCCCTTGGGAATAGGAGAATCTTAAGGCGAGTGAGGATGCGTTTAATATTTGTTACCTTTATAAGGGGATAAGGATTCCCTCTTCCTCTCTCACGCCCTCTCTCTGTCTCCGCCTTTCCAATCTTGAGCTCCAGCAACCAAGTTCTCATCCCCTTTCCACTCAAGCAACCATGTCCGGATCCGGAGGTCAAGACAAGTGGATGGTCTCCTCCGTCAAGGAGGAGGACATTACCGAGCTTCGGGCGGCCGGATACTTGGCGAAGGAGATCACTCACCGCCTGCCGATCAAGGGACAAGTCGTCCCCAAGCCTAAGCCCACCGAGATGGTAGTGTTCATCCCCCATTTCTTCGGCAGGCTAGGGTTTCCACTCGAACCTTCCGTCCGCGGGCTGATGTATTATTACGGGATAGATTTCCATGATCTGTCCCCGAATTCCTTCCTCAACATCTCGGCGTTTATCGTCGTGTGTGAGGCCTTCCTCCGCATACAACCCCACTTCGGGCTATGGCTCAAAGTCTTTAACATGAAGCCGAAGGTGGTGGATGGCCAGCACGCGGAGTGCGGAGGAGCCATGGTGAGCAAGCTGTCCAACGTCTCCTGGCCCAAAGGTACTTTTGTGGACACGGTAAAGGAGTGGCAGAAGCAGTGGTTCTACATCACAGAACCTCGCGGCACCACCTGGGCCGCAGCTGCCGAATTCCGCTCCGGCGCTCCCATGCGACTCACCTCCTGGGTCGAGAAGAGTCCGGACTGGTGTTCACCCGACGAGCTGATAGCGCTGTAGACGCGCGTTCAAAGCATGGTAACCAAGAACGTCAAGCTTGTTGATGTGATCCAGGTGATGCTAGTTCGCCGGATCCTTCCGTGCCAGCCAAAGCCACCCTCTGTTGGAATTCAACCCAAAGAAGCACTAGACCCTGGTGAGGCTCTTTGAGACTACTCACGAAGGTGCATGGAAATTGCTCTTTAAGGGCAACGAGAAATCGCCGGCTGCAGATTCAGATTGCGGGCACAACGCTAAACACCTCGCTAGAAAGGTATCTCATTTTTGATGCATTATCCACTTGTTTGTTTTAAGGATGATGCCTGAGCTTTTATTGTTGCTTTTTTAGGACTGGATGGAAGGGGCGAAGTGGATCCACTGTCCGACTCCGCTACCTGAAGAACCGGTCATCCCGCGTCTAGCGAAGATGCTGGTGCCGGCGCCTTATAAGGCGCAGGAGAAGAACACCAAGAAGAAGGCCAAGGGGGCCAAGAGTGGCCCTCGTCGCAAGGGCACTTCGGACGTGATGTCCGAAGATGACGAAGCTCATTCCTCTGTCCCTGAGGATAATGGCGAGGAAGAGGAGGAGGAGCAAAACAACCCTCCCCCTGAGGAGAGGAAGAAGAAGAGGGCGGCTTCGGCGCATCCGGAGGCGGAAACGCCCAAGAAGGGGAAGGGCGTCCCAGCGGTCAACACCATGTCGGACGTCGACCTCAGTCCGGAACGACGCCCCTGCACTAAGCCCCAGGCTACATCGTAAGTGACATGGCTCGCTCATGCACGCATCCGGCCCTTTCTCTTCATTATCTTGATATAGTTAATTGTACTATTGCAGTCCGGCCTGCGACCTTATCCAGTGATCCTCATCTGGAGGTCCGTTGGCTTCGTTAGAGATGGCAAGCATGTCGCCACCGCCTGCTTATTCCCCCGGGGCAAGGGATGACATGAAGTTTTATCCCGGAGGACTGCTTTGAACCGGGGAGGAGCCCAGGACGCTGTCCGGGAGGCACCACAAGGCGAGACCTCCACTGCCGGACACATGGGGGAGCCGATCCCCATGGAGACTAGCGAAGAGGGCCGCATGCAGTTCGGCCCTCAGCCGAATACGATACCGGAGACTCATATGGCTCCGGAGTCGGGCAAGCAGCCCTCTTTGAAGGAGGGGGGGTGCGCCGCTTCCACCGGTGGCCCGGTTCATCCAGGGGCACCGGATAACCTGATGGAGGCGCTACAAGGCACCTCCGTCGTGGACGAGCACCGTTTCCTTATGGCTGCGGTGATCGAGAAGGTTCAATCCGTCAAGAGTGGACTGAATGAAGCCTGCAGCAGCCTGTTGATGGGTTTCGAGGTAAGAAAGAGAAAAAACCCCATGTAGACAGTAGCCCCTGACACACTGTCCGGTGTTCGGCAAGAAGAACCGGACAGAGAATCAATCTTTTGTTATAGGAGACTAATGTAATATGTATGAATAAGCAGGCGTCGCTGTTGGCAACACCCTCGCATGCTGCCGAAGTCTCTGAACTGAGGCAGAGGCTGGAGCGAACCGAGAACGAGCTTGGCAAGGTTAAGGTTCAGCTCCAGGAGAAGCAAGGTGAGTGACGACTTGTTGTGTGTTCGGAAAGGATAGGTGCTGCATATTGACCGCAGTGTCGTGATATGTGCAGGAGCCGCGACCGAGGTCGAGGCCCTAAGGAAGGCCCTGGGCGAGGCCGAGGAGAAGGCTGTCCAGCAGCAAGCCGCCGGTAAGAAGCTCAAGGCCCGGGTCAAAGAAGTCCAGCAGGAGCTCCCGGATGTGGTCAAGAAATGCGAAGCCTTGGAGCTGATGCGCCGGTTCAAGGGACCGAACTTGCCAAGGCTCATCGGAGCGCGGAGACCACACAGAATGAGGTCCCGGCCGCCCTCCAGGAGATCCAGGAGGCCAAGAAGATCATGGCGGGTAAGGCATTTACGATGCAAAGCAAGTATGCAGAGAAGCTGTACCTTTTACTAACCCGGGTTCGGAGTTTCCTAGGGGCTTTTGTGGATTTACCACGCAGTGTATCAGACACCGCGGAGTTCTATCGAGCCGAAGGAGGTGGTTCTACGGAGAAGCTATTCTAGTCGCAGTATGCGGCGCCAGAGCATCCCATGTCCTTCACCGATCAGCTGAAACAGCTGGTGGAGCTGCATAGGGTGGCCGAACTAGCCATTAAGGATTTGATAATCCGGCTATGGCCAGCCGAAGCTATGCCAGGCAGCTACTTCGGACTCGTGAGGTGGATGGTGAACGCATGTCCTCGGCTGGACATCGTCAAGCGCTCGGCCTACATTGAAGGTGCGCGCATGGCCTTCGCCCATTGCAAGATGTGGTGGGCGAAGCTGGATGTCGCCGAGGTGACCAGAGGGCCACCGGAGGGCACGAAGCACCACACACCCGAACGGTATTTTGCAGATGTCCTGGAGGGGGCTTGCCTTGCGGCAGCACAATGTTCGCGGGACATTGTATTTGAATAAATGTATTCATGTTGCCTTTGCCTTGTATTATGAAAACAAAGCCTGTTTTGTAATGTAATTTTGTTATGCTTTTAATTGTTTCCTCCTATGCGGCCGTGTTTGTATGTAATCTGAGGGTTGGCCAGTCGTTGGCTTCTGCCCTCACGTAGGTAGTACGGAGGTGTTCGGGATGGAATCTAAACAATCTTGATCCAATTATATGGTCCTTAAAGGAGTTGTTTAGCGCAACGAACAAGGCAATCAGACTGTATGGCTTAAACGCCCTCACTTAGCCATAGGAGTTTTATAATAAAGCGTGGGCGCAGCCCCTGGTTCGAACTAGAGTACTGCCAGCATCTGATCGGGAAGTGCCGATCTTTCGCATAATGCGGAAAAAATCTCCAACGATTTGTAACCCTCGAATAGCTGACCGGCTCTCGCTGTATCATGATAGTCACTTTTTGGCTTTCTCTACCGAGGCGCTCATCTGGTCAAGGCCAGGTCACAATCGCAGTAGTTCTCCCTTTACTACCCTAGCCGATTTAGTGGAGCGTAGGGTAGCAAGCACAGGAGCCGGGCAACCCAACTATTGACCAAAGACATGATTCGGAGCCAATGCATATAATGCTAAGTTCGGGGTGCCGAACTTATCTTTAAGGATTGTTCGGACTTTGTTGCCGTATCGTGGGGCGGTGGGGAGCCCCTGGCAAATATGAAACATACCAGAGTGTACAGTTGCTAGGAAATAAGTAATTTAAAGGAAAACAGAGGGAGAACAGAGATAGGATCTGGGGCCCTTAAACTTGGATCATGAACTATTTCCATTATAGTTGGGTTAATGCGTCCAAGCACATTGGTACAAAGTAATGCAATAAGCAACCGGCTATTTGACATGCCGCGAACAAAGGCGAGCTGCGTGTGGGTCCTGAAAACGGATAGAGTAATCGTTTAGTTAGCCTCTAGGGCTTCCCATGTACTCCTATGCCCCGTGTCAATCTGGTGTGTTTATCCTTTGACAGGACCATTAATCAGGCCGTCGAAGGAGACCCGCATAAGAGAAACCCGAAAAAAGGAAAAGGAGATAGTAAATTTATGTGTGTGTTCGGGATTGGTCTAACCGAACTGTAGATCCCGGGCTGGCTTGTGCCTCCGTCGATGTCCATGGAATTTTGAGTGCGTAATTATGTACGCATGGTACGAATGCCACTATTTCATCTGGACTGGGGCGGAGGCCGAATTGCTAATCGAGCTCTTGATGAGCCCCGCTGTCCTATTGTAGTGTAGTCCGGAACCTCTTAATGATGTCCAGGGGCTCGGCAGCCGTACTATGGTGCTGCTTGAGAAGGCCTGTCGGTGTCAAAACCAGCGGATCTCGGGTAGGGGGTCTCGAACTGTGCGTCTAAGGCGGGTGGTAACAGGAGGCAGGGGACACGATGTTTACCCAGGTTCGGGCCCTCTTGATGGAGGTAATACCCTACGTCCTGCTTGATTGTTCTTGATGATATGAGTATTACAAGAGTTGATCTACCACGAGATCAGAGAGGCTAATCCCTAGAAGCTAGCCTATGGTATGATTGTATGTTGTCCTACGGACTAAAACCCTCCGGTTTATATAGACACCGGAGGGGGCTAGGGTTACACAAGGTCGGTTACAAAGGAGGAGATATACATATCCGTATTGCCTAGCTTGCCTTCCACACCAAGTAGAGTCCCATCCGAACACGGGACGAAGTCTTCAATCTTGTATCTTCATAGTCCAATAGTCCGTCCAAAGGATATAGTCCGGCTGTCCGGAGACCCCCTAATCTAGGACTCCCTCAGTAGCCCCTGAACCAGGCTTCAATGACGATGAGTCCGACGCGCAGTGTTGTCTTCGGCATTGCAAGGCGGGTTCCTCCTCCGAATACGCCATGGAAGTGTTTGAATACAAGGATAGTGTCTGACCCTGCAAAACAAGTTCCACATACCACCGTAGAGAGAATAATACTTCCACAAATCTAATCTGCTGACACGTTTTGAAAGTATGACATCACTTCAGGGCCCGGTTATTCTTCGAACCGCTTTTCTTAACCAGCTCTGCACATAACGCGAGGTGGTTTTCTTGACACGTCTTGTCAAAGCAGAGATCGTGTTCCCTTTATCACGGGATTCTCATCAATACGGACGTGGGTAACCCAACCGCGCCATCAATTACGGCGCCTAGGGAATAAGCGGTTTTGCCAGGCAAGTGGGGAGACTCATCGCCTCCTCCGCCCTTATAAAGGGACAAAGATTTACTTTTTTCACCCACGCCTTCTTCCTTCTCGCTTACCCATTCCCGCACACCCGAGCTCTAGTGCCCAAGCTCGCGTTCTTCTTCTGGAACAACTCCAATCATGTTCGGAGCAGGAGGTAAGTGGATGGTCTCCTCCGTCATGGAGGAGAACATCAAAAAGTTACGGGAAGCCGGATACCTAGCTGCGAATATCGCACACCGGCTGCCGAATGCGGGGCAGATCGTCCCAACGCCCGAACCCCATGAGAGGGTAGTTTTTCTTACCCATTTCGTCCACGGACTGGGATTTCCTCTCCACCCTTTTGTCCGCGGGCTCATGTTCTACTACGGGCTGGATTTTCATGATCTGGCCCCCAACTTCATCCTCAACATCTCGGCGTTTGTCGTCGTGTGCGAGTCCTTCCTCCGCATTAGGCCCCACTTTGGCCTATGGCTGAAAACTTTCAATGTCAAACCGAAGGTGGTGGGTGGCCAGCAAGCAGAGTGCGGAGGCTCCATGGTGGGCAAGATTCCTAATGTCACCTGGCTCGAGGGTACCTACGTGGATACCATAAAGGGGTGGCAATCGGGGTGGTTCTACATCACTGAGCCGCGCAACTCCAACTGAGTGGCAGCCCCCAAATTTCAATCCGGAATCCCCACACGGCTCACCTCCTGGAAAAAGAAGGGCCTGTCCTGGGGTTCTTTGGTAGAGCTGACCGGACTCCAGACCTGTATCCAGAACATGACGAACAAGAAAATCAAGCTTGTCAACATGGTCCAGGTTATGCTCTTCCACCGGATCCTTCCGTTCCGACGACGGGCATTTGTTTTGTGGGAGTTCGACTCGGCCCAGCACCAGACGCTGCGAGAGCTCTACGACACGCCGCACGAGGACGTCTGGAGGGTGCTATTCAAGGGTGCCGAGATGCCTCCCTCCCTCACCGAGGACCGCGGACTCAGCATAAAGCGCCGCGCCCGTTCGGTAGGCCTTTATATCTCCCAGGGTATTTATTTGCCCTGGTTTAGTTATGTGCTGGATCTAAGCTTTCATGTCATTAACAAAGACAGCGGAGTAGCTTGATTGCCCAGCCCCCCTGCCCGAAGATCCTGCAAACGCTCTTCTAACGAAGATGCTGACTCCGACACCTTACGAGGTGCTGGAAAAGAAGGCCAAGAAGAAGGCCGCGGGGACCCGAAAGGGTCTCCAGCGCAAGGTTCTACCGGACTCATCGTTCGATGAGTCCGATGCGCACTCCTCCCACGAAACGAGGAGGAGGAGAAAAGCTCCCCCCCCCAGCCCGGGGATACAAGAAAAGGAAGGCCGACCCATCCTGGGAGGCCAAAGGGTCCAAGAAGGGAAAGACCCTCCCTCCGGACTGTGCCACGATAGCCGCCGACAGCGGCGACGAGTGGCTACCCAGGGACAAGCCCCTGGGGAAGTCGTAAGTGTCCGGACACCATAGTACTTCATGGTATGTTTTATTGTACTGCCTTTGCTCATGTCGAACATGATTATGCAGTCCGGCCCGAGCTCGTCTCGACGTACCCTCATCGAGCAGCTCTTTGGGCTCGTCGGATATGAACAACTGTTCTCCTCTGATGGCTTCCACCCCTCGCCCTACGGACAACGCCGAGGTGTTGTCTCAAAAGGCATCGAGCTAAGGGGAGGTGATCCTGGGGGCGCCCCACGGCGACCGCCCGGACCTTGGGTACCAAGGGAGCGAGGCTCCTACGGGCTTCGAGTTTGGGCCCTAGCCGGACACTGCGCCGGAACCTTCGATGGTTCCAGACTCCGGCAGGCGGTCCCCCATTAAGGGGGGCCGACCATCCGTGCCGGTGTCCTCTCTCCAACCAGAGGCACCGGACAACTTGCTGGAAGCGCTTCACAGCGCTTCCATCGATGAAGAGCACCGCACTATCATGAGTGCGGTGGTCAAGAAGGTTCAGTCCGCCAAAAACAGATTGACCGAAGCTTGCGCGAGCCTCCTAACAGGCTTTGAGGTAAGCATTCAAAATATAAAAATATTACCGCATAGATAGTAGCCCCTGATGCATTGTTCGACGTTCGCGAAGAAAAGCCGAATAGAGTATCAAATGATAACTCAGGAGTCTAATTAGAGTATGTCTATGTGTATGTGCAGGCTTGCCTACTGGCCGCTGCCGCACATACTACGGAGGTCTCTACCCTGAAGCAGGCCCTGAAGCGGTCCGAGGACGAGCTCTGTACCTCTGCTACTAGGGCGGCGGTGTGCTCCTTTGTTCAGAGGGAGTGTTCAGTATTGCCATTGACTGTTATGACACCGCTTGGACCGGGCATCTTGAGCTTGAGATAAGCATAGTGTGGTAAAACGTCGAATCTAGCAAACACGGTTCGTCCGAGCAGTGCATGGTAGCCGCTGCGGAAGGGGGCGATATCGAAGATTAACTCTTCGCTTCGAAAGTTGTCCGAAGAACCGAAGACCACCTCCAGCGTGATTGAGCCCGTACAGCGGGCCTCTACGCCTGGTATGACTCCTTTAAAGGTAGTCTTTGTTGGTTTGATTCATGAGGGGTTACTGCCCATCTTCCACACTGTGTCCTGATAAAGCAGGTTGAGGCTGCTACCACCGTCCATCAGGACACGTGTTAGGTGAAACCCGTTGATAATTGGGTCGATGACTAGTGCAACTGAACCGCCATGGCAGATACTAGTTGCGTGCTCTCGACGATCAAAGGTGATCGGGAACGACGACCATAGATTGAATTTTGGGCCTACTGGCTCTACCGCGTAGACGTCCCTAAGTGCTCGCTTGCGCTCCCTTTTGGGGATGTGTGTAGTGTATATCATGTTCACCGTTTTGACTTGAGGGGGAAATTTCTTCTGCTCCCTAGTGTTCGGCTGCCGGGGCTCTTCGTCCTTGTCCTCACTTTTTGATCCCTTTTCTTTGTTTTCGGCATTTAACTTGTTAGCCTGTTTGAAAACCCAACAGTCTCTGTTGGTGTGATTGGCTTGTTTATCTGGGGTACCATGTATCTGGAACGGACAATCGAGTATGCGATCCATGCTGGATGGTCCCTCACTATTCCTTTTGTAGGGCTTCTTTCACTGGCCGGACTTGGAGCCGCCGAATCCGGCGTTAACGGTGGTGTCATCAGTGTTGTCGCCATTGCTTCGACGTTTGTTTCTGTTGCGCCGGAGCTTCCCGGAACTATTCATGGCCTCGGAGGGGCCTGTCTCGCTGGCTGTGTTTTTGCTACAAGCCAGCCAGCTGTCCTCACCCGCGCAAAAGTGGGTCATGAGTGCCATAAGGGCTGCCATGGACTTCGGCTTTTCTTGGCCAAGGTGGCGTGCTAGCCATTCGTCATAGATGATGTGTTTAAAGGCCTCTAGGGCTTCGGCATCCAGACAGTCAACGATCTGATTCTTTTTGTTTAGGAACCTAGTCTAGAATTTTCTAGCTGATTCTCCAGGTTGTTGAACTATGTGGCTTAAGTCATCGGCATCAGGTGGCTGGACATATGTACCTTGGAAGTTGTCAAGGAAGGCCTCTTCCAAGTCCTCCCAGCTGCCGATGGAATTCTTAGGCATGCTATTTAGCCAGTGTCGAGTTGGCCCTTTGAGTTTCAGTGGGAGGTATTTGATGGCGTGGAGGTCGTCTCCATGGGCCATGTGGATGTGGAGAATAAAGTCCTCCATCCATACTACGGGATCGGTTCTTCCATCGTATGATTCAATATTGACGGGCTTGAACCCCTCGGGGAATTCGTGATTGATGTCTACTACACAACCTTCTTCTTGTAGACGTTGTTGGGCCTCCAAGTGCAGAGGTTTGTAGGACAGTAGCAAATTTCCCTCAAGTGGATTACCTAAGGTTTATCAATCCGTATGAGGCGTAGGATGAAGATGGTCTCTCTCAAGCAACCCTGCAACCAAATAACAAAGAGTCTCTTGTGTCCCCAACACACCCAATACAATGGTAAATTGTATAGGTGCACTAGTTCGGCGAAGAGATGGTGATACAAGTAGTATATGGATGGTAGATAAAGGTTTTTGAAATCTGAAATTATAAAGACAACAAGGTAACTAATGATAAAAGTGAGTGTAAACGGTATTGCAATGCTAGGAAACAAGGCCTAGGGTTCATACTTTCACTAGTGTAAGTCCTCTCAACAATAATAACATAATTGGATCACATAAGTATCCCTCAACATGCAACAAAGAGTCACTCCAAAGTTACTAATAGCAGAGAACAAAGGAAGAGATTATGGTAGGGTACGAAACCACCTCAAAGTTATTCTTTCCTATCAATCCGTTGGGCTATTCCTATAAGTGTCACATACAGCCCTAGAGTTCGTACTAGAATAACACCTTAAGACACAAATCAACCAAAACCCTAATGTCACCTAGATACTCCAATGTCACCTCAAGTATCCGCGGGTATGATTATACGATATGCATTACACAATCTCAGATTCATCTATTCAACCAACACATAGGACCTCAAGAGTACCCCAAAGTTCTACCAGAGAATCACGACGAAAACGTGTGCCAAGCCCTATGCATAGGTTCGTGGGCGGAACCCGCAAGTTGATCACCAAAACATACATCAAGTGAATCACGTGGTATCCCATTGTCACCACAGATACGCACGGCAAGACATACATCAAGTGTTCTCAAATCTTTAAAGACTCAATCGGATGAGATACCTCCAAAGGGTAAACTCAATTCATTACAAGAGAGAAGAGGGGGAGGAGAAACATAAGATCCAACTATAATAGCAAAGCTCGCGATACATCAAGATCGTTCCAAATCAAGAACATGAGAGAGAGAGAGAGATCAAACACATAGCTACTGGTACATACCCTCAGCCCCGAGGGAGAACTACTCCCTCCTCGTCATGGAGAGCACCGGGATGATGAAGATGGCCACCGGAGAGGGATTCCCCTCCGGCAGGGTGCCGGAACGGGTCTAGATTGGTTTTTGGTGGCTACGAAGGTTTCTGGCCGTGGAACTCCCGATCTATTGTGCTCTCGGATGTTTTTAGAGTATATGGAGATATATAGGCGGAAGAAGTACGTTAGGGGAGCCACGAGGGGCCCACGAGGGTGGAGGGCGCGCCCCTGCCTCCTGGCCTCCTCGTAGATCCCCTGACGTGCACTCCAAGTTTTCTGGGTTTCTTCTGATCCAAAAATAAGTTCCGTGAAGTTTCAGGTCAATTGGACTCCGTTTGATTTTCCTTTTCTGTAATATTCTAAAACAAGGAAAAAAACAGAAACTGGCACTGGGCTCTGGGTTAATAGGTTAGTCCCAAAAATCATATAAAATAGCATATAAATGTAAATAAAAAATCCAAGGTTGATAATATAATAGCATGGAACAATCAAAAATTATAGATACGTTGGAGACGTATTAGCATCCCCAAGCTTAATTCTTGCTCGTCCTCGAGTAGGTAAATGATAAAAACAGAATTTTTGATGTGGAATGCTACCTAACATATTTCTCTAAGTAATTCTTCTTTACTGTGGCAAGAATATTCAGATCCATAAGATTCAAGACAGAAGTTTAATCTTGACATAAAAATAATAATACTTCAAGCATACTAACCAAGCAATTATGTCTTCTCAAAATAACATGGCCAAAGAAAGCTATACCTACAAAATCATATAGTCTGGCTATGCTCCATGTTCACCACACAAAATATTTAAATCATGCACAACCCCGATGACAAGCCAAGCAATTGTTTCATACTTTTGATGTTCTCAAACTTTTTCAATCTTCACGCAATACATGAGCGTGAGCCATGGACATAGCACTATAGGTGGAATAGAATGGTGGTTGTGGAGAAGACAAAAAGGAGAAGATAGTCTCACATCAACTAGGCGTATCAACGGACTATGGAGACGCCCATCTATAGATATCAATGTGAGTGAGTAGGGATTGCCAGGCAACGGATGCACTAGAGCTATAAATGTATGAAAGATCAACAAAAGAAACTAGTGGGTGCGCATCCAACTTGCTTGCTAACGAAGACCTAGGGCATTTTGAGGAAGCCCATCATTGGAATATACAAGCCAAGTTCTATTATGAAAGATTCCCACTAGTATATGAAAGTGACAACATAGGAGACTGTCTATCATGAAGATCATGGTGCTACTTTGAAGCACAAGTGTGGTAAAAGGATAGTAGCATTGCCCCTTCTCTCTTTTTCTCTCATTTTTTTATTTTTTTATTTGGGCCTTCTCTTTTTTATGGCCTCTTTTTTTATTTGGGCTTCTTTGGCCTCTTTTTTTCGTCTGGAGTCTCTGATAACCCACAAGTATAGGGGATCACAACAAATTTCGAGGGTAGATTATTCAACCTAAATTTATTGATTCGACACAAGGGGAGCCAAAGAATATTCTCAAGTATTAGCGGCTGAGTTGTCATTCAACCACACCTGGAAACTTAGTATCTGCAACAAAGTGTTTAGTAGCAAAGTAATATGATAGTGTTGGTAACGGTAACAAAAGAGTAATGAAAGCAAAGTAATATTTTTGGTATTTTGTAGTGATTGTAACAATAGCAACGGGAAAGTAAATAAGCGTAAACCAGTATATGGAAAGCTCGTAGGCATTGGATCAATGATGGATAATTATGCCAGATGCGGTTTATCATGTAACAGTCATAACATAGGGTGACACAGAACTAGCTCCAATTCTTCAATGTAATATAGGCATGTATTCCGAATATAGTCATACATGCTTATGGAAAAGAACTTGCATGACATCTTTTGTCCTACCCTCCCGTGGCAGTGGGATCCTAATGGAAACTAAGGGATATTAAGGCCCCCTTTTAATAGAGAACCGGAACAAAGCATTAGCACATAGTGAATACATGAACTCCTCAAACTACGGTCATCACCGGTAAGTATCCTGATTATTGTCACTTCAGGGTTAACGGATCATAACACATAATAGGTGACTATAGACTTGCAAGATAGGATCTAGAACTCTCGTATATTGATGAAAACATAATAGGTTCAGATCTGAAATCATGGCACTTGGGCCGTAGTGACAAGCATTAAGCATAGCAAAGTCATAGCAACATCAATCTCAGAACATAGTGGATACTAGGGATCAAACCCTAACAAAACTAACTCGATTACATGGTGAATCTCACCCAACCCATCACCGTGCAGCAAGCCTACGATGGAATTACTCACGCACGGCGGTGAGCATCATGAAATTGGTGATGGAGGATGGTTGATGATGACGACGACGACGAATTCCCCTCTCCGGAGCCCCGAACGGACTCCAAATCAGCCCTCCCAAGAGGTTTTAGGGCTTGGTGGCGGCTCCGTATCGTAAAACATGATTATTTCTTCTTATTTATTTTTTTCTCCTCGAAAGCAGTTATATAGAGTTGGAGTTGGAGTCGGGGGGTTTCCAAGGGGCCCACGAGGTAGGGGGCGCGCCTACCCTCGTGACAAGGGTGTGGGCCCCCTGGTCTTCATCTTTGGCAAGGATATTTTATTATTTCTTGTAAGATATCCCGTGGAGTTTCTGGTCATTCCAAGAACTTTTGTTTTCTGCACATAAAACAACATCATGGCAATTCTGCTAAAAACAGCGTCAGTTCGGGTTAGTTCCATTCAAATCATACAAGTTAGAGTCCAAAACAAGGGCAAAAGTGCTTGGAAAAGTAGATACGACGGAGGCGTATCAACTCCCCAAGCTTAAACCCTTGCTTGTCCTCAAGCAATTCAGTTGACAAACTGAAAGAAATAAAGAAAAACTTTTACAAACTCTGTTTGCTCTTGTTGTTGTAAATAAGTCAAGCTAGCATTCAAGTTTTCAGCAAAGATTATAACTAACCACATTTGCAATAATTCTCAGGACTCATGTTTACTCGTATCAATAGCATAATCAACTAGCAATCCATAATAATAGAACTCGAATGACAACACTTTCTCAAAACAATCATAATATGATATAACAAGATGGTATCTTGCTAGCCCTTTCTGAGACCGCAAAATATAAATGCAGAGCACCTTTAAAGATCAAGGACTGACTAGACATTGTAATTCATGGTAAAAGAGATCCAATCATAGTCACACCCAATATAAATTAACAGTAATGAATGCATATGACAGCGGTGCTCTCCAACTGGTACTTTTTAATAAGAGGGTGATGACTCAACATAAAAGTAAATAGATAGGCCCTTCGCAGAGGGAAGCAGGGATTTGTAGAGGTGCCAGAGCTCGGTTTTGAAATAGAGGTGAATAACATTTTGAGCGGTATACTTTCATTGTCAACATAACAACCAAGAGATGACGATATCTTCCATGCTACACACATTATAGGTGGTTCCCAAACAGAAGGGTAAGGTTTATACTCCCCCTCCACCAACAAACATCAATCCATGGCTTGCTCGAAACAACGAGTGCCTCCAACATACATCAGGTCCCAGGGGGAGTTTTGTTTGCAATTATTTTGATTTAGTTTGCATAAAGCATGGGACTGGGCATCCCGGTGACCAGCCCTTTATCTCGTGAATGAGGAGCGGAGTCCACTCCTCTTGAGAATAACCCGCCTAACATGGAAGATACAGACAACCCTAGTTGATACATGAGCTATTCGAGCATACAAAACAGGATGATTATTTGAAGGTTTAGAGTTTGGCACATACAAGTTTACTTGGAACGGCAGGTAGATACCGCATATAGGAAGGTATAGTGGACTCATGTGGAATAACTTTGGGGTTTAAGGGATTTGGATGCACAAGCAGTATTCCCGCTTAGTACAGGTGAAGGCTAGCAAAAGACTGGGAAGCGACCAACTAGAGAGCGACAACAGTCATGTACATGCATTAAAATTAATAAACATTGCATGCAAGCATGAGTAGGATATAGTCCACCATGAACATAAATATCGTGAAGGCTATGTTGATTTGTTTCAACTACATGCGTGAACATGTGCCAAGTCAAGTCACTTAAATCATTCAGAGGAGGATACCACCCTATCATACCACATGATAACCATTTTAAGAGCATGTTGGCACGCAAGGTAAACCATTATAACTCATAGCTAATCAAGCATGGCACAAGCAACTATGATCTCTAATTGTCATTGCAAACATGTTTATTCATAACAAGCTGAATCAAGAACAATGAACCCATCATATTTACAAAAACAAAAGAGGTCGAGCTCATACCATATTTTCTCATCTCAGTCAGTCCATCATATATCATCATAATTGCCTTTCACTTGCATGACCAAACGATGTGAATAATAATAAGAGTGCACGTGCATTGGACTAAGCTGGAATCTGCGAGCATTCAATAAACAGGAGAAGACAAAGCAATATGGGCTCTTGGTTAAATCAACAATAAAGCATATAAGAGCCACTTCAACAATTTAATCATGGTCTTCTCCTACTGACCCCCAAAGAAAAGAAATAAAACTATTTACACGGGAAAGCTCCCAACAAGCAAAAGAAGAACAGGAAATATTTTTGGGTTTTCATTTTAATTACTACTACAAGCATGGAAAGTAAATTAATTAAAAGCTACAACTATTTTTTTGGTTTTCTTAAGGTTTATTAAACACACAAGAAGAAAGTATAAAAGGAAATAAACTAGCATGGATGATACAATGAAAAAGTATGAGCACCGACATCTAGCAATGAGTGTGTGTGAACATAAATGTAATGTCGGTGAGAAATACGTACTCCCCCAAGCTTAGGCTTTTGGCCTAAGTTGGTCTATGGCCACGGCTGGCCTGGCTGATATCCATAATAATAGTTGTTGATGTCGTACTGTGATGCAGCAGCTATCGCCTCCTGAGCTGCAGTGTGGCGACGAGCGGCCTCAGCTCTCCTCTCGTACTCATCTGCCTCCTCTATGGTAATAGTATATCCTCCTCTTGCCTGATAATCAAAAAAAGCAGGAGCAGGGAGAGTAATATGGACATCACGACGTCTGTCAAAGATTAGTCGATACTGGAGAGGTGATTCGTTCCTCTCGACAAAATGGTGGGAAACCATAGAATCAAAATCTAAATAAGCAGGAGGCAACTCCATGTCTCCTTCACGAACGTCTATCTCAAGAAATTTAGCTAAGCGGGTTGCATAAATTCCTCCAAAGAGATCTCCATTATGTCTATTATGATGCAACCTACGAGCTACAACGGCTCCCATATGATAAGTTTGGTCTCCTAACACAGCACTCCTAAGAATGCTAAGGTCAGGGACACACATGTGACATGCTTCATCCTTAGCATTTATGCACCTACCTATGAAGAGAGCAAAATAATGTATAGTAGGAAAGTGAATGCTCGCTATGGTATCTTGCGTTATATCTCTAGATTCCCCTACAGTTATACTAGCAAGAAAGTTTCTAAATTCAGATTTAGGGGGATCCCTAACACTGCCCCATTGTGGAAGTTTGCAAGCAAAAGTGAAATCCTCTAAGTCAATGGTATAAGATTTGTCATAAAGATCAAACATGACTGAAGGAGAATTACACGAAGATGAATACTCAAACCTCCTCACAAAAGAGCTTGTGAGCTCATGATACTGGGGGCATTTGTTTGCCTCAAAGTCCTCAAGATCGGCATTACGCAAATATGCGTTAAATTCTTCTTTAATTCCCACTCGATCCATAAATTTTTCAGAAGGCCACTCACAAGGACGCACTGGAGCGTCTCTTGGTGGCTCTTCGTCAGCATCACGCATTGCAATCCTGGGTCCTTGCTTCTTTGAAGAACCACCTTGGAACATTTTCCTAAACATATTTCTTCCTCTGAAAAATTCTGAATTTTTTTAGTAACTTCAAAATAAAAGTAAACCAAACTCAATAATATTGATAACAACTACTCCTACAAGTGCCTACGGCCTAAATCATGCATCAAAACTACTTTTGACCATATAAATTTGACATGCAAGCTCAAGAACTGGGTCACCTAAGCAACAAAAAATTGAAATGAATAAAGCACTAGAACAAAAACTAATTGGACCAATGGAGGAGTCACATACCAAGGAACAATCTCCCCAAGCAGTTTTGTGAGAGGTGCTTTGGGCAACGAGATCGAAAATGGCAGCAAAACGAGCTTGGACTCGGGTTTGAGCTGGTTTTTCGTGTTTGGGGGAGGAAGATGAAGTGTGTGGCTGAAAGAATAAGTGGAGGAGGGCCACCGTGGGCCCACGAGGCAGGGGGCACGCCCTAGGGGGGTGGGCGCGCCCTCCACCCTCGTGGCAAGGTGGTTGGCCCCCCTGGTGTGTTCTTTGTTCCATAAATCCTCAAATATTCTACAAAAAATCATATTTAATTTCCAGGGCATTTGGAGAACTTTTATTTTCGAGGTATTTTTTATTACATGGATAATCAAATAACAGACAGAAAATTATTTATTTTAATTTTATTTCAACTAAATAACAGAAAGTATAGAGAGGGTACAGAGGGTTGTACTTATAGTTTCATCCATCTCATGCTCGTCAAAAGGAATCCACTAACAAGGTTGATCAAGTCTTGTTAACAAACTCATCCCGATTAACATGAAGCCGGAGAAATTTCGAATAACACTAGGTTACCTCAATGGGGATATACACATCCCCAATAATAAGTATATCATATTTCTTCTTGACAGTAGGAAGAGGAAATTCAAAACCTCCAAATATAATCAATGGAATTTTTCCGATAGAATTGATACTATGAACTTGAGGTTGTTTCCTCGGAAAGTGTACCGTATGCTCATTACCATTAACATGAAAAGTGACATTGCCTTTGTTGCAATCAGTAAAAGCCCCTGCAGTATTAAGAAAAGGTCTTCCAAGAATAATAGACATACTATCGTCCTTGGGAATATCAAGAATAACAAAGTTCGTTAAAATAGTAACGTTTGCAACCACAACAGGCACATCCTCACAAATACCGACGGGTATAGCAGTTGATTTATCATCCATTTTCAAAGATATTTCAGTAGGTGTCAACTTATTCAAATCAAGTCTACGATATAAAGAGAGAGGCATAACACTAACACCAGCTCCAAGATCACATAAAGCAGTTTTAACATAGTTTCTTTTAATGGAGCATGGTATAGTAGGTACTCCTGGATCTCCAAGTTTCTTTGGTATTCCACCCTTAAGCAAGTATGGTGGAAATTTCAGCTTCCGATATCTTTCTTTTATTTGTAATAATATCTTTCATGTATTTAGCATAAGGATTTGTTTTAAGCATATCCGTTAATCGCATACGTAAAAAGATAGGTCTAATCATTTCAGCAAAGCGCTCAAAATCCTCATCATCCTTTTTCTTGGATGGTTTGGGAGGAAAAGGCATGGGTTTCTGAACCCAAGGCTCTCTTTCTTTACCGTGTTTCCTAGCAACAAAGTCTTTCTTATCATAACGTTGATTCCTTGATTGTGGATTATCAAGATCAACAGCAGGTTCAATTTCTATATCATTATCATTACTAGGTTGAGAATCATTATGAACATCATCATTAACATTTTCATTAGGTTCATGTTCATTACCAGATTGAGTTTCAGCATCAGACATAGATATACCATTTGGATTATCAGGTGGTTCAGCAATAGGTTCACTAGAAGTTTGCACAGTTCTATCATTTTTCTTTTTCTTCCTTTTAGAAGAACTAGGTGCATCAATATTATTTCTTTGAGAATCTTGCTCAATTCTCTTAGGGTGGCCTTCAGGATAGAAAGGTTCTTGAGTCATTCTACCAGTTCTAGTAGCCACTTTAACAGCATAATCATTTTTCTTACTATTCATCTCATTGAGCAATTCTTTTTGAGCTTTAAGTACTTGTTATACTTGAGTGGTAACCATAGAAGCATGTTTGCTAACAAGTTTAAGTTCACCTCTAATATTAGCCATATAATCACCCAAGTATTTAATCATATCAGCATCTTGTTTTAATTGTCTACCAAAATAAGCATTGAAGTCTTCTTGCTTAAACATAATATTATCAAACTCATCCAAGCATTGACTAGTAATTTTAGTAGGAGGGATTTCAGCTTTATCATATCTATAGAGAGAATTTACCTTTACTACCTGTGTCGGGTTATCGGGGTCTGGAGGTTCTTCAATAAATAAAGGATTAAGATCATATGTTTCTTCAACAGGCGGTAAATTAAGACCATGTATTTCTTCAATAGGAGGTAAATTCTTAACATCTTCAGCTTTAATACCTTTTTCTTTCATAGATTTCTTTGCCTCTTGCATATCTTCGGGACTGAGAAATAGAATACCTCTCTTCTTTGGAGTTGGTTTAGGAATAGGATCGTTAATTGGAGCAGGAGCTGGCTCAGGAAGTGCCCACTTATTTTCATTTGTCAACATATTATTCAATAAGATTTCAGCTTCATCTCGTGTTCTTTCCCTGAAAAGAGAACCAGCACAACTGTCCAGGTAATCTCTGGCAGCATCGGTTAGTCCATTATAAAAAGATATCAATTATTTTATTTTTCTTAAGAGGATGATCAGGCAAAGCATTAAGTAACTTGAGAAGCCTCCCCCAAGCTTGTGGGAGACTCTCTTCTTTAATTTGCACAAAGTTGTATATTTCCTTTAAAGCAGCTTGTTTCTTATGAGCAGGGAAATATTTAGGAGAGAAGTAATAGATCATATCCTGGGGACTACGCACACAACCAGGATCAAGAGAATTGAACCATATTTTAGCATCACCCTTTAATGAGAACGGAAATAATTTAAGGATATAAAAGTAGCAAGATCTCTCATCATTAGTGAACAGGGTGGCTATATCATTTAATTTAGTAAGATGTGCCACAACAGTTTCAGATTCATAGCCATGAAAATGATCAGATTCAACCAAAGTAATTATATCAGGATCAATAGAGAATTCATAATCCTTATCAGCAACACAGATAGGTGAAGTAGCAAAAGCAGGATCAGGTCTCATCCTAGCATTTAGAGATTGCTTATTCCATTTAGCTAATAACCTTTTGAGTTCATATCTATCTTTGCAAGCTAAAATAGCTAAAGAAGCATCTTGATCAAATAAATAACCCTCAGGAATAACAAGTGATTCTTCATCATCACTTTCATCTTCATAATCAGATTCAATACTTTCAATCTCTCTAGCCCTAGCAAGTCGTTCCTCTAGAAAATCACTAAGTGGCATAGTAGTATCAGGCATAGAAGTAGTTTCATCATAAGTATCGTGTATAGCAGAAGTAGCATCATCAATAACATGCGACATATCAGAACGAATAGCAGAAGCAGGTTTAGGTGTCGCAAGCTTACTCATAACAGAAGGTGAATCAAGTGCAGAGCTAGATGGCAGTTCCTTACCTCCCTTCATAGTTGAGGGATAGATCTTGGTTTTTGGATTTCTCAAGTTCTTCATAGTGTCCAGCAGATATAAATCCCAAGTGACTCAAAGAATAGAGCTATGCTCCCCGGCAATGGCGCCAGAAATTAGTCTTGATAACCCACAAGTATAGGCGATCGCAACAGCTTTCGAGGGTAGAGTATTCAACCCAAATTTATTGATTCGACACAAGGGGAGCCAAAGAATATTCTCAAGTATTAGCAGCTGAGTTGTCAATTCAACCACACCTGGAAACTTAGTATCTGCAGCAAAGTGTTTAGTAGCAAAGTAATATGATAGTGTTGGTAACGGTAACAAAAGAGTAATGAAAGCAAAGTAATATTTTTGGTATTTTGTAGTGATTGTAAAATAGCAACGGGAAAGTAAATAAGCGTAAACCAGTACATGGAAAGCTCATAGGCATTGGATCAATGATGGATAATTATGCCGGATGTGGTTCATCATGTAACAGTCATAACATAGGGTGACACAGAACTAGCTCCAATTCGTCAATGTAATGTAGGCATGTATTCCGAATATAGTCATACGTGCTTATGGAAAAGAACTTGCATGAAATATTTTGTCCTACCCTCCCGTGGCAGCGGGGTCCTAATGGAAACTAAGGGATATTAAGGCCTCCTTTTAAGAGAGAACCGGAACAAAGCATTAGCACATAGTGAATACATGAACTCCTCAAACTACGGTCATCACCGGTAAGTATCCCGATTATTGTCACTTCGGGGTTAACGGATCATAACACATAATAGGTGACTATAGACTTGCAAGATAGGGTCTAGAACTCTCATATATTGATGAAAACATAATAGGTTCAGATCTGAAATCATGGCAATCGGGCCGAAGTGACAAGCATTAAGCATAGCAAAGTCATAGCAACATCAATCTTAGAACATAGTGGATACTAGGGATCAAACCCTAACAAAACTAACTTGATTACATGGTGAATCTCATCCAACCCATCACCGTGCAGCAAGCCTACGATGGAATTACTCACGCACAGCGGTGAGCATCATGAAATTGGTGATGGAGGATGGCTGATGATGACGACGGCGACGAATTCCCCTCTCCGGAGCCCCGAACGGACTCCAGATCAGCCCTCCCGAGAGGTTTTAGGGCTTGGCGGCGGCTCTGTATCGTAAAACGCGATGATTTCTTCTTCTTTATTTTTTTCTCCCCGAAAGCAGTTATATAGAGTTGGAGTTGGAGTCGGGGGGTTTCCAGGGGGCCCACGAGGTAGGGGGGCGCGCCCCCCACCCTCGTGAGAATGGTGTTGGCCCCCTGGTCTTCATCTTTGGCGAGGATTTTTTATTATTTATTGTAAGATATCCCGTGGAGTTTCAGGTCATTCCAAGAACTTTTGTTTTCTGCACATAAAACAACATCATGGCAATTCTGCTGAAAACAGCGTCAGTCCGGGTTAGTTCCATTCAAATCATACAAGTTAGAGTCCAAAACAAGGGCAAAAGTGTTTGGAAAAGTAGATACGACGGAGACGTATCAGTCTCATCCCGACTTATGGCGGAATCATAGTCTCCATCATCCTTTCCACACTGGGACAATGCTCTAATAATGATGATCATCACACTTTTATTTATTTACAAGTCAAGAATTTCAACTCGATACTTAGAACAAAATATGACTCTATATGAATGCCTCCGGCGGTGTACCGGGAGGTGCAATGACTCATGAGTGACATGTATGAAAGAATTATGAGCGGTGCCTTTGCCACAAATACGATGTTAACTACATGATCATGCAAAGCAATATGACAATGATGAAGCGTGTCATAATAAACGGAACGGTGGAAAGTTGCATGGCAATATATCTCGGAATGGCTATGGAAATGCCATAATAGGTAGGTATGGTGGCTGTTTTGAGGATGGTATATGGTGGGTGTATGATACCGGTGAAAGGTGCGCGGTATTAGAGAGGCTAGCAATGGTGGAAGGGTGATAGTGCGTATAATCCATGGACTCAACATTAGTCATAAAGAACTCACATACTTATTGCAAAAATCTATTAGTTCTCAAAACAAAGTACTACGCGCATGCTCCTAGGGGGATATATTGGTAGGAGAAGACCATCGCTCGTCCCCGACCGCCACTCGTAAGGAGGATGATCAATAAATAAAACATGCTCCGACTTCATCACATAATGGTTCACCGTACGTGCATGCTACGGGAATCACAAACTTCAACACAAGTATTTATCAAATTCACAACTACTCAACTAGCATGACTCTAATATCATCATCTCCATATTTCAAAACAATCATCAAGCATCAAACTTCTCTTAGTATTCAATACTCTATATGAAAGTTTTTACTATTCTTGGATGCCTAGCATATTAGGATTTTTTAAGCAAATTACCATGCTATTTAAAACTCTCAAAATGATATAAGTGAAGCAAGAGAGTTCATATATTTCTATAATACCACCACCGTCCTCTAAAAATATATAAGTGAAGCACTAGAGCAAACGACAAACTACTCCGAAAGATATAAGTGAAGATCAATGAGTAGTCGAATAATTATGCAACTATGTGAAGACTCTCTAACATTTAAGATTTTCAGATCTTGGTATTTTATTCAAACAACAATCAAAACATAATGAAATAAAATGACTCTCCAAGCAAAACACATATCATGTGGCGAATAAAAATATAGCTCCAAGTAAAGTTACCGATGAATGAAGACGAAAGAGGGGATGCCTTCCGGGGCATCCCCAAGCTTAGGCTTTTGGTTGTCCTTGAATATTACCTTAGGGTTCCTTGGGCATCCCCAAGCTTAGGCTCTTGCCACTCCTTATTACATAATCCATCGAATCTTTACCCAAAACTTGAAAACTTCACAACACAAAACTTAACAGAAAACTCGTAAGCTCCATTAGTATAAGAAAGTAAATCACCACTTCAAGGTACTGTAATGAACTTATTCTTTATTTATATTGGTGTTAAACCTACCGTATTCCAACTTCTCTATGGTTTATAGACTATTTTACTAGCCATAGATTCATCAAAATAAGTAAACCACACATGAAAAACAGAATGTGTCAAAAACAGAACAGTCTGTAGTAATCTGAATCAAACGTATACTTCTGGAACTCATAAAATTCTCAAATAAATTTCTGGACCTGAGGAATTTATATATTACTCATCTACAAAAAGAATTAACTAAATATCGCTCTCCAAATAAAATGGCAGAAATTCTGGTGAGCACTAAAGTTTATGTTTTTTTACAGCATGATCAACAAGACTTCCCCCAAGTTTTCCCAAAGGTTATACTTGGCACAAACACTAATTAAAAGCATAAAACCACGTCTAAACAGAGGCTAGATCAGTTATTTATTAATAAACAGGAACAAAAAGCAAGGAACAAGAATAAAATTGGGTTGCCTCCCAACAAGCCCCTAGCTAGGCATGATTATTTCAATGATGCTCATATAAAGGATAAGAATTGAAACATAAAGAGAGCATCATGAAGAATATGACTAGCACATTTAAGTCTAACATACTTCCTATGAATAGGGATTTTGTGAGCAAACAACTTGTGGGAACAAGAATCAACTTGCATAGGAAGGTAAAACAAGGATAACTTCAAAATTTTAAGCACATAGAGAGGAAACTTGATATTATTGCAATTCCTACTAGCATATGTTCCTACCTCATAATAATTTTCAGTAGTATCATGAATGAATTCAACAATATAACCAGCACCTAAAGCATTCTTTTCATGATCTACAAGCATAGAAATTTTATTACTCTCCACATAAGCAAAATTCTTCTCATTCGGGATAGTGTGAGTATCATAAGAGACTTGAATACTATAAATTGTTTCCACATTAAAAGAGTAATGTTCAGAAAAGGGGTAACCATAATCATGGCAAGTTTTATAAATATAATCATGACTTTTTATAGCATAAGTATCATAACAATAATCATCATAGGTAGGAGGCATGCTATCATCATTATAAATTTGCATATCAAAACTTGGGAGACTAAAAATATCATCTTCATTAAACGTAGCATCCCGAAGCTTGGGACAAACATTAATTTCAGCAAATATATTCTCAAATATGTCATCCTCGTCAAACATAGCATCACCAAGCTTGGTCCTTTTCGTATCATAAGCATAATCACTTTCATCATCAATAGTTTGGATAGCACCAATAGTATAGCAATTATCATATTCTTCCAAGCAAGTGCCAAAAAGATTTTCAAGGTCATAATAAGTATCATTATCTTCCACAATTATATTTTCATGAGGCACAATAGTAATAGGAGCAGCATTATTTGGGGGATATATCTTTTTACCTCTCTTCCTTTTTCTTTTCTTCTTCTTCACCACATCATGTGTGGGTTCAATCCTCTTTTTGGAGCTCCTTATTAATGAGATTGGTTGAATAGGAGGCTCCTCCTCGTTACCTGATTCATCATAAGAAATAATAGAAGGATATTGGGAAGTCTCTTCCCTTTCATTAGTATTCTCTTCATCTTCTATTTGCTTTCTTTTCTTTATGTAATTGGCAATATAAGGATTTTCAATACAATCAACCGCACAATACATATAAATTTTCTCTAGATCAAAATCAAGAAATCTATCAAGATTAAACTTTGGAATACACTCAGTTATACGTTTCATTTCCTCATGCCCCAAAAGAAGACTAAGCTCTTTATGATGCTCAAGGGTAATCAAATTATCAAAATTTTTGGATACAATTCGGTCATGAAACAATTTGCATTGGAGATTTAAATGACCATGTTCATTGCAAAGTTCATAAGGGGTGCGAAAAATATTGAATTTTTCAGCACAATCATCAAGACTTTCTTGCAACAATTTAGTTTATAAATACTTATGCCTCTTGCAATATCTATCTTCCCTATTTGGTGTATACTTGCAAACCCAATGCACTCCACAAAAATTGACATGTTTATAGGAGACGTTTTCATCATGACTAGTGCAATCATCATTAGTACCATGGATATTCAAAGAATTCATACTAACAACATTACAATCATGCTCATCATTCACATATTTTATGCCAATCATTCTATATAATTCTTCTTCTAGCATTTGAGCACAATTTTCCTTTCCATCATACTCACGAAAGATATTAAAAAGATGAAGCGTATGAGGTAAACTCAATTCAATTTTTTATAGTTTTCTTTTATAGACTAAACTAGTGCTAAAACAAGAAACAAAAAGATTCGATTGCAAGATCTAAAGATATACCTTCAAGCACTCACCTCCCCGGCAATGGTGCCAGAAAAGAGCTTGATGTCTACTACACAACCTTCTTCTTGTAGACGTTGTTGGGCCTCCAAGTGCAGAGGTTTGTAGGACAGTAAGAAAATTTCCCTCAAGTGGATGACCAAAGGTTTATCAATCGGTAGGAGGCGTAGGATGAAGATGGTCTCTCTCAGGCAACCCTGCAACCAAATAACAAAGAGTCTCTTGTGTCCCCAACACACACAATACAATGGTAAATTGTATAGGTGCACTAGTTCGGCAAAGAGATGGTGATACAAGTCGTATGTGGATGGTAGATAAAGGTTTTTGTAATCTGAAATTATAAAGACAGCAAGGTAACTAATGATAAAAGTGAGCGTAAACGGTATTGCAATGCTAGGAAACAAGGCCTAGGGTTCATACTTTCACTAGTGTAAGTCCTCTTAACAATAATAACATAATTGGATCACATAACTATCCCTCAACATGCAACAAAGAGTCACTCCAAAGTCACTAATAGCGGAGAACAAATGAAGAGATTATGGTAGGGTACGAAACCACCTCAAAGTTATTCTTTCCAATCAATCCGTTGGGCTATTCCTATAAGTGTCACAAACAGCCCTAGAGTTCGTACTAGAATAACACCTTAAGACAGAAATCAACCAAAACCCTAATGTCACCTAGATACTCCAATGTCACCTCAAGTATCCGCGGGTATGATTATACGATATGCATCACACAATCTCAGATTCACCTATTCAACCAACACATAGGAGCTCAAAGAGTACCCCAAAGTTCTACCGGAGAATCACGACGAAAACGTGTGCCAACCCTATGCATAGGTTCATGGGCGGAACCCGCAAGTTGATCACCAAAACATACATCAAGTGAATCACGTGGTATCCCATTGTCACCACAGATACGCACGGCAAGACATACATCAAGTGTTCTCAAATCTTTAAAGACTCAATCCGATGAGATAACTCCAAAGGGGAAACTCAATTCATTACAAGAGAGAAGAGGGGGAGGAGAAACATAAGATCCAACTATAATAGCAAAGCTCGCGATACATCAAGATCGTGCCAAATAAAGAACACGAGAGAGAGAGAGAGAGAGAGAGAGAGAGAGAGAGAGAGAGAGAGAGCACAAACACATAGCTACTGGTAAATACCCTCGGCCCCGAGGGAGAACTACTCCCTCCTAGTCATGGAGAGCACCGGGATGATGAAGATGGCCACCGGAGAGGGATTCCCCGCCCGGCAGGGTGCCGGAATGGATCTAGATTGGTTTTCGCTGGCTACGGAGGCTTCTGGTGGCGGAACTCCCGATCTATTGTCCTCTCGGATGTTTTTAGGGTATATGGAGATATATAGGCGGAAGAAGTACGTCAGGGTAGCCACGAGGGGCCCACGAGGGTGGAGGGCGCGCCCAGGGGGGTGGGTGCGCCCCCTGCCTCGTGGCCTCCTCGTAGATCCCCTGACGTGCACTCCAAGTCTTCTAGGCTTCTTCTGATCCAAAAATAAGTTCCGTGAAGTTTCAGGTCAATTGGACTCCGTTTGATTTTCCTTTTCTGCAATATTCTAAAACAAGGAAAAAGAGAAACTGGCACTGGGCTCTGGGTTAATAGGTTAGTCCCAAAAATTATATAAAATAGCATATAAATGCATATAAAACATCCAAGGTTGATAATATAATAGCATGGAACAATCAAAAATTATAGAAACGTTGGAGACATATCAGTGATCCAGCACCTCATCTGTGAAGCAGAGAGGGTGTGCGTCGCCTCTATATCGGGCCACGTCACGGCGCACCTCCGATGAAGTCTGTCTGTGGTTATCGGCCCGGGTGTGACTAGGTTTGTCATGTCTGAATAGGTAGCCATCATCCTGAGTCGGGAAGCATCCTCGCGATCCGTAGATTGATATGGTGTGTCCTGCTCTACTGTCCAGATCCTGCCGAAGGTCGTATGTATGGTCCCGAGATGTTCTGTCCCTGTTTTTGCGAGGCGGTGGGGTGGGTTGTTGTTCAGCCTGAGTTGCCATTTTATCCTGACCGCGGGGTGGTCGGTCTGCCGCACTATCTCGACCACGTGGTGGTCGGTCCGCAGTCTACGGTTTGGGTAACTCTTGGTTGGGCGCTCGTGTCACATCCCTAGTTCTGGTATGGTCCTAGGCTTGCTTTGTGCATCATGTTTAAATTTCAAATGAAATTGAAATGGGGATGTTTCAAACCCTAGCACCAAAGCAAATTCAAATAGGTTCAACTTTAAAATGGATTTTCAATGAACCCAAAATGCTATTAAAAAATGTTCATGCTCTTTGGATAATGTTGGGAACAACAACCAGAGGTGATGCACATTTTTACTACACATTTTGGATTTTTGAATCAATGCATAAATATTTGATTTGGAGCTGTTTAAATTATATAAATATTTTAATGGCTCCAAAAAAGTTGGGAATTGGTGAGGGCCTCTGGAATATTATATCTAGATGCCACAAATATTTTCAACATTTATGAAAGTGTTTTAACATTTCTTTTTGGTACAAAACAAATGTCAGAAATAGAAAAAGAAAACAGGAAATAAGAAAAACACCTACCCATGCCACTTACATGGCGGCCCAGCTGGCCAGCCCACCTGGCGGCCCAGCCCACCAGGGGCAGCCCCATCTTCTACCTCTTGCCAGTAGGCAGAGGAGAAGCCGGGCACGACGCACGCGCGCGGCCACGCGCCTCGCCAGCTCCTGCTTGCAGCTCCCCGTCGACGCCCTGGCCTTCTATGGAGACGCCACGCAGGCCCCGACGCCCAGCGTCCCTCCCCTCTCGCTCTGGATTCCTCCCCCCTTCTTTGCTCGCTTCCGAACGGAGCCCGTCACCGCCGTTCGCCATAGTCGCAGCCACCGCCTCCCTCTCGCATCCTTGACGTGCCCCAGGGATTCGCCTCGTCGCCTTCGTCCTCATCGTCGAGCCACACATCGCCCGGAGCTCTGCTTCGCCATCAATTCCGTCGTCTTCAACCTCTCGGCAGCCGTGGATCTCCGTCACCGCTCGCCGCCGTCAGCGCGTCCCCGAGCCCGCTGAGCTGCTCTTCCGGTCCACTATGAGCCTCGCGTCGGTCCCCCCTTCTCCCCTGCCTTCCCGTGCACCGCAGCACTACGCCCGCTCGAGGCCGAACTCCGTCCGCCGCCCTGAGCTCCGCTCCGGCGAGCTCCGGCGTCCCCAGCTCATCCCACATGCTACACTGGATGCGGACGACGACGGGCTACGCCCCGGTGGTCTCCGCGCACTTTTCCGCCGCCTGTAGCCCATTCCAGCGAAGCACCGCCGTGCGGTTTGGTCGTCGCCGGCCGAACTCTGGCGAGGCTGACGTGGCAGCTTAATTAGCGCTAATCCCCACCATTAGCCACCCCACCAGCCGCTGACAATGGGCCCCAGAGCCAAGTCAACCCTGGTCAGTGCAGGTTTGACTCGGGGTTAACCCCAGTGTCACTGACGTGTGGCCCCCACACGTCAGGTTTGACCTGGTCAGCCCTGCTGACGCCTCTGTGACGTCATGCTGACGCAGAAATTGTTTTTCTGGATTTTAAATAATTCAGAGAATTTCAGAAAATAGTTAAAACTTCTAAAATTCATAGTAATTCAACCGTAGCTCCAAATCAAATAAATTATATATGAAAAATTATCAGAAAAATGCAAGGAATCCATTTATGCCAGTTTCATGCATGAAAAACCAACTTATACTTGCTGTATAAGTGAAAATGTAATAATGACATGTTATATACTTAAATTGGGGTTTGCATATGAACCCTTGGTTCATATGGACTTCAACCAAATTGATGCTAGATGCATTAGGGAAAATCATAGCATCTTTGAAATTTCATCTTCATGCATCATATTGTTGCATATGGTTGTCTATTGATTGCCGGCACCGTCCCCTCTCGATAGGTTCTACTTCGGAAGGTGTCTCGAGTACCTATCTGAGGAGCAGTGCTTCTTTGTGGATCTATTAGGCAAGCAAACCCCCTTGAGCATCTCGATAAATCCCACTCTCTCGCTCCTGCTCTTTTTACTGCATTAGGACAACAACGATTCAAAACTGCTACTTTCTGCTGCGGTAGCTGAACCCATTCCTCTGCATGACCTGTCATTGCCACAGTAAATAGTTGAAACCCACTAGCATGAGTAGGAGTTGCTTGAGCCTTGATGTGCCTGCTCATCCATGCTTGTTTTCTTTATGCCAGCTATGCTTAGAGTTATGTCAGGTCTGATTCATCGGGAATGAATCGGAGTGGTGAACATGTCCTACCGGTAAAGGCTAAGTGTGTGAACACGTTTTGGTAAAGGTAGCGATGAGAGGCCATGTAGGAGTACATGGTGGGTTGTCTCATTGGAACCGTCCTTAAGCACTGAGTTCTGTGTATGTTATCCAAGTCCAGTTACTACTACACATTGGGTTCCGGTTATTCGACCCCTCTCGGCTTATTAATCCACTTGATCTCTGTCCAGGAGTTGCAACTAGTTTCTGGCGTTTGTAGGTAGTGCTACTTGTCTACCAGGTGGTGTCCGACGGTACGAGCTTGGGATAGACTAGGCACCGTGGCACGGTGTACCAAGTGGCACCCGGATGGTGGGCTTGGGAACCCTGCACACATCGTTTGGGGCAGTGAGCGACACCCCGGCCGGATCTCCTTGCAGATGGAACCCGAATAGGCGATAAATCTGGACGAGAGACTTGTGTGGTTAGTCAGGTCGTGGCCGACACCCTCGCCCGGCTTCCGCTTGAAGGTTGCCGAGGTACATGACGTGTACAGGGCTATAAGTGGCGCGAGCGTGTGTGATGAAGTACACCCCTGCAGGGTCAATATTATCTATTCGAATAGCCGTTTTCCTCGGATATGGAAACTTGGAGAACTTATGTAGTACATAGACAACTGGAAGTGGATACTCTAAAATACGCAAGATAAGCGTGAGTGCTATGGATGGCCTTCTCGTAGGGAGACGGGAACGGGTCCATAGTGGGGTATTGATATGGTGAATATGTGGACTCGTGTGCGTCTTCTCACCTCAAGAAGTTTCTGATTCTCGTAGTATAGGTTAGCCACTAAGTCAAAGCTGGCTTGCTGCCGTTAAACTCCACCACCCCCTTTGTTGATAATGTTGCATATGTAGTTAGTTCTGATGTAAGACTTGCTGAGTACCTTTGTACTCACGTTTGCTTATTTATGTTTTGCAGTTGGTTACACTAGTGGCTTCGACGAGTAGCTTGTATCCTAGCTACGATCTTGTACCCTTGGGAGGGTCGTGTTAGTCAGGCTTCTTAGTATTTTCCTTTTGTAGTTGTCTGTACTCAGACATGTAATGCTTCCATTGCTTGTATGCTCTGAATGATGGGTCATGAGACCCCTGTTTGTATTGATTGCTATGTGGCTCTTCTGGGCCTTTATCTATATGAGTTTGAGTTATGTTGTGATGCCATGATGTACAGCACATACTTGCATGTTATGCGTACGTGTAACGTGTATTGCTATGTGTGGGATCTGACAACCTAGTTGTTTACCTCTAATAACCTCTCTTATGGGGAAATGTAGTCTTGTGCTTCCATGTGCCATAGTAGTCCGCTACAGTCCGGTTCACCGGAGTCCTGCTATCCCAGCACTACTGCTCCGGAACACTTTACTGGCCGGCATGTGATTCACTTCGTTCCTGTGTCTGTCCCTTCGGGGAAATGTCACGCGGTGACATCCGGAGTCCTGTCTAGCCTGCTACAGCCCGGGTTCCCGGAGTCCTGTTAGCCCAGTGCTACAGCCCGGATTCATACGCTGTTGACCGACATGCTCGAGGTTGATTCATGTATGCCTGTCCCTGTAAGTTAGTGCTACTTTGGGTTCACGACTAGTCATGTCGGCCCGGGTTCTTTGTCATATGGATGCTAGCGACACTATCATATACGTGAGCCAAAAGGCGCAAACGGTCCCGGGCCAGGTAAGGTGGCACCCGTGGGAATACCGTGCGTGAGGCCACAAAGTGATATGAAGTGTTACACGCTAGATCGGTGTGACTTAGGATCGCAGTCCCAACAGCGTTGGTATCAGAGCCTAACTGACTGTAGGATTACCAAGCCAAACTGGTCAAAGTCGAGTCTAGTAATGCTTTAGTTATATAAGGGAATTGATTGTGGAAGGGAACGTAAGGCTCTTTTTACTCCTTTACCTCATGTCATTCTTTCTGAGTCAGCCTCTTCTTTTCTATGAGGGTTAAGGCCTAGGCTTCTCCTCTATCTCTCAGGATGACGTGTTACTAAACCGTAAAGTCTTAGGATTGTTGGGTTGTGTCACCGTACAGTTCTACTACTTCCGTGTGTCCTCAGTTTGACCCAGAACCTTGATATTATCAGGCTGATTGATTATGTTATTCCTTTGATGAATGTCTCAAAAATCCTTTTGAGCATTTACAACCGTTATGCTGCCGAAATTGTCCTAGGATTTCAAGAATTTCCAATGCTTTTGCATTACATTCTGCATCCCTATGTCGATGCTAATTCCATCCTTGTTTCCTTGGTTTCTGCGCCAGGATGTCGTCTGCTAACCGAGGTTCAGTTGCTCATCGCAAGAACCACGGAGATGGTAGGGATGAGGATCCTCCTGACCAGCCTTTGATGGCAGAGTTCTTGTTAGCATCCGAGAGGAACAAGCGTGAGACTAACCGCTTGCTGGCACAGATTGAGCAGAACACCGCACATCAGCGTAAGAAGTTGGTTTCCATCACCGACTTCATTGGTCTGAAACCACCCACCTTCCATCATTCCATTGAGCCACTCGATGCAGATAACTAGCTCTGAAGCATCACTCACAAGTTGCTTTCTGCGAACGTGGCTGAAGGTGACAAGGTCACCTATGCTACCTATCACTTGGAAGGTCCTGCTAGTATTTGGTGGCAGAGCTATGAGGCTATGCTTCCAGCTGGTCAGATTCCTACCTGGAGGGATTTCACCGAGGTTTTTCGTGAGCACCACATTCCTCAGGCTCTCATTGACCGCAAGAGGGAAGAGTTCTGTAGTTTTACCCAGGGTAAGCTGCCTGTTGATGCTTACAGCAGAGAGTTTGGAAGCCTTGCCCGCTATGCTACAGAAGAAGTGTCCACGGACACTAAGAAGCAGGCTAGGTTCCGAAAGGGTCTCAACCCTAAGTTGGGTCGTGATCTCCACCTGCATCATTGTGATACTTTCCAGGCTCTTGTGAACAAGACCATTAATGCAGAGATAGCTCAACTCACTTACGAGGAGTATCGTTAGCACAACCATGATCTGGTTTCTTCCTCCCGCTCTGGCTCTCAGAAGCGACGGATTTGGATTCCGAACTCAGCTCTTCCACCTGGATATGCACCGAGGCCATCTGATGTGGCGCCTCACCCAACTCAGCAACATGCTCCACCCAGGCCTATTAGTGGACCACTTGCCAATGTAGGTCCACGTCCTACCTCAGGAACTTGCTTCACCTGCAGAGAACCAGGGCACTATGCACGCGACTGCCCTCAGTCCAGTTATACTCCACCCCAGTTTGAGAGGTCTATTGGCCGTGAAAAGACATCAGTCAAGATGATCGATATCAAGCCAGCCTCCATTGAACGAGCATGTGTGCACCATGTCTCAGCTTCAGAAGTTCAAGATGATCCCGACGTTGTACTGGGTACGCTTCTTGTCAATTGACACCCAGCTTCAGTTCTGTTTGATACTGGAGCATCCCAATCCTTCATATCCGAAGGCTACGCTCGGTTGCACGACATGTCATTTTGCGATATGCCGACTCCACTAATAATCCAGACTCCCGGTTCCAAATGGCAAACCTCCAAGGTAAGCCATGGTAATGAAATCCTTGTTGACAGACTGGTATTCCTTGCTTCTTTGATATCTCTCAAGTCTTCAGATATTAACATCATCTTGGGTATGGACTGGATGACAGCTCATCATGCCAAGATCGATTGTTACACCAGATCTGTTCAACTTACACATCCATCTGGCAAAATAGTCACTGTCTCTACTAGAGTTGCAAGGCGTCAACTCTATTCCCTTAATGCTAGCCCTCTTCCAGATCTTGAAGATATTCCGGTAGTTCGTGACTTCCCGGATGTCTTTCCAGAAGAACTGCTTGGTGTCCCACCTGACAGAGATGTAGAGTTTGTCATAGAACTTATCCCAGGAACTGTTCCAATCTCTAGGAGACCATACAAGATGGCACCTTTGGAGTTAGCCGAGCTTAAGAAACAACTTGATGAGTCCTTACAAAAGGGTTTCATCCATCCCTGTTCTTCTCCTTGGGCTTGTCCTGTCCTCTTCGTCAAGAAGAAGGATGGTACGGATCGGATGGTTGTAGATTATCGTCCCATTAATTTGGTCACGATAAAGAACAAGTATCCGCTCCCCGGGATCAACGACCTGTATGATCAGCTCGCTGGATCCTCAGTCGTTTCCAAGATGGATTTGAGGTTAGGCTACCACCAAATCAAGATCAGAAACGGGGACATCCCCAAAACGGCCTTTGTCACTCGTTATGGTCAATACGAGTATACCGTGATGTCTTTCAGCCTAACCAATGCTCCATCTACTTTCTCCCGCTTGATGAACTCGATCTTTATGGAGTACTTAGATAAGTTTGTCATGGTTTACCTCGATGATATTCTTATTTACTCGAAGAACGAGGAAGAGCATGCCGAACGTCTTAGGTTTGTGTTAGAAAAACTCAAAGAGCATCGCCTTTATGCCAAGTCAACCCTGGTCAGTGCGGGTTTGACCCGGGGTTAACCCCAGTGTCACTGACGTGTGGCCCCCACACGTCAGGTTTGACCTGGTCAGCCCTGCTGACGCCTCTGTGACGTCACGTAGACGTAGTAATTATTTTTCTGGATTTTAAATAATTCAGAGAATTTCAGAAAATAGTTAAAACTTCTAAAATTCATAGTAATTCAACCGTAGCTCCAAATCAAATAAATTATATATATGAAAAATTATCAGAAAAATGCAAGGAATCCATTTATGCCAGTTTCATGCATGAAAAACCAACTTATACTTGCTGTATAAGTGAAAATGTAATAATGGCATGTTATATACTTAAATTGGGGTTTGCATATGAACCCTTGGTTCATATGGACTTCAACCAAATTGATGCTAGATGCATTAGGGCAAATCATAGCATCTTTGAAATGTCATCTTCATGCATCATATTGTTGTATATGGTTGTTTATTGATTGCCGGCACCGTCCCCTCTCGATAGGTTCTACTCCGGATGGTGTCCCGAGTACCTGTCTGAGGAGCAGTGCTTCTTCGTGGATCTATCAGGCAAGCAAACCCCCTTGAGCATCTCGATAAATCCCACTCTCTCGCTCCTGCTCCCTTTACTGCATTAGGACAACAATGATTCAAAACTGCTACTTTCTGCTACGGTAGCTGAACCCATTCCTCTGCATGACCTATCATTGCCATAGTAAATAGTTGAAACCCACTAGCATGAGTAGGAGTTGCTTGAGCCTTGATGTGCCTGCTCATCCATGCTTGTTTTCTTTATGCCAGCTATGCTTAGAGTTGTGTCAGGTCTGATTCGTCGAGAATGAATCGGAGTGGTGAACATGTCCTACCGGTAAAGGCTAAGTGTGTGAACACGTTTTGGTAAAGGTAACGATGAGAGGCCATGTAGGAGTACATGGTGGGTTGTCTCATTGGAACCGTCCTTAAGCACTGAGTTCTGTGTATGTTATCCAAGTCCAGTTACTACCACATATTGGGTTCCGGTTATCCGACCCCTCTCGGCTTATTAATCCACTTGATCTCTGTCCAGGAGTTGCAACTAGTTTCTGGCGTTTGTAGGTAGTGCTACTTGTCTACCTAGTGGTGTCCGACGGTACGGGCTTGGGATAGACTAGGCACTATGGCACGGTGTACCAAGTGGCACCCGGATGGTGGGCTTGGGAACCCTGCACACATCGTTTGGGGCCGTGAGCGACACCCCGTCCGGATCTCCTTGAGGATGGAACCCGAATAGGCGATAAACCTGGACGAGAGACTTGTGTGGTTAGTCAGGTCGTGGCCGACACCCTCGCCCGGCTTCCGCTTGAAGGTTGCCGAGGTACATGACGTGTACAGGGCTATAAGTGGCGGGAGCGTGTGTGACGAAGTACACCCCTGCAGGGTCAATATTATCTATTCGAATAGCCGTTTTCCTCGGATATGGAAACTTGGAGAACTTATGTAGTACATAGACAACTGGAAGTGGATACTCTAAAATGTGCAAGATAAGCGTGAGTGCTATGGATGGCCTTCTCGTAGGGAGACGGGAACGGGTCCATAGTGGAGTATTGATATGGTGAATATGTGGACTCGTGTGCGTCTTCTCACCTCAAGAAGTTTCTGATACTCGTAGTATAGGTTAGCCACTAAGTCAAAGCTGGCTTGCTGCTGTTAAACTCCACCACCCCCTTTGTTGATAATGTTGCATATGTAGTTAGTTCTGATGTAAGAATTGTTGAGTACCTTTGTACTCACGTTTGCTTATTTATGTTTTGCAGTTGGTTACACTAGTGGCTTTGACGAGTAGCTTGTATCCCAGCTACGATCTTGTACCCTTGGGAGGGTCGTGTTAGTCATGCTTCTTAGTCTTTTCCTTTTGTAGTTGTCTGTACTCAGACATGTAATGCTTCCGTTGCTTGTATGCTCTGAATGATGGGTCATGAGACCCCTGTTTGTATTGATTGCTATGTGGCTCTTCTGGGCCTTTATCTATATGAGTTTGAGTTATGTTGTGATGCCATGATGTACAACACATACTTGCATGTTATGCGTACGTGTAACGTGTATTGCTATGTGTGGGATCCGACAACCTAGTTGTTTACCTCTGATAGCCTCTCTTATGGGGAAATGTAGTCTTGTGCTTCCATGTGCCATAGTAGTCCGCTACAGCCCGGTTCACCGAAGTCCTGCTAGCCCAGCACTACTGCTCCGGAACACTTGACTGGCCGGCATGTGATTCACTTCGTTCCTGTGTCTGTCCCTTCGGGGAAATGTCTTGTGCTTCCATGTGCCATAGTAGTCCGCTACAACCCGGTTCACCGAAGTCCTGCTAGCCCAGCACTACTGCTCCGGAACACTTGACTAGCCGGCATGTGATTCACTTCATTCCTGTGTCTGTCCCTTCGGGGAAATGTCACGCGGTGACATCCGGAGTCCTGTCTAGCCTGATACAGCCCGGGTTCCCGGAGTCCTGTTAGCCCAGTGCTACAGCCCGGATTCATACGCTGTTGACTGACATGCTCGAGGTTAATTCATGTATGCATGTCCCTGTAAGTTAGTGCTACTTTGGGTTCACGACTAGTCATGTCGGCCCGGGTTCTCTATCATATGGATGCTAGCGACACTATCATATACGTGAGCCAAAAGGCGCAAACGGTCTCGGGCCAGGTAAGGTGGCACCCGTGGGAATACCGTGCGTGAGGCCACAAATTGATACGAAGTGTTACATGCTAGATCGGTGTGACTTAGGATCGGGGTCCCGACAGCTCGAGGCCGTATTGTTCGGCTGCCAGGACATCAGTCCACCTGTCAATGAGCAGGTCTTGATCAGCTTGGAGCTGCTACTGCTTCTTCTTCAGGCTTCTTGCAGTGGCTATTAGCTGGCGCTTGAAGCGCTCCTGCTCGAGGGGTGCCTCAGGCATGATGAAGTCCTCATTGCCGAGGCTCTCATCATCCTCGGAGACTGGACAATAACTATCATCATCTGGATCATTGGGCATGGCCTGTTTATTGGGGTTATCTTGCCCGTTGTCTTGTTCCTCCTGCTCAGATGCAGCCCCAACAGGGTCTTCATTGTTTTCGGCGTTGCCCGGAGTACTATTTTCTACAGTGCCAGTGTCATCATATTTTGAGCGACGAGGCTTAGAGCGGCGTTTAGGGCGCCGACGCTTGGACTGTGTCTCAGAAGCTTTATTCGCAACTAGATCTCCTTTGTCATCGTTGCTAGCTTTTTTAGGTGTGTCGACCATGTACACATCGTACGAAGAGGTGGCCGTCTAGCGTCCAGTAAATGGCGGGTCTTGGCCTTGCTCCTGGTCGGCATCGTCGTCCATACCGTCGATGTCTTCGGAGCCGTAATCAAGCACGTCGGTTAAGTCATCGGCAGTGGCTATGAAGTGGGTGGCGGGTGGGAAGCGAAATTACCCCTCATCAGCCTCTGGCTCGAACCGAACATAGTTTGGCTGTGAGTCTTTCTCCAAGGACAAGTTCTTTAAAGAGTTTAGAACATCACTCAAAGGTGAGTGCTGGCAGATGTCTGCGGCGCTAAATTCAAAAATCGATAACCGATCTAGCTCGGTGCCCGCAGGCATACCCGGTCCGGGACTTATAGCTGGAGACAAGTCCAGAGTTTCATTGACGCAAATATTGTGGGGTGCCAAGTCCGTGTGCGGCTCCAATGTCGCGGACTCGGTGGCCCCGGATGGCACGATCTGCTCCGGTTCTAAGGCCGTTGCAGCAACATGGACCATCTCCTGGATGTGATCCCATGACAGATTTAAGTCATGTTCATCGAGGCGAGGGGGAGCGATCGCTGCGGTCTCAAATCCATTGAAGATCAAGTCTCCACGGATATCCGCGACGTAGTTCAAGCTTTCGAGTCTGACCTGGTGGCCAGGGGCGTAGCTATCGATTTGCTCCAGATGGCCAAGTGAGTTGGCCCGCAGTATGAAGCCGCCGAACACGAAAATCTGTCCGGGAAGGAAGGTTTCTCCTTGGACAGCATCACTATAGACGATGGAAGGGGCCATCGAACCTTTCGTTGACAGCACAGTGGAACTCTCAATGAAAGCAGCAATGTCGGTGTCAAAACCGGCGGATCTCGGGTAGGGGGTCCTGGACTGTGCGTCTAGGATCGATGGTAATAGGAGACGGGGGACACGATGTTTACCCAGGTCCTGGCCCTCTCTATGGAGGTAATACCATACTTCCTACTTGATTGATCTTGATGAATATGAGTATTACAAGAGTTGATCTACCACGAGATCGTAATGGCTAAACCCTAGAAGCCTAGCATGTATGACTATGGTAATGAGTATATGCTTTCCGGACTAATCCCTCCGGTTTATATAGGCATCGAGGGGATCTAGGGTTTACATAGAGTCGGTTACATAAGAAGGGATCTTCATCTTCGGTCGCCAAGCTTGCCTTCCACGCCAAGGAGAGTCCAATCCGGACACGGGTATAGTCTTCGGCCGTCATGTCTTCACAGCCCATCAGTCCGACCCATGGATAACAGGCCGGACGCCCGAGGACCCCTTAGTCCAGGACTCCCTCACCGGTCTCCAGCGGTATTTCTTAGATCCCAAGGAAGCAAAGTTCATGCGCTGGCACGCGGAGAGGAAGAAGCCCGACGATGGAGATGATCCGAAGCTGAGACATGTCCAGGATGGAAGCCAGTGGAGAGCGTTGAATGTGTTCTATCAATATTTCGAATGTGATGCAAGGAACATCGTGCTCGGCGTGTGTACGGATGGCATGAATCCGTTTGGCAACCAGAACACCAACCATAGCACATGACCCGTGTTTGTATGGATGTACAACCTCCCCCTGGTTGTGCATGAAGTCGAAGTACATTCACATGAGCATGCTAATTCAAGGGACGAAACAATCAGGAAATAATATTAATCTATATCTGGGCTACTTCAAGAGGAGTTAACACGTTATGGAAACCACCGACCAAGACATGGAACGCTAGCAAAGGTGAGTATTTCTACATCAGAGCCGCGCTGATCACGACGGTGCACGACTATCTCGGTTACGGATATGTCGCAGGCCAGGTATGCCATGGATATTGCGGATTCATGCGGTGCATGGATGATACAACGTCTCAGCAGCTAACGTCAAGGAAAGATGGAAGGTCTGGGAAAATAGTGTTCATGGGGCATCGAAGATGGCTCGAGAAGGACAACCCATGGAGAAACCGTGGAGATCTATTCAATGGTGAGGCTGGGAAATCGAGGACGTCCACATAAGCAGAGTGGCACCGAAATCGATGAGCTATTGAAAAACTGGGAACAATGCCCCTGGGAAAGACGATGAAAAAGGCGCCGGAGCCGCTGCTGAAGATATGGAAGACGAGGTCTGTTTTCTGGGACTTGGAGTACTGGCACAAACTCGACACACCTCATTGCCTTGATCAAATGCATATCTGTCAGAATGTCCTTGAGATCTTGCTCGCGACATTGATGAACATGCCGGATAAGACCAAGGATGGGCTGAAGGCAAGAAAAGACTTACAAGATTTGAAAATCAGGGAAGATCTGCACATGCCGCCCCGTAAAAAGTCAGAGGAGACAGGGGCGCGGGAGAAGAAGGGCAAAAAAGTAAAGGAAGAGGATTATTGCCCCCCTTCTCGCTTCACCTTAAGTTCGGCCGAGATCGATCAATTCTTTAAGTGCCTTACCGGAGTCAAAATTAGTTCCGATTACTATGGCAAGATAGGCAGATATCTAGACACGAACAAGAAAAGGTTCAGCAGGATGAAGTCCCATGAATGTCATGTGATGATGATGTAGATACTACCTGTTGCCCTTAGAGGGATAATGGACAAGCATGTCCATGACATGCTTAATGGTCTCTGCAACTTTTTCGACATCATCTCTCGAAAGTAGATCAGTGTGAAGTAACTCTGAAGGCTACAGGAAGAGATCGCTGTGATACTGAATGAGGTTGAGATGTACTTCCTGCCCGCGTTCTTTGACGCCATGGTGCATTTGTGTGTCCATATTGTGGACGACATAATAGACCTGGGGCCGTCATTCCTGCACAACATGATGTCGTTTCATAGGATGAATGAGATCATCAAAGGATTCATTTGTAACATGTCCCGTCCGGATGGAAGCATTGTCTAGGGCTATCTGACACAAGAGTGCATCTCTTTCTGCGAGAATTTTCTATATGGCGCAGACCAGCCGCCTGGTGTTGGTGTTGGTTTGCCCGTTAACAAGCATGATGGGAGGCTCGAAGGTCACTCCAACGGTCGCAGGGAACTGCACGTGGCATACTCAGATCGACACAACGACTTTGACAGAGCAAACTTGGTAGTGCTACAACACCTAGACGAGATAGATCCTTTCGTGGAACTGCACAAAGAAATTATCGCAAAGACATATCATGACCGGGGGGTATGTAGGACGGTCGCCGAAGTTGCTAGAGAGCACAACTCCACTTTCCTGCATTGGTTCAAAGAGCATATTATTGCTAATCCCCCGGAAGAGACCTCTAAGGATGGATTGCTCATATACGCCTTAGCACATGGCCCCTCGCCCAACCTTGTCACCTATCAGGCATACGATATCAACAGATAAACGTTCCACACGGAGGCCAAAGATATGGACAGTGATGATCAGAACTCAGGGGTGACGATGGAATGCATGACCGGTAGCAACAACGGCGCAACTGAGAGATTTTACGGAAGGGTCGAGGAGATATGGGAGCTTGACTACTCTGGACTGCACAACGCGACGATATTCCGTGTAAGATGGGCTAAGAATGTCGAATGAGAAAACGAGTATTTCACTACCATGACTATACCCGACGCCAAGAGCGGTACCGTGAACGCTATCGCAAAAAAGAGCCATGGGTACACGCTAAGCACGTGACACAATGCTTCTTCATAACCAACCCGTGCAATCTCAACCGTGTTGTCGTGAGAGAGGCAAAAGGAACATCATTGGAATGGACGGAGTCGCCAACGAGGAAGACTACGACCAGTACGGCAACCCAATGAGGGAAGATGATGATGATGATGAAGTATACATCAAAAGAAGAATCAATACTACATTACCTAAGAATGATCGTACTCGATGAAAAAGGAAAATTCACAATGACATGCTCAATTATTCTTCAACGAACAAGAAAGGAAAGGAGCTCACTCAAATACAAAAACGTCAATGCTGAGGATCCATTAGCGGTCAAATGATGTAATATATAAGTTCCTATTCTGTGTACACACTTAGCCATTATGCATTGGTCAAATGATGTAATATATATGTTCCTATTTTGTATACATACTTAACCATCAAATGATGCAATATATATCGCCTTAGTTATATACATTGTATCACCTTCCCTTCGTTCACTGCTCTCAGAAAAAAGGAAAAGAAAAGGAAAGAAAAGGGAGAGAAAATAAAGTAAAAGAAAATAGAAGAAACAAACAGGAAAACTGCTATAGGTACTGGTTATAGCAGTAGCGTTTTTTTGAAAAAGAGCTATAGCTAGTCACAGTAGCAGTAGCGCTTTCTGTATAAAAACGATATAGCTACATGTAATAGCAGTAGCGCTTTCTGTATAAAAGCGCTATAGCTAACTTAGCTATAGCGTGTTTGTCCAGAACGCGCTACTGCTACCTCGACTTAACCCCCAAAATCCTCACTCTCTTTGCTTCTTCCCACCTCTGCTTTCCCCCCAAATCACCACTCTCTCTTCCCCCTTGTCGTCGCCGCCGGAGCCCTGCCCTCTCCGTGCCCCTGCGCTCGCCCCCGTCCCGGCACTCGCCCTCGTATCCCCCACCCCGGCGACCCTCGGTGACGTGCCGTCTCCCCCGATCCCGCCTGGCCTCAGTGCCACGTCGTATCCCCCGACCCCATCTCTCTCAGCCTTTTGTAAGCCCTCTCCCCTCCCCTCTTCTCCGCTATTTAGTGCTAGTTAGTATGAAATATTATGAACCCTAGGCTATTTTTTAGTGTAAGAAAAAATAGAATTGATTATATAGGTTTCTTGCATTTTTAGTTAAAGCAATTGTTGTTATTTAAATTTTATAGTGCTAGTTTGTTAATTTTAAACCGGGCCTTCTGACCAAGATGCGGACCAGATGGATTATGATGGTGAACAACAGTACCTTGACTTTTTGTCTGCTAAGCACGGTCAAGGTTTGCAGGTCGGCCTCGATGATGGTACTGACACCGACATCGACACCGACGGTGTCGGCACCGATGGCGGCACCGAGACCGGCGAGGAAGATACCAGCGGGGAAGGTACCAGTGCCAATGCCGCTATCGAAAAGAAGAAGCAAAAGAAGTTGAGGATACGAAAACCTAACAAACTCGGCATTGGACGACTAGTGATCACAAAGATGGCACCTGGCAAGTTTGAGCCATTAGAGTCGGAAGAACCTTGCAAGTGCTATGGGAACCAAGTAGGATGCATCCTACGGGAATGCACGAGCACCAAGGATGATGACTTAAGGAGTAAAGAACATTTGAGGCAGTTGCTCATGATGAAGTTGCACAAGAGATTCAAGTTCCCCGACCAGGATGATAGCATAGAACAACCGTGGTATGATTCGAAGATGAAAAAGATTAACAATCATGCCATGGGCATGTTCAGCAATGATTTGGCCTCCTGGAAAGGGAGGGTGAAACGAGCTATTGAGGCTGAGGAACCCCTGTCCAAAATTCTGGAGGAAAATCTGACAGTTATGGAAGAGGAGTTCGAAAAGTTCAAGGACACTTGCGCTACAGAGGCAGCCAAGGCTAAGGATGCGAAATTCAAGAGCCTTCAGCAAAGGAACACGGGGAAGCATCGCCTGGAAGCCGTGGCTACCTCAGTAAAAGGCCCATATGAGATAAGGAGGACGCATAACGTGAAGCCACGGGTCTCCCAGACCCCTTCACGAAGTTCACCAACCCCTTGGAGTGTGACTTCATCAGGGAAAAGAAGGTTTTTTACATGGACCAGATCACGAGTAGATTGATTAGAATACTGGTAATTATTCTTTTACCACCTTACATTTAGCTCCAAATCAAGTCGACCACACATTCGTAAACGGTTCACGTTCCTTCTGCAGGAGAAGCAACACCACTTGTAGCCGAAAGCCCTACTTCTCCGATGAGGCCCAAGTGGGATACCCCTCTCAACTGGGCCTTGAACGAACTTAAGGGACTCCCTTTGGGCCAGCGGCCGCAATATGGACGTGTGCATGGCGCCAGAGATGGCGCCACGTGGAATGTGTTTTACAATGAGGGCCTAGAGGCCAAGAAGCATAAAAAGAAGTTTAGTCAGGCGGACATCCACAAGAAGGTGAAGCTTGCGTTCGAGAAAAGCAGTCGAGGACACAAGAAAAGTAGCCAAGGAGAAAAATCAGTTGCTACAACAGGTAGTCAATGCAGCTGTAACTACCTGTAGAAATGATTTCGCTACTAACTTGGTCCCGGCTATCATCAACTGGATGTAGCAAAATCCAGACAAGACGGCACATGATTTCCCCATGCCCAGTTTCGTCGTGAGCAACTCCGTGAACAAGACCACCGCACCATCACCTGCTCACGCAACCGGGCCTACTCTCCCACCCGCACCCACTTATAGCAGCCCGTCCTCAGTCTCTGGCGCGCTAGGCGGGCCTTCGTCTTTGGCAAAGCTCGACGCCTTCACGGTAAGTACATGTCGCACCAACATATATATCTAGAATATTCCATTTTGGTTGCATTTCGGATGTTTTACACCGCAGACATGTGTTTGCAGGCCGACGAAACCCCGTGCACCATACTCTACTTGATCAAAGGCCATAAGGTGGATGTGGGAAAGGGGGTGATAACGAAGCCCTTGGAACTCACGTTCCACAGCCAGCCGATCCCCGCTGGGCACTTCAGGGTTACCTTGTCGAGTGTGAAATCATGGCACGAGGATTTGCCTCCTCCAGTATGGCTAGGGGGAGAGGACGACGAGACCCCACTGCGGAATGGAAGCTGCAAGGGTTGGGTGCTGCTATGGCCGAAGAATCTTCTTTGTCTGGAGCCGACCGAGCGCACACCAATAACCACACAACAATAAGCATGTATGGAGACCACCACCCCACCTACGCAATTACCAGCTCCTGTAGTGCCGAGTGAGAGCGGCGAACAACGTGATGAAGGGGGTTCAATAGTGGCTAATGTAATCGGCCCCGTAGAACAAAGAATGGATGATGAGATGGAGGAGACGGAGCACCCAATGGGTTTCCTCAATATAGGATCCTATGATGGTGACTTAGATATGATGAGTCACCCATATGACGAATCGGGCTATCATGATGTTGATGAGGATATGGATGATCTGCCCGGGCAAGAACGTCCTAGCAGGGATTGCAAGAAGTCTCTCTTCATGAAATCCTGACATGACACGCCTGAAGATGCTGCCTCAACACAGGCTCAACACCCGGAGGTCGTATAGTGCTTAGCCCGGCAACACTAGGGTAGGGGTTAAGGAAGGGTCTGGAAGGTGTGCCCAAGAAAAAGGAGAGGAAGAGACAGGGAAGATAGGCTTAGCTGCCTACAAACAAGCCAGAGCACATAGCAGCTAAACAGTGGATTTTGAAGAGCATGTACCCGTCAAAGGTGCAGCCATGTTCCATGTCATGGGCGAGCCAATGCTACCGCCGAAACAATTGGAGGCACTATCATGAGATCTTAGGAGACTGCACGACCATGTGTTGTTGACTGAGAAAAGCCTACAAGCCTGGAATGATCCAAGATATCCGACATACGCAGCTCGTGTGCGTGAGGGGAAGTGCCACACGACACACGGCCTGCAGAGGTGTTCTTCCCGCGGTTTGACCATATCTTTGAGATGTTTTTGACAAGGCGGCTCGATTTTACAATCTCCCGCCTTTTTGCGCTACATATGAGCTCCGTCATGAAGAGAGAAGAAGTCTCACAAATCTGTGTGGCGGATCCGTACTACATCCACGAGTCCTTCTTGAGTCTCGGTGACTTTGAGCGTGAAACTGCTAGGGAGTACCTCCAAAACTTCATGCTACAGAATAAGGACCAGGAAATTGTCCTCCTCCCTTATCATCCAAAGTAAGTCATGTTGGGGAACGTAGTATTTCAAAAGGTTTATCTACGATCATGCAAGATCCATCTAGGAGATGCATAGCAATGAGAGGGGAGAGTGTGTCTACGTACCCTTGTAGACCGAAAGCGGAAGAGTTAAGTAACGCACTTGATGTAGTCGAACGTCTTTGCGATCCAACCGATCCAAGTACCGAACGCACGGCACCTCCGCGATCAGCACACGTTAAACTCGATGACGTCCCTCGAACTCTTGATCCATTTGAGGCCGAGGGAGAGTTTTGTCAGCACGACAGCGTGGTGACGGTGATGATGAAGTTACCGACGCAGGGCTTCGCATAAGCACTACAACGATATGACTGAGGTGTGTAACTGTGGAGGGGGGCACCGCAAACAGCTAAAAGATTAACTTGTGTGTCTTTGGGGTGCCCACGTATATAAAGGGGGAGGAGAGGAGGCCGGCCCTAGGAGGGGGCGCTCCATGGGGGGAGTCCTACTTGGACTCCTAGTCCAAGTAGGATTCGGTCCCCCCTTTCCTAGTCCAAGTAGGAGAAGAAGGGAAAGAGGAGAGAAGAGAAGGAAGGAGGGGGCGCTGCCCCTCCCCTTGTCCAATTCAGACTGGGCAAGTGGGGGGGTGCCACCTCTGGCCAGCCCTCTCTTTTCTCCACTAAGGCCCATTGTGGCCCATTAATCCCCAGGGGGGTTCCAGTAACCCCCCACTACTAGGGAAAACCTTATACACAGAAACTTACCAGTAGCAGGGGACAAAAAGAAGCGCTACTACAATTTACCACTAGCGCATGTTATCCAAACGCGCTGCAGCTAAGATCATAGTAGTAGCGCGTCTAACCGTAGAGGCGCTACTACTACAATTCTCCTTACTATTCTTGCCAGGGTACCTATAGTAGTAGCGTGCCTAAGGAAAGCGTGCTGCTGCTAAGATTGTTGTAGCAGCGTGTTTCGCGCAGGAAGTGCTACTGCTAAGGAAAGGAAAATAAAATGAAAAAGATATAGAAAAGTAAATGAAAATGAAAGAAATAGAAAAAGGAGAAGGAAAAAAAGAAAATGTGAATGAAAATAGATGAAAAATAAATAAAGGAGAAATGCGTAGCAGTAGCGGGCTTTATGGAAAGGCGCTATAGCTAATGTAGCAGTAGCGCTTTCTATGGAATGCGCTACTGTTTCTTTTCACTTAACCAACCGTTTTCATCTTTCCTAACACCCACTTCCCCCAAATCCAAAACGCGTGCGTCTGCTGTCGCCGCCGTCATCGCCCGGCCGCCGCGCGCTCTCCCGTCGCCCTTCACACGCCGTCGACGCCGCTCCCAACCTCGACACCGCCCCCGACCCCGACCTCGATGCCGCCCCTGACCCCGACCTCGACGCCCCCTACATCGCCGCCCCCCGCCATGCACCCGCCGCCCCGACCCCGACCCCGTCCCCGACCTCGACGCTGCGTGCCACTCTCCCTAACTCCGCCGGCGCCCGAGGTGAGCACGCCCTCCTCCTCCTCCCCTACCTCTACCTTTCTAGGGTTCTTAGGGTTAAATTTCAGAGTTCATCTAATTAGTTAGGGTTCATCAAATTAGATGCTAATTATGGCAGTAGTTGTTAAATAGAATTAGTTTTAGAGTTCATCAAATTAGTTAGGGTTAAATTTTAGAGTTCATCAAATTAGTTAGGGTTAAATTTTAGACTTCATCTATCTAGTTTTTTTACTATTTTTTAGTAAGTGTTTAATAGAATTAATAGGAAAATTAATATAACTAGTTGAACTAGTTTATTTTTAGTAAAAACTAGTTTATTTTTATTTATAGTAAGTGCTTAATTGAAATAGTTGAGTTAATACAACTATTTTATTTTTAATAAGAAAATTAATAGAACTAGTTTACTTTTTTAGTTAAAGAAATTATTCCCTTATCAACATCGACGATGCCTATCACGCATCCTCGTCGTCGAGTCGGCGGAGGACACCTGCGTCACCAGATGGGCCATGTCCGGGACTAGGCTCTGCCGGGGTGGTACTGGGAGGCGCTACCTACTGGCGGGCGCAGGTTGGTGAGGAGTCATCCCATCGTTGACCCGAACCTTCTTTGGTGGCAGTCGCATGGGCCAGTGACGGTCCAGAGGCTCGAGGACCCCGCGAAGGTGGTGCATCACCATATCAGTGTGGAGGACGCTGTCAGGACCCCGACTCGATGTCACATCGATCTAGCTGGTAACACCTCATATCACTTTGCGGCCTCACGCACGGTATTCCCACGGGTGTCGTCTTACCTTTTCCCGGGACCGTTTGCGCCTTTTGGCTCACGTATATGATAGTGTCGCTAGCATCCATATGATAAAGAGCCCGGGCTGACATGACTAGTCGTAAACCCAAAGTGGCACAGACTTACAGGGACAGGCATCCATGACCCAGCTTCGAACGTGTCGGTCATCAGCAAGTGGGTCCGGGCTGTAGCACTGGGCTAGCAGGACTCCGGTAAACCGGGCTGTAGCGGGCTAACAGGACTCCGGTACTCAAAGCGTGACATTTCCCCGAAGGGACAGACACAGGAACGAAGGACACATGCCGGCCAGCCTAAGTGTTCCAGAGCAGTAGCAAGCTACCATGGCTCAGCGGTAACACTAGGAGACATTTCCCGGTAAGAGAGGCTACCAAAGATAAACAACTAGATAGTCAGATCCCACACATACCAAGCATTTCAATCATACACACAATATGCTCGATATGTGCAAATACAACGAAGCATCACAACATGACTCTATGACACAAGTACTTTATTTAAGGCTCGGTGAGCCATACATAACATACACAAAGGTACGGGTCTCACGACCCCACATACAAGTCATACAGTCATACAAACCAGCAGCGGAAGTAACTTGTCTGAGTACAGACAACTAGTAAAATAAAAGAGGCTTGGAAAGCCTAGCTATACTACGTGGTCCTTCACAAGCTCAGGGTCACCACCTGGGTCTTTAGCCTACTCGTTGATGTCAACGTCTACATAGAACCCATCAGAAGGGGTTGCAGCGTCTTCTGTAAAAATGTAGATTATAGCAACATGAGTACAAAGGTACTCAGCAAGACTTACATCAGATCCTACATACATGCATAGTATCAAAAAGGGTTGGTGGAGTTATTGCAGCAAGCCAGCTTTGACTCTTGGCTAGGCTATCCTACGATAATCCAACTTGAAATGGTTTTGCGCACACGAGTCCACTACTCACCACTTCAATACACTACCGAGGATCCACCTCCGTCTTCCTACGGAAGAGCCATCCTCGGCACTCACACTTATCTTGAGGCTTTTAACAGTTTCCATTTACTTGTCTATGAACTGTATAGGCAACCAAGTAGTCCTTTACCGCGGACGCGGCTATTCGAATAGATTATGATAACCCTGCAGGGGTGTACTTCTTCATACATGTTTCCACCACTTAGCGTCTGCACACGACATGTGCTCGGCAGACTTCAAGCGAAAGCCGACGTGGGTGTAGACCACGACCTACCTAAACACTTAAGCCTCTAGTCCAGGTTTATCGCCTATTCAGGTTCCATCCGCAGGGAGCCCGGCCGGGGTTTCCCATACGGCCCCGAACGATGTGAACAGGGTTCCCGAGATACCTAACGGGTATTCGGTACACCGTGCCACGTACCTACCGCATCACAGCCCACCCCTACGGTCAGCGCTGTCCACGGCCTCCAGTAGGCTACAAACACCAGAAACTACTTGCAACTCCTGGACAGAGAGCTAGGGTGAATAAGAAGTCGAGCGGGGTCATATTTCAGGGCCCAATGCATGGTATTAGCTGTATCTTAAATCACGCATACAGATCTCAGTGCTTAAGGTCGGCTTCAATGAAACAACCCACCATGTACTCCTACATGGCCTCTCATCGATACCTTTACCAAATCGTGTTCACCACACCACTCTCATTACCGAGATAAACATTTCACTCTAGCCCATCACCCAGATGAACCAGACCTGACACGACTCTAAGCATAGCAGGCATAGCAAGGTAGGAACAACACATACATATGGCTCAAACAACTCCTACACATGCTAGTGGGTTTCATCTAGTTACTGTGGCAATGACAGGTCATGCAGAGGAAATGGGTTCAACTACCGTAGCACACAGCAGTTTGAAATGCGTTGTCTTAATGCAGTAAAAGAGAGCAGGAGCGAGAACATGGGATTGTATCGATATGATCAAATGGTTGGTTGCTTGCCTGATGGTTCGATGCACGGATACGGTTCTTCGTTAGGGTAATCACGGTACTCCTCGGGGACAGAACCTGTCGCAAAGGGCATCGATACACAAGCATCACCAAACAATGTGCAACAATATGATGCATGCATGAAACATGGCAATATGAGTGTATTGGGCTAATGCAACTAAAGCCAGAAGGGTTTGAACAAATTTGAATCAAAGATTCAAATTCCAAATTCAAATATGGCCTTTTAAAGTGCCTTTTCTTGTTCTGCTTAAAACATCAATTTAACTTGTTTGATCATGCATGAAAATAGTACAGATGGATAGATTGGATTTTTCTGATCATTTTTCATATATAATTTGTCCAATTTGGAGTTACAGAATAAAAGTTATGAATTTTTGAAGTTTAAATAATATCCTGGAATTTCCTGATTTAAATTAAATCCAGAAAATCAATTACTGCGTCAGCCTGACGTCAGTGTGACGTCAGCAGGTCAACGGAACTGGTCCAGGTCAAACCTGACAGTGGGTCCCGCATGTCAGGGTGATTATTTTAATTAAAACTTAATTAAAACTAATCCTGTTTAATTAACAGGGCTGGGCCCCACCTGTCATTGACTCAGGGGAGTCAACCAGGGCCCACCCGTGGTCAAACCCGAGTCGGCTGCACCGGCGTTTAGCCGCCGGCGAGCCCGACGCGGCGGCGGAAGTGGTTTTGGTCATTTCGGCCACCAAACGGACTGCGGAGACCACCGGAGTGGAGCTGAGGCCAACCCGCAGCTCTTGGCGGAGCCCGTTGGGGTCGGGGTGGCCGGAGTCGACGGCGGCGAGCTCGGCTGCGGCCGCCGGGGTTAGGTCGTGCACGGGAACGGTGCTGGAGCTCGAAGTCGAGCAAAGCGAGGCGCTAGGGATGCTCTACGGGGTCTTGCGAACTTGTTGGACTCGCCGGGGTGACCAAATGGTCACCGGAGCTGCGTCGACGGCGAGCTCGGCGACGGCGGAGGTTCGGCCGTGGTGGGGAGGTGGCTACGGTGAGGGAACGAGGGGAAGGATAGGGGGAAACGGTGGCGTAGCTCACCGCGGTTGTAGTGGGCGTCGAAGCGGGCTCGGGGACGCACTGGAGACGGCGAATTCGACGGCGACGGTGGTCGGAGCCCGAAGAGGGGAACGGCGACGTGGCGGCGATGCAGGGCTTCCGGGGAGCTGTGGAGCGGTGGGGAGGAAGAGGGAGTCGTGGCGGAGCTCCTGAGCTAGTCGGGGGAGCGAGGGGTGGTCGGAGACGGTGGCTATGGCGAACGGCGGCGAGTGTGGTGTTCGGCCGGGCGAGAGAGAGAGCGAGGGAGAGGAGAGGAGAGCCGGGGGAGAGTGAGAGAGAGCAGGGGGGAGGGCGTGGCGTCGTCCAGGGCGTCGAGCGAGGAGGGGAGGCCAGGCAAGCAGGCGAGCAGGTGGCGTGGCGCGGTGGCCGTGCGCGCGCGCCGGCCACACTCCCCTCCCTCTGTCGGGGCGAAGACGACAGAGGAGGGAGGTGGGCTGGGCCGGCTGCCGCCTGGGCCAGCCAGCTGGCTGGGCCGCACAGTGGAGGAGCCCAGGTAAGCCCCTCCTGTTATATATTTTTCTGTTTTTTATTTTCTGACATTTGTTTTGATTTAAATAATATATTAAATCATTTATTTAACTTATGCCAATTTTTGCAGGGGCTATATATATTATTCCAAAGCTCTTTTATAATTGGCATAATATTTGGGCATATATTAATATATATAATTAATATATTTCCAATGCAAATATTTATGCATTAATTCCAAATGCCCAAAATAAATGTCCATGATCCACTAAAAATATTGGTTTGATTTTTATCTCTGTCCAATATTTTCAGAGAGCAACATGAGCATTTTCTTGGACCCTTTTGGAGAAATTTTTATTTGGGTCATTTTCAGAATGGTTCTGAGGGTTTCACAGATCCCCATTTCAAGTTCTGATGAAGAGTAAACATGATGCAACACTCTAATGCATGACTAGCTAGGGTGTGACAACTCACCCCCACTCAAAAGAATCTCGTCCCGAGATTTGGGTTCCTCCGGGAAGAAGGCGGGATACTCGAGTCGAAGACGATCCTCCCTTTCCCAAGTTGCTTCATCCTCAGAATGGTGCGACCATTGAACCTTGAGAAACTTGATATTATGACGTCGGGTGGTACGTTCGGCCTGATCGAGGATACGAACGGGGTACTCTCGATATGTAAGATTATCTTGGAGATCAAGCGTTTCGTGGTCCACTTCACGGATAGGATCCGAGAAGCAACGCCTGAGTTGAGAAACGTGGAAGACATCGTGAACTCTGGAGAGGTGCGGAGGTAGTTCCAACTGGTAGGCAACTTCTCCTCGTTTGGCAAGAATACGAAAAGGTCCAATGTAACGAGGAGCCAATTTGCCTTTGATACCGAAACGATGGGTTCCCTTCAGAGGGGTGACCCGAAGATAAGCCTTCTCGTCAACCTCGAAAGTCATAGCCTTATGTTTTCGGTCATATTGACTCTTTTGACGAGATTGGGCTGTTTTCAACTTTTCACGAACGATATGAACTTGCTCTTCTGCTTCCTGAATCATATCCGGGCCAAAGAATTGTCTTTCCCCGGTCTCTGACCAGTTAAGGGGTGTTCGACACCGTCGTCCATAGAGAACTTCAAAAGGGGCTTTACCCAAGCTAGATTGATAGCTGTTGTTATAAGCGAATTCGGCAAATGGAAGGCACTTCTCCCAGTCCATTCCGAATGAGATAACAGAGGCTCGAAGCATGTCTTCTAGAATTTGGTTGACGCGTTCCACTTGACCGTTCGACTGAGGGTGGAAAGCGGTGCTAAAGGAGAGACGAGTTCCCATAGCATTTTGGAAACTTTCCCAAAATCGAGAGGTGAAAAGACTTCCTCGATCCGAGTTAATTTCCAAAGGAACACCATGAAGAGACACTATTCGGGAGATGTATAAGTCTGCCAGTTGACTAGCGGTTATACTCTCACGAACAGGTAAGAAATGGGCTACTTTGGAAAGACGATCGACCACGACGAAAATAGCATTATTCCCTCTCTTGGTCCTGGGAAAACCGGTAATGAAATCCATACCAATTTTATCCCATTTCCATTCAGGAATAGATAGGGGTTGAAGGGTGCCAGCAGGTCGTTGATGCTCTGCTTTTACACGACGACAGACGTCGCAATTAGCCATATACTGAGCAATTTCTCTCTTCATCCTAGTCCACCAGAACCTCTGGCGTAGGTCCTGATACATCTTAGTACTACCGGGATGAATAGTGAGAGGAGATTCATGAGCCTCCTTAAGGATCAACTGCCGTAGATGCTGGTTCTTGGGAACCACTAGACGGTTCTCAAAGTACACAACACCATGATCATTTGTGGAGAAACAACTAGCACCTCCGCTAGCAATGTTCTCCTTGATCTTAGCTATTCCCTTATCTCGCTTCTGGGCAGCAATGATTTGATCCGTAAGAGTAGGTTTCGCCACCAAGGTGGAGAGAAATCCTTGAGGAACAATGTGAAGGTTAAGCTTCCGAAATTCCTCATGGAGAAGCGGTTGACTTTGTTGTAACATCAGATTGTTACAATAAGATTTACGACTTAGCGCATCAGCCATGACGTTGGCTTTTCCTGGGGTGTAGGTTATTCCTAAGTCGAAGTCTATGATCAATTCAACCCAACGTCTCTGCCTGAGATTCAAATCCGGTTGGGTGAAAATATACTTCAGACTTTGGTGATCAGTGAATATTTCGCAACGATTACCGAGGAGATAATGTCGCCAGGTCTTAAGTGCATAGACTACGGCTGCAAGCTCTAGATCATGAGTAGGATAATTCTCCTCATGTGGGTGCAATTGCCGTGAAGCGTAGGCAATTACGTGTCGATCTTGCATGAGAATGCAACCTAGTCCTTGTCGCGAGGCGTCGCAGTAGATAACAAAGTCCTTAGAGAAGTCTGGCGGTACCAGTACGGGAGCAGAAGTCAGGCGTCTTTTCAGTTCCTGAAAGCTGTGCTCACATTGTGGAGTCCATTCGAACTTCTTATCTTTCTTGAGGAGTTCGGTTAGGGGTTTAGCAACCTTGGAGAAGTTCTCGACAAAGCGACGACAATAGCTCGCTAAGCCCAGAAAGCTCCGAACTTGCTTGACCGATTCAGGTGGAGTCCAGTTAAGGACGGCTTGAACTCGCTCAGGGTTAACAGCGATACCTTTACCAGATATTACATGACCCAGATAGGTCACTTCTGACAACCAGAATTCACATTTAGAAAATTTGGCATAAAGGCGATGCTCTCAAAGTTTCTGCAACACTAGCCTTAGATGTTCGGCATGTTCTTCCTCGTTCTTGGAGTAGATGAGTATATCATCGAGGTAAACCACGACGAATTTATCCAAATACTCCATGAAGATTGAGTTCATTAACCGAGAAAAGGTGGCTGGAGCGTTGGTTAAACCGAAGGACATGACGGTGTACTCGTATTGGCCATAACGAGTAACAAAGGCCGTTTTAGGAATGTCCCCGTTTCTGATTTTGATTTGATGGTAGCCCAACCTCAAATCCATTTTGGAGAAGACTGAGGATCCAGCGAGCTGATCGTACAGGTCGTTGATCCTGGGAAGTGGATATTTGTTCTTGATTGTGACCAAGTTGACAGGTCGGTAATCTACAACCATCCGGTCCGTACCATCCTTCTTCTTGACGAGTAGGACGGGGCAAGCCCACGGAGAAGAGCTAGGTCGGATGAAACCCTTTTTCAAGGACTCATCGAGTTGTTTCTTAAGTTCGGCTAGTTCTAGGGGTGCCATCTTATAAGGTCTTCTAGCAATCGGAACGGTTCCTGGAATGAGGTCTATTACAAACTCAACATCCCTGTCAGGTGGAACACCTGGCAATTCCTCTGGAAAGACATCCGGGAAGTCACGGACTACCGGAACGTCCTCAAGGTCTGGCAAAGGGCTGGCGTTAAGAGAATATAATTGTCGCTTGGCTATTCGGGTCAAGACATTGACTATCTTCCCCGAAGGATGGGTGAGTTGAACAGTCCTAGAGAAGCAATCGATTTGGGCATGATGAGCCGACATCCAGTCCATACCCAGAATGATATTAATATCTGAAGATTTAAGGGCTATCAAAGATGCAAGGAAAACAAGTCTGTCGACTTGGATTTCGTTCCCATGGCTTACTCTAGAAGTTTGCCATTTGGATCCCGGAGTTTGAATTACCATAGAGGTTGGCATATCACCGAATGCGATGTTATGCAAGCGAGCATAATTTTCAGATATAAAAGAATGAGAGGCTCCTGTATCGAAAAGGACAGATGCCGGGTGGCAGTTAACAAGAAGCGTACCGAGAACGACGTTGGGATCCTCTTGAGCTTCTTCAGCAGAGATACAGTTGACATGGCCACGCGAAGCGGTGACCGGTTTAGCATGAAACACTTTCCCTGTCGGCTTGCCACGGCCAACAGCTTTAGCAGATTGATTGGGGTTGGTCTGGGGACACTCACGCATATAGTGACCAGATTCCCCACACTTGAAACAAGTCACGGAACTGGTACGTGGAGGAGCATTGTTGGTTGGACCTCCATAGGGCTTGGCCGGTGCAGACTGTTGAACGGGGCGAGGCGCCTGGAAGGATGGCCTCGGTGTAAACCTGGGTGGCAGGGCGGTGTTGGGTACCCACACGCGGCGCTTCTGAGGACCAGCACCGGATGAGGAACCCATATCACGGGCATGCTTGCGTGTTGCGTCATAGTCAGTCTGACCAGTTTCAGCACTGATGGCTTTGTTGACCAGTTTCTGAAAAGATGTGCACTCATGCAGACGGAGGTCACGGCGAAGCTCAGGACTAAGGCCCTTACGGAACCTTGCTTGCTTCTTGGCATCAGTAGACACTTCCTCAGTTGCATATCGTGCGAGATTACCAAACTCCCTGCTGTAAGCATCCACAGAAAGTCGGCCTTGGGTGAAACTGCAAAATTCTTCACGTTTACGGTCCATGAGACCCTCCGGAATGTGATGTTCACGGAAAGCCTCACTGAACTCAGCCCAAGTAGTGACATGGCCCGCTGGGCGCATAGCTCCATAATTCTCCCACCATAGACTGGCGGGGCCTTCAAGATGATATGCAGCAAAGGTGACCTTGTCAGCCTCCACTACCAGCGCGGAACGCAGTTTATGGGAGATACTGCGAAGCCAGTCATCAGCGTCGAGAGGCTCGACGGAGTGGTGGAATGTGGGTGGATGCAATTTGATAAAATCACTGAGTGACACCACGTTAGCCCTCTGATGGTGTGCTGTATTCTGTTCAATACGCTCCAACAAACGGTTCGTCTCCCGCTTGTTTCTCTCAGCTTCCATCATCACCTCGGCTAGTGAAGGAGGATGAGGCAGATTTACATCCCTGGCTTCACTGCCTTCGGCCTGCTCTTGAGAAGCAGGGTTAGCGCGCGTGTTGACCATCCTAGGAAATCAAGACAATGTTTTAGTCAGGATGGTAAAATTCCGACATAGGATTTATAATGTAAGAAATATCTCGGAATGCAAGATGATCATCCGTATGACATGGTAGATACAGAAACTGCTTCTTTATTCCATCGTCATACACACCATACAGGGTTTAGTACAAGACCAAACAAAGTACTATTACGGTGAAAAGAGGATTACATCTCATCGGAGACATTCCAAGCTCCTATACATTATTTTTCTACATCTCCGGAAAGAGTACAAACTAGGTCATATCCCACGAGTCACGCGGGACGATAGACGACACAGCTAGTGCGAACTAGTGATACTACCACTAACTCAGACCGATCCGTAGTAGTCCTCGTAAAAGTCACCTCCATAGCCTAGGAGTTCAACATGATCATCCGGAAACAAACGGTCTCGCGGAGCTTGTGGACCATAGGGGCTAGGATGAGGCCTTGGACCAACAAACGATGGCCTGCGGGGACCGCGAGGTGGGGTGATGCCTCCTACATCACGCCAAACCATCACGTCTGGCAGAGCAGATCTCACAGGATAGAGATCGCGCATATCTGAATATCCAGCTTGCACCGCCGGTGCGAACCGAGTCAAAGTGGCCCAGTGGTCAGCACGGGTGTTGAAGAGCTCTAGCCTTAAGGCCCGATTTTCTCGGTCCATATCCTCGAGCATCTCAGCAGTGGTGCGAGTCCGTGAATCCTCCTGAGTGGAGTCAGCATAGATAGCCTGGAGATACCCTTGTGCTCCCGGAAGTGATCCTGGCATATACCGGAAATCAGAGTCCCGAAATATACCAGATCTGACTCGCATAATGGTCATCATAGAGTAGGCGGCGTCCTGCACAGCCATCTCAATGGTAACCCCGAGTCCATAAGAGCAGTGAAGAGGCTCGGAGGATCCAGGATAAGATGGAAATATCCTGACAGTGCAGAGATACTGGCTCTGATTAAAATCTCGGAATTGCTCTTCGACCGTGTACTCGGGATACCAGCGATATCCAGCCTCAGTCATTACCCTGACCAACTTAGCAGTATGGCCGGGTACATCTAGGCATCGAGTCAGGCGAACCACTTGATTGAGGTCGCGAGTGGCCATCTGAAAGCACAATCATAATGCAGGGGCATTAGAATTTCTAGCAAAATTTCGGCAGCATAACAGCTGTAAATGCTCAAGAAGGATTTTGAGACATTTGACAAAGGATTTCATACACACTCAACATCATCATATCAAAGTTCTGAATCCATTCTGGCATCATAATGTGGTAGTAGAACTGAACTAGGCTGGTAACCATCAAACTTATAAGGTACTACTGATTAGTAACTCGTGATCCTGATAGAGAGAACAGATCCTAATTCCTTAACCCCCGGTGGAAGAATGGACTGACTCAGATCAGAAAGTCATAAGGTAAAGGAGTAAAAAGAGCCTTACGTTCCATCCCACAAACAATTCCCCTACATATAACTAAAGAATTTCTAGACTCAACATCGACCAGTTTGGCTTGGAGAACCTACAGGCAGTCCGGCTCTGATGCCAACGCTGTCAGGACCCCGACTCGATGTCACATCGATCTAGCTGGTAACACCTCATATCACTTTGCGGCCTCACGCACGGTATTCCCACGGGTGTCGTCTTACCTTTTCCCGGGACCGTTTGCGCCTTTTGGCTCACGTATATGATAGTGTCGCTAGCATCCATATGATAAAGAGCCCGGGCTGACATGACTAGTCGTAAACCCAAAGTGGCACAGACTTACAGGGACAGACATCCATGACCCAGCTTCGAACGTGTCGGTCATCAGCAAGTGGGTCCGGGCTGTAGCACTGGGCTAGCAGGACTCCGGTAAACCGGGCTGTAGCGGGCTAACAGGACTCCGGTACTCAAAGCGTGACATTTCCCCGAAGGGACAGACACAGGAACGAAGAAGGACACATGCCGGCCAGCCTAAGTGTTCCAGAGCAGTAGCAAGCTACCATGGCTCAGCGGTAACACTAGGAGACATTTCCCGGTAAGAGAGGCTACTAAAGATAAACAACTAGATGGTCAGATCCCACACATACCAAGCATTTCAATAACATACACAATATGCTCGATATGTGCAATACAACATGGCATCACAAAATGACTCTACGACTCAAGTAGTTTATTCAATAGGCTCCGAGGAGCGAGACATTACAAACATGGGTCTCATGACCCAACAATCAGAGCATACAAGTCAAAGCACAAGCGGAAGCTATCATGTCTGAGTACAGACATCTATAAATGAAAAAGGCTGAGAAGCCTGACTATCTATCAGATCCTGCCGAGGGCACAAGATCGTAGCTGAGGTATCAAGCTAAACGTCGAAGTCCAAGCGGAACTACTAGTGAGACTGAAGTCTCTCTGCAAAACATAAAATAGGCAAACGTGAGTACAAATGTACCCAGCAAGACTTACATCAGAACTAACTACATATGCATCATTTTCAACAAGGGGATGGTGGGGTTTAACTGCAGCAAGCCAGCTTTGACTTGGTGGCTATCCTAAACTACGACTGCAAGCGACTCTTTTGAGGTGGCGCACACGAGTCCACATATTCACCATATCAATACACCACTATGGATCCGCTCCCGTCTCCCTACGAGAACGCCATCCATAGCACTCACGCTTATCTTGCGCATTTTAAAGTATCCACTTTCACTTGTCTATGAACTGATATAAGCAACCCAGAAGTCCTTTTCCGCGGACACGGCTATTCGAATAGATGATGTTAACCCTGCAGGGGTGTACTTCTTCATACATGTTTCCACCACTTAGCGTCTGCACACGGCATGTGCTCGGCAGACTTCAAGCGAAAGCCGACGTGGGTGTAGACCACGACCTACCTAAACACTCAAGTCTCTAGTCCAGGTTTATCGCCTATTCGGGTTCCATCCATGAGGAGATCCGGCCGGAGTTTCGCTCACAGCCCCAAACGATGTGAACAGGGTTCCCGAGATACCAAACGGGCATCCGGTACACCGTGCCACGTACCTACCGCATCACAGCCCACCCCTACGGTCAGCGCTGTCCACGGCCTCCAGTAAGCTACAAACACCAGAAACTACTTGCAACTCCTGGACAGAGGACTAGGGTGAATAAGAAGTCGAGCGGGGTCATATTTCAGGGCCCAATGTATGGTAGTAGCTGAATCATGGATCACAAACACAGAACTCAGTTCCTGAGGACGGCTTCAATGAGACAACCCACCATGTACTCCTACATGGCCTCTATACCAACACTGTCAGGACCCCGACTCGATGTCACATCGATCTAGCCGGTAACACCTCATATCACTTTGCGGCCTCACGCACGGTATCCCCACGGGTGTCGCCTTACCTTTGCCCGGGACCGTTTGCGCCTTTTGGCTCACGTATATGATAGTGTCGCTAGCATCCATATGATAAGGAGCCCGGGCTGACATGACTAGTCGTAAACCCAAAGTGGCACAGACTTACAGGGACAGGCATCCATGACCCAGCTTCGAACGTGTCGGTCATCAGCAAGTGGGTCCGGGCTGTAGCACTGGGCTAGCAGGACTCCGGTAAACCGGGCTGTAGCGGGCTAACAGGACTCCGGTACTCAAAGCGTGACATTTCCCCGAAGGGACAGACACAGGAACGAAGAAGGACACATGCCGGCCAGCCTATGTGTTCCAGAGCAGTAGCAAGCTACCATGGCTCAGCGGTAACACTAGGAGACATTTCCCGGTAAGAGAGGCTACTAAAGATAAACAACTAGATAGTCAGATCCCACACATACCAAGCATTTCAATCATACACACAATATGCTCGATATGTGCAAATACAACGAAGCATCACAACATGACTCTACGACACAAGTACTTTATTTAAGGCTCAGTGAGCCATACATAACATACACAAAGGTACGGGTCTCACGACCCAACATACAAGTCATACAGTCATACAAACCAGCAGCGGAAGTAACTTGTCTGAGTACAGACAACTAGTAAAATAAAAGAGGCTTGGAAAGCCTAGCTATACTACGTGGTCCTTCACAAGCTCAGGGTCACCACCTGGGTCTTTAGCCTACTCGTTGATGTCAACGTCTACATAGAACCCATCAGAAGGGGTTGCAGCGTCTTCTGTAAAAATGTAGATTATAGCAACATGAGTACAAAGGTACTCATCAAGACTTACATCAGATCCTACATACATGCATAGTATCAAGAAGGGTTGGTGGAGTTATTGCAGCAAGCCAGCTTTGACTCTTGGCTAGGCTATCCTACGATAATCCAACTTGAAATGGTTTTGCGCACACGAGTCCACTACTCACCACTTCAATACACTACCGAGGATCCACCTCCGTCTTCCTACGGAAGAGCCATCCTCGGCACTCACACTTATCTTGAGGCTTTTAACAGTTTCCATTTACTTGTCTATGAACTGTATAGGCAACCAAGTAGTCCTTTACCGCGGACGCGGCTATTCGAATAGATTATGATAACCCTGCAGGGGTGTACTTCTTCATACATGTTTCCACCACTTAGCGTCTGCACACGACATGTGCTCGGCAGACTTCAAGCGAAAGCCGACGTGGGTGTAGACCACGACCTACCTAAACACTTAAGCCTCTAGTCCAGGTTTATCGCCTATTCAGGTTCCATCCGCAGGGAGCCCGGCCGGGGTTTCCCATACGGCCCCGAACGATGTGAACAGGGTTCTCGAGATACCTAACGGGTATTCGGTACACCGTGCCACGTACCTACCGCATCACAGCCCACCCCTACGGTCAGCGCTGTCCACGGCCTCCAGTAGGCTACAAACACCAGAAACTACTTGCAACTCCTGGACAGAGAGCTAGGGTGAATAAGAAGTCGAGCGGGGTCATATTTCAGGGCCCAATGCATGGTAGTAGCTGTATCTTAAATCACGCATACAGATCTCAGTGCTTAAGGTCGGCTTCAATGAAACAACCCACCATGTACTCCTACATGGCCTCTCATCGATACCTTTACCAAATCGTGTTCACCACACCACTCTCATTACCGAGATAAACATTTCACTCTAGCCCATCACCCAGATGAACCAGACCTGACACGACTCTAAGCATAGCAGGCATAGCAAGGTAGGAACAACACATACATATGGCTCAAACAACTCCTACACATGCTAGTGGGTTTCATCTAGTTACTGTGGCAATGACAGGTCATGCAGAGGAAATGGGTTCAACTACCGTAGCACACAGCAGTTTGAAATGCGTTGTCTTAATGCAGTAAAAGAGAGCAGGAGCGAGAACATGGGATTGTATCGATATGATCAAATGGTTGGTTGCTTGCCTGATGGTTCGATGCACTGATACGGTTCTTCGTTAGGGTAATCAGGGTACTCTTCGGGGACAGAACCTGCCGCAGAGAGCACCGATACACAAGCATCACCAAACAATGTGCAACAATATGATGCATGCATGAAACATGGCAATATGAGTGTATTGGGCTAATGCAACTAAAGCCAGAAGGGTTTGAACAAATTTGAATCAAAGATTCAAATTCCAAATTCAAATATGGCCTTTTAAAGTGCCTTTTCTTGTTCTGCTTAAAACATCAATTTAACTTGTTTGATCATGCATGAAAATAGTACAGATGGATAGATTGGATTTTTCTGATCATTTTTCATATATAATTTGTCCAATTTGGAGTTACAGAATAAAAGTTATGAATTTTTGAAGTTTAAATAATATTCTGGAATTTCCTGATTTAAATTAAATCCAGAAAATCAATTACTGCGTCAGCCTGACGTCAGTGTGACGTCAGCAGGTCAACGGAACTGGTCCAGGTCAAACCTGACAGTGGGTCCCGCATGTCAGGGTGATTATTTTAATTAAAACTTAATTAAAACTAATCCTGTTTAATTAACAGGGCTGGGCCCCACCTGTCATTGACTCAGGGGAGTCAATCAGGGCCCACCCGTGGTCAAACCCGAGTCGGCTGCACCGGCGTTTAGCCGCCGGCGAGCCCGACGCGGCGGCGGAAGTGGTTTTGGTCATTTCGGCCACCAAACGGACTGCGGAGACCACCGGAGTGGAGCTGAGGCCAACCCGCAGCTCTTGGCGGAGCCCGTTGGGGTCGGGGTGGCCGGAGTCGACGGCGGCGAGCTCGGCTGCGGCCGCCGGGGTTCGGTCGTGCACGGGAACGGTGCTGGAGCTCGAAGTCGAGCAAAGCGAGGCGCTAGGGATGCTCTACGGGGTCTTGCGAACTTGTTGGACTCGCCGGGGTGACCAAATGGTCACCGGAGCTGCGTCGACGGCGAGCTCGGCGACGGCGGAGGTTCGGCCGTGGTGGGGAGGTGGCTACGGTGAGGGAACGAGGGGAAGGAGAGGGGGAAACGGTGGCGTAGCTCACCGCGGTTGTAGTGGGCGTCGAAGCGGGCTCGGGGACGCACTGGAGACGGTGAATTCGACGGCGACGGTGGTCGGAGCCCGAAGAGGGGAACGGCGACGTGGCGGCGATGCAGGGCTTCCGGGGAGCTGTGGAGCGGTGGGGAGGAAGAGGGAGTCGTGGCGGAGCTCCTGAGCTAGTCGGGGGAGCGAGGGGTGGTCGGAGACGGTGGCTATGGCGAACGGCGGCGAGTGTGGTGTTCGGCCGGGCGAGAGAGAGAGCGAGGGAGAGGAGAGGAGAGCCGGGGGAGAGTGAGAGAGAGCAGGGGGGAGGGCGTGGCGTCGTCCAGGGCGTCGAGCGAGGAGGGGAGGCCAGGCAAGCAGGCGAGCAGGTGGCGTGGCGCGGTGGCCGTGCGCGCGCGCCGGCCACACTCCCCTCCTTCTGTCGGGGCGAAGACGACAGAGGAGGGAGGTGGGCTGGGCCGGCTGCCGGCTGGGCCAGCCAGCTGGCTGGGCCGCACAGTGGAGGAGCCCAGGTAAGCCCCTCCTGTTATATATTTTTCTGTTTTTTATTTTCTGACATTTGTTTTGATTTAAATAATATATTAAATCATTTATTTAACTTATGCCAATTTTTGCAGGGGCTATATATATTATTCCAAAGGTCTTTTATAATTGGCATAATATTTGGGCATATATTAATATATATAATTAATATATTTCCAATGCAAATATTTATGCATTAATTCCAAATGCCCAAAATAAATGTCCATGATCCACTAAAAATATTGGTTTGATTTTTATCTCTGTCCAATATTTTCAGAGAGCAACATGAGCATTTTCTTGGACCCTTTTGGAGAAATTTTTATTTGGGTCATTTTCAAAATGGTTCTGAGGGTTTCACAGATCCCCATTTCAAGTTCTGATGAAGAGTAAACATGATGCAACACTCTAATGCATGACTAGCTAGGGTGTGACAGACGCGCACGTCCGTCGCTACTTGTTTGCGTTGGAGCACAGGTTCTCCAATACCTGGCAGGTTCTCCAAGGATCTCACTAGAGGTATGATCCTATGATGGTTCCTTCTCTGTGGGTGTCCACGGCCCACGCTGATACCCGTCGTGCGCTAGGGTTTTAGTTGTATTAGTGAAGTTATATGTATGGTACTATTCAGGATGTATTAGTGATAATATTCGACGATGTATGGACGCATGAGATGATTTACTTTTGCTTATTGAATGCATGCTAATTCGAATACTTATTTATTTTACGATTTGGTTTTGCATATTGAATGCTCATGTCAGTATGAGTCCTATAAGATATTTTGAAATGTATATCTTGTGTTGCTCATATAGGATATGTGCTTTTCCAAGTGGTCGGTCATGTTTGCAGGTTACACCTCCCAGTGGCCTATGTTTTGCCGGAGTGTTGATTCATTTTCGTTCCGGCAAATTTCAGGCGTTCGATATGTCCTATTTTAGCAAAGGTCATGCCGGATTTTTCCGTGAATTTTGGCACGACTTGTACCAGAATATGTAGGAAATATCGAGTGCCCCGGATTTGTGTGTTGATTATCCTAGTAGTTGCCTTCGATCGATTTTCAATTAATGTTTCAACTATGAACATAGGAAATGTCTGACGATGAAAAGGATTTTGGTATTTGCGAATACTCCGAAGACGAGCGCGGCCTGTGCGACAGTATCTTCCTAGATGATGATAGGCGCTTCAACATCAAGCTGGATGAGAACTTCGAGGTGGATACAGTAAGTCACAACGACAAGTCTTTTTTCGTAATTAAGCATGACATCTGCTTCATTTGCTTCAACTTATAATTTATTTACTTTACTATTCTACTAGCATATCCCCTGCCATGCAAGAGTTTTTGTCTTGGATAAGGTTGGTTTCAGTCCTATGAAAACTACTATGGAGGTAAAGAGAGTTAACTTTAAGACCGAGCATGGTTATACTTTCCACGCAAAATTATACAACGCAGACACCTACACCTATTTTGAATGCAAAACTTGGCAAGCACTATGCAAGGCTGGTACGTCTCCAACGTATCTATAATTTTTGATTGCTCCATGCTATATTATCTACTGTTTTGGACATTATTGGGCTTTATTATCCACTTTTATATTATTCTTGGGACTAACCTATTAACCGGAGGCCCAACCCAGAATTGTTGTTTTTTTTCCTATTTTAGGGTTTCGAAGAAAAGGAATATCAAACGGAGTCCAAACGGAATGAAACCTTCAAGAACGTGATTTTCTCGCCGAACATGATCCAGGAGACTTGGACCCTACGTCAAGCAACCAACAGGGAGGCCACGAGGTAGGGGGCACGCCTACCCCACAGGCGCGCCCTCCACCCTCGTGGGCCCCCTGTTGCTCCACCGACGTACTTCTTACTCCTATATATACCTACGTACCCCCAAACGATCAGGTACGGAGCCAAAACCCTAATTCCATCGCCGTAACTTTCTGTATCCACGAGATCCCATCTTGGTACCTGTTCCGGAGCTCCGCCGGAGGGGGCATCGATCACGGAGGGCTTCTACATCAACACCATAGCCTCTCCGATGAAGTGTGAGTAGTTTACCTCAAACCTACAGGTCCATAGTTATTAGCTAGATGGCTTCTTCTCTCTTTTTGGATCTCAATACAAAGTTCTCCCCCTCTCTTGTGGAAATCTATTCAATGTAATCTTCTTTTGCGGTGTGTTTGTTGAGACAGATGAATTGTGGGTTTATGATTAAGTTTATCTATGAACAATATTTGAATCTTCTCTGAATTCTTTTATGTATGATTGGTTATCTTTGCAAGTCTCTTCGAATTATCAGTTTGGTTTGGCCTACTAGATTGATCTTTTTTGAAATGGGAGAAGTGCTTAGCTTTGGGTTCAATCTTGCGGTGTCCTTTCCCAGTGACAGTAGGTGCAGCAAGGCACGTATTGTATTGTTGCCATCGAGGATAACAATATGTTTTTTTATCATATTGCATGAATTTATCCCTCTACATCATGTCATCTTGCTTAAGGCGTTACTCGCTTCTTATGAACTTAATACTCTAGATGCATGCTAGATAGCGGTCGATGCGTGGAGTAATAGTAGTAGATGCAGGCAGGAGTTGGTCTACTTGTCTGGGACGTGATGCCTATATACATGATCATACCTAGATATTCTCATAACTATGCTCAATTCTGTCAATTTCTCAACAGTAATTTGTTCACCCACCGTAAAATACCTATGCTCTTGAGAGAAGCCACTAGTGAAACCTATGGCCCCCGGGTCTATCTTCATCATATTAAATCTTCCAATACTTAGTTATTTTCATTGCCTTTTATTTTACTTTGCATATTTATCATAAAAATACCAAAAATATTATCTTATCATATCTATCAGATCTCACTTTCGTAAGTGATCGTGTAGGGATTGACAACCCCTTATCGCGTTGGTTGCGATGATTTATTTGTTTTGTGCAGGTGCGAGGGACTCGCGCGTAGCCTCCTACTCGATTGATACCTTGGTTCTCAAAAACTGAGGGAAATACTTACGCTACTTTGCTGCATCACCCTTTCCTCTTCAAGGGAAAACTAACGCAGTGCTCAAGAGGTAGCAAGAAGGATTTCTCGCGCCATTGCCGGGGAGGTCTACGCAAAAGTCAAACATACCAAGTACCCATCACAAACCCTTATCTCCCGCATTACATTATTTGCCATTTGTCTCTCGTTTTCCTCTCCCCCACTTCACCCTTGCCGTTTTATTCGCCCTCTCTCTCTCTCTATCCTCCCTCTCTTTCTCTATTTTGCCTCTTTTTTCCTTTTGCACTTTCTGCCGTTATGTTTGAAATTGGGGAAATTATTGTCGATATGGACAATAATAATATCATGAAAAATTCTGATGCTCCTGCTGAAGATCCCCTAACTTACATACAAAAAAAATTCCGTATTGGTAGTGGTAATATTATTGGAAAAGGAGTTATCCACGATTCCTTTACTTGTGCCGGTGCTTTGCCTTCTATGGGTAGTTCTATCATTCATAGAACTAGTAGTCTTGTGGACTCTATTGCCATGCCTGTAGTTAAACTTGAAAGACAATTCATGCACATGCACCCTTGCATACAACGGATTTTCCTAGAATTTTCTAATATTGACCATTCTTCTGTTAAGCGTACCGCTACTATCTTTTTGGCTAATGAGTTCAGATTCATAATAAAAGAGGCCAAAGACATCTTTGCGCATTATAGGGTGGACGCTTGCCGTCCTCCCATAGAGGCTATCCTTTTTGATCAAGAATAAATAATGTGCTTTCAATCTCTAGACTATGTTGCTTTCAATGAAAATCTTAGAAAAAGGGTTCCTACCAATGTTTTAGTTGATAGAATTTTTGAACTTAATGATGATTTGGACATTCAAAATAACAAACTAGGATATTCTCTTGAGTATAGGCTCACAAAGTTCTGTCAAAAGAATGCTTATAACGATGAATTGGTTGTGCAATACGAAGGGCCAAAGGAGGAACCTATACCTCCCAAGGTTGATCTTGGGGACTTTTGTCCCATTAAATTTAGCCCTTTTGATTACTTTTGCTTGCCTCAAAGAAACTTGCTGCCGAACATAGTGAATATGAAATGAGTTTTAATGATCTATCTTACTATTATGGCAATACCTAGATCTATCCTTGCTTTTTATGCCTAGCTAGGGGCGTTAAACAATAGCGCTTGTTGGGAGGCAACCCAATTTTATTTTTATTCCTTGCCTTTTTCTCATGTTTAGTAATAAATAATTTATCTAGCCTCTGGTTTGGTTGTGTTTTTTGTGTTCAATTAGTGTTTATGCCAAGTAGAACCGTTGGTAAAGACTTGGGGAAAGTCTTGTTAATCCTGTTGTAAAAACAGAAACTTTAGCGCTCACGAGAACTGCTCTCATTTTTATTTGGAAAGTAATATTTAGTTAATTATTTGTGCATATGATTAACAGATAAGATCCTCACTTCCAGCAATTTATTTTAGAATTTTTGGGGTTCCAGATCTTGCGCCAGCTACAGATTACTACAGACTATTCTGTTTTTGACAGATTCTGTTTTTTTGTGTGTTGTTTGCTTATTTTGATGAATCTATTGCTAGTAAAATAGTTGATAAACCATAGAGAAGTTGGAATACAGTAGGTTTAACACCAATATAAGTAAATAATGAGTTCATTACAGTACCTTGAAGTGGTCTTTTGTTTTCTTTCGCTAACGGAGCTCACGAGATTTTCTACTTTAAGTTTTGTGTTGTGAAGTTTTCAAGTTTTGGGTAAAGATTTGATGGATTATGGAACAAGGAGTGGCAAGAGCCTAAGATTGGGGATGCCCATGGCACCCCCAAGATAATCTAAGGACATCTAAAAGCCAAAGGTTGGGGATGCCCCGGAATGCATCCCCTCTTTCGTCTACTTCTATCGGTAACTTTACTTGGAGCTATATTTTTATTCACCACATGATATGTGTTTTGCTTGGAGCGTCTTGTATGATTTGAGTCTTTTATTTTTAGTTTACCACAATCATATTTTATATACACACCTTTTGAGATAAACACACATGATTCAGAAATTATTAGAATACTCTATGTGCTTCACTTATATCTTTTGAGTTATATAGTTTTGCTCTAGTGCTTCACTTATATCTTTTAGAGCACGGTGGTGGATTTGTTTTATAGAAACTATTGATCTCTCATGCTTCACTTAGATTATTTTGAGAGTCTTAAATATCCTAGTAATTTGCTTAATAATCCTAATATGCTAGGTATTCAAGATTAGTAAAAACTTTCTTATGAGTGTTTTGAATACTAAGAGAAGTTTGATGCTTGATGATTGTTTTGAGATATGGAGGTAGTGATATTAAAGTTGTGCTAGTTGAGTAGTTGTGAATTTGAGAAATACTTGTGTTGAAGTTTGCAAGTCCCGTAGCATGCACGTATGGTAAACGTTATGTAACAAATTTGAAACATGAGGTGTTCTTTGATTGTCCTCCTTATGAGTGGCGGTCGGGGACGAGCGATGGTCTTTTCCTACCAATCTATCCCCCTAGGAGCATGCGCGTAGTGCTTGGTTTTTGATGACTTGTAGATTTTTGCAATAAGTATGTGAGTTCTTTATGACTAATGTTGAGTCCATGGATTATACGCACTCTCACCTTTCCATCATTGCTAGCCTCTTCGGTACCGTGCATTGCCCTTTCTCACATTGAGAGTTGGTGCAAACTTCGCCGGTGCATACAAACCCCGTGATATGATACGCTCTTTCACACATAAACCTCCTTATATCTTCCTCAAAACAGCCACCATACCTATCTATTATGGCATTTCCATAGCCATTCCGAGATATATTGCCATGCAACTTTCCATCATTCCGTTTATCATACACACGTTCATCATTGTCATATTGCTTTGCATGATCATGTAGTTGACATCGTATTTGTGGGAAAGCCACCATTCATAATTTTTCATACATGTCACACTTGATTCATTGCATATCCCGGTACACCGCCGGAGGCATTCATATAGAGTCATACCTTGTTCTAGTATCGAGTTGTAATCATTGAGTTGTAAACAAATAGAAGAGTGATGATCATCATTTAATAGAGCATTGTCCCAATAAAAAAGAGAAAGGCCAAATAAAAAAGAGAAGGCCCAAAAAAATGAAAAGGGACAATGCTACTATCTTTTTTTCCACACTTGTGCTTCAAAGTAGCACCATGACCTTCTTGATAGAGAGTCTCTTGTTTTGTCACTTTCATATACTAGTGGGAATTTTTCATTATAGAACTTGGCTTGTATATTCCATCAATGGGCCTACTCAAGTGCCCTAGGTCTTCGTGAGCAAGCAAGTTGGATGCACACCCACTAGTTTCTTTTGTTGAGCTTTCATACATTTATAGCTCTAGTGCATCCGTTGCATGGCAATCCCTACTCCTTGCATTAACATCAATCGATGGGCATCTCCATAGCTCATTGACCAGCCTCGTTGATGTGAGACTTTCTCCTTTTTTGTCCTCTCCATATAACCCCCATCATTATACTCTATTCCACCCATAGTGTTATATCCATGGCTCACGCTCATGTATTGCGTGAAGGTTTATAAAGTTTGAGATTACTAAAGTATGAAACAATTACTTGGCTTGTCATCGGGGTTGTGCATGATGAGAGCATTCTTGTGTGACAAAAATGGAGCATGACTAAACTATATGATTTTGTAGGGATGAACTTTCTTTGGCCATGTTATTTTGAGAAGACATAATTGCTTAGTTAGTATGCTTGAAGTATTATTATTTCTATGTCAATATTAAATTCTTATCTTGAATCTTTTGAATCTGAATATTCATGCCACAATTAAGAAGAATTACATTGAAATTATGCCTAGTAGCATTCCACATCAAAAATTCTGTTTTCATCATTTACCTACTCGAGGACGAGCAGGAATTAAGCTTGGGGATGCTTGATATGTCTCCAATGTATCTATAATTTTTGATTGCTCCATGCTATATTATCTACTGTTTTGGACATTATTGGGCTTTATTATCCACTTTTCTATTATTTTTTGGACTAACCTATTAACTGGAGGCCCAGCCCAGAATTGTTGTTTCTTGCCTATTTTAGGGTTTCGAAGAAAAGGAATATCAAACGGAGTCCAAACGGAATGAAACCTTTGGAAACGTGATTTTGTCGCCGAACATGATCCAGGAGATTTGGACCCTACGTCATGCAACCAACAAGGAGGCCACGAGGTAGGGGGCGCGCCTACCCCCCAGGCATGCCCTCCACCCTCGTGGGCCCCCTGTTGCTCCACCGACATACTTTTTTCTCCTATATATACCTACGTACCCTCAAACGATCAGATACGGAGCCAAAACCCTAATTCCACTGCCGCAACTTTCTGTATCCACGAGATCCCATCTTGGGGCCTATTCCGAAGCTCCGACGGAGGGGGCATCGATCACGGAGGGCTTCTACATCAACACCATAGCCTCTCCGATGAAGTGTGAGTAGTTTACCTCAGACCTACGGGTCCATAGTTATTAGCTAGATGGCTTCTTCTCTCTTTTTGGATCTCAATACAAAGTTCTCCCCATCTCTTGTGGAGATCTATTCGATGTAATCTTCTTTTGCGGTGTGTTTGTTGAGACCAATGAATTGTGGGTTTATGATCAAGTTTATCTATGAACAATATTTGAATCTTCTCTGAATTCTTTTATGTATGATTGGTTATCTTTGCAAGTCTCTTCGAATTATCAATTTGGTTTGGCCTACTAGATTGAACTTTTTTGCAATGGGAGAAGTGCTTAGCTTTGGGTTCAATCTTGCGGTGTCCTTTCCCAGTGACAGTAGGTGCAGCAAGGCACGTATTGTATTGTTGCCATCGAGGATAACAAGATGTTTTTTTATCATATTGCATGAATTTATCCCTCTACATCATGTCATCTTGCTTAAGGCGTTACTCGCTTCTTATGAACTTAATACTCTAGATGCATGCTAGATAGCGGTCGATGCGTGGAGTAATAGTAGTAGATGCAGGCAGGAGTCGGTCTACTTGTCTGGGACGTGATGCCTATATACATGATCATACCTAGATATTCTCATAACTATGCTCAATTCTGTCAATTTCTCAACAATAATTTGTTCACCCACCGTAAAATACCTATCCTCTTGAGAGAAGCCACTAGTGAAACCTATGGCCCCCGGGTCTATCTTCATCATATTAAATCTTCCAATACTTAGTTATTTTCATTGCCGTTTATTTTACTTTGCATCTTTATCATAAAAATACCAAAAATATTATCTTATCATATCTATCAGATCTCACTTTCGTAAGTGATCATGTAGGGATTGACAACCCCTTATCGCGTTGGTTGCGATGATTTATTTGTTTTGTGCAGGTGCGAGGGACTCGCGCGTAGCCTCCTACTCGATTGATACCTTGGTTCTCAAAAACTGAGGGAAATACTTACGCTACTTTGCTGCATCACCCTTTCCTCTTCAAGGGAAAACTAACGCAGTGCTCAAGAGGTAGCAAGAAGGATTTCTCGCGTCGTTGCCGGGGAGGTCTACGCAAAAGTCAAACATACCAAGTACCCATCACAAACCCTTATCTCCCGCATTACATTATTTGCCATTTGTCTCTCGTTTTCCTCTCACCCACTTCACCTCAGACCTACAGGTCCATAGTTATTAGCTAGATGGCTTCTTCTCTCTTTTTGGATCTGAATACAAAGTTCTCCCCCTCTCTTGTGGAAATCTATTCGATGTAATCTTCTTGTGCGGTGTGTTTGTTGAGACCGATGAATTGTGGGTTTATGATCAAGTTTATCTATGAACAGTATTTGAATCTTCTCTGAATTCTTTTATGTATGATTGGTTATCTTTGCAAGTCTCTTCGAATTGTCAGTTTGGTTTGGCTTACTAGATTGATCTTTCTTGCAATGGGAGAAGTGCTTAGCTTTGGGTTCAATCTTGCGGTGTCCTTTCCTAGTGACAGTAGGGGCAGTAAGGCACGTATTGTATTGTTGCCATCGAGGATAACAAGATGGTTTTTTTATCATATTGCATGAATTTATCCCTCTACATCATGTCATCTTGCTTAAGGCATTATTCTATTCTTATGAACTTAATACTCTAGATGCATGCTGGATAGCGGTCGATGTGTGGAGTAATACTAGTAGATGCAGGCAGGAGTCGGTCTACTTGTCTCGGACGTGATGCCTATATACATGATCATACCTAGATATTCTCATAACTATGCTCAATTCTGTCAATTGCTCAACAGTAGTTTGTTCACCCACCGTAAAATACCTATGCTCTTGAGAGAAGCCACTAGTGAAACCTATGGCCCCCGGGTCTATCTTCATCATATTAAATCTTCCAATACTTAGTTATTTTCATTGCCTTTTATTTTACTTTGCATCTTTATCATAAAAATACCAAAAATGTTATTTTATCATATCTATCAGATCTCACTCTCGTAAGTGACCGTGTAGGGATTGACAATCCCTTATCCCGTTGGTTGCGAGGATTTATTTGTTTTGTGCAGGTGCGAGGGACTCGCGCGTAGCCTCCTACTAGATTGATACCTTGGTTCTCAAAATCTGAGGCAAATACTTATGCTACTTTGCTGCATCACCCTTTCCTCTTCAAGGGAAAACCAACGCAGTGCTCAAGAGGTAGAAAAGGCTTATGCATTTGAGCCTACTATGGTTATCACCTTTGATATTTGTTCCGAAGATGATATTGAAGGTAATATCGACATCTGGGTCGATGTGCAGACGCCTCCAGTTATACAATTATGTGAGTTTCTCAACCATATTTATGTCTTAGATATTGTTATTCAAAAATAGTTGACAACTAATTTCTATTGACACCTTACTTCCATTCAAGCAAACATGTCCGGCGCTTGGTAGACATGACCGTCCACTGTCCCGGGGCTGAACTAAACTGCGAGGAGATGGGTCATTATGTTTCATGGCTTGAGGATCTTCATACTGTCAAGACAAATTATTTTCCTGGACTTAACAATCTTAGTACTCAAAACGTGCGACCAATAGTGTTCGTATTGAACTACGGTAACATCTATAGGAAAGATGGTAAGATTTTTACTATTTGTCCTTAGTGCATCTTTTGCATACATTATTTTTTAAGCTAAACTGCATTGCTAAGTATGTTACTATATGATGTTCTTCAACAGGGACTACCGATGAATGTTGTGCCTCATTGGATTGAAACTAAAGGTCGCATGAGAATTGTTAGCTTACGGCCAAGATTTCTACAATGCACTTTAGTGCATTTAGGATTTCTAATAGCGAGGAATGCTTAATAGTGAAAGACTGGAGCAAAATTGTGAACGATCGCAGAGAAGTACTAGGGGGCAGCAATCAGAAGCGTAGCCCACGATTAGGAGACATGTTCATCTGCATGCTCCAACTTGATGAAGCAGGAGTGCTATACATGTTTTATGTTATTTTAGCTGAGAGAGAGCAGCAGGAGTGATTATCTAGCTAGAAATGAGTTATGATGATTAAATAGCTAGTGTTGGTGGTAATGACTATGATGATTATTATTAGCTAGTGTTGGTGATGATTAGATAGCTACCGCAACTAGTGTTGGTGGTGATTAGCTAGCTAGAATGAGTTTGAAGATGATGATGTGTGCTACACTATGACTATGATGATTAAATAGCTACTGTTGGTGGTAATGACTATGATGATTATTAAATAGCTTGTGTTGGCGGATTAGATTCAAGTGGAGGCAACATGTGGTGCATGTCAAAAGTATACTACTAATCCAAACTTGGACTAGTAGTACTTTCGATGTGCACCACATGTTGCCTCCACTTGAATCTAATCCACCTTCATTTGACACACTGTTATGGACATATTGATATAACAACCTCATAATTGGTATTGTACCAAAATTTATATAGCGGCGTAAAAATACACTAAAAATAAAAAAAAGAGAAAAAGAATACTAGTAGAGATGGAAAGTAAACACGCTACAACTAGCTATATTAGCAGTAGCACTGGAGTGAACAAACACTGCTGCTATATGTCTTAGCAGCAGCGCGCGTAGCTGTAGCGCCTTATCAGTAGCGCGTCCTCCCGCGCTACTGATAGGCAAAATACCCGCACTACTGCTAGGGTTTTCCCTAGTAGTGCCCCGGTACTCCGGAAAATACCCGAACCTATCCGAAACCATTCCGGTGTCCAAACATAACCTTCCAATATATCAAATTCTATTTCTTGACCATTTCGAGACTCCTCGTCATGTCCGTGATCTCATCCGGGACTCCGAACAAACTTCGGTTTATCAAAACACGAAACTCATAATACAAATCATCATCGAATGTTAAGCATGCGGACCCTATGGGTTAGAGAACTATGTAGATATGACCGAGACATATCTCCGATCAATAACAAATAGCGGAACCTGGATGCTCATATTGGCTCGTACATATTCTACGAAGATCTTTATCATTCAAGCCGCATAACAACATGTGTTGTTCCCTTTGTCACCAGTATGTTACTTGCCCGAGATTTGATCATCGGTATCATCACACCTAGTTCAATCTCGTCACCGGCAAGTCTCTTTACTCATTCCGTAATGCATCATCCCGTGACTAACTCATTAGTCACAATGCTTGCAAGGCTCATAGTGATGTGCATTACCGAGAGAGCCCAGCAATACCTCTCCGATACACGGAGTGACAAATCCTAATCTCGATCTATGCCAACTCAACAAACAACATCGGAGACACCTATAGGGCATCTTTATAATCACCCAGTTATGTTGTCACGTTTGATAGCACACAAGGTGTTCCTTCGGTATTTGGGAGTTGCATAATTTCATAGTTTGATGAACATGTATAAGTCATGAGAAAGCAGTAGCAGAAAAACTAAATGATCATTATACTAAGCTAATGGATGGGTCCTGTCCATCACATCATTCTCTAATGATGTGATCCCGTTCATCAAATGACAACACTTGTCTATGGTTAGGAAACTTAACCATCTTTGATTAACGAGCTAGTCTAGTAGAGGCATACTAGGGACACTCTGTTTGTCTATGTATTCACACATGTACTAAGTTTCCGGTTAATACAATTCTAGCATGAATAATAAAGATTTATCATGATATATGGAAATATAAATAACAAATTTATTATTGCCTCTAGTGCATATTTCCTTCAGTCTCCCACTTGCACTAGAGTCAATAATCTAGTTCACATCGTCATGTGATTTAACACCAACAGTTTCACATCTTTATGTGATTAGTTCACATCTCTATGTGACTAATACGCAAAGGGTTTACTAGAGTCAATAATCTAGTTCACATCGTTATGTGATTAACACCCAAAGAGTGATCATGTTTTGCTTGTGAGAGAAGTTTAGTCAACGGGTCTGCCACATTCAGATCCATATGTATTTTGAAAATTTCTATGTCTACAATACTCTGCATGGAGCTACTCTAGCTAATTTCTCCCACTTTTAATATGTATCCAGATTGAGACTCAGAGTCATCTAGATCAGTGTTAGAGCTTGCATCGACGTAACTCTTTACGATGAACTCTTTATCACCTCCACAACCGAGAAATATTTCCTTAGTCTTCTAAGGATAATTTTGACCACTGTCAAGTGATCCACTCCTGGATCAATATCGTACCCCCTTGCCAAACTCATGGCAAGGTACACAATAGGTTTGGTACACAGCATAGCATACTTCATAGAACCAATCGCTGAGGCATAGGGAATGACTTTCATTTCCTTTTATATTTTCTGCCGTGGCCATGTTTTGAGTCTTACTCAACTTTACACCTTGCAATACAGGCAAGAACTCCTTCTTTGACTGTTCCATTTTGAACTACTTCAAAATCTTGTCAAGGTATGTACTTATTGTAAAAACTTATCAAGCGTCTTGATCTATATCTATAGATCTTGATGCTCAATGTGTAAGCAGCTTCAACGAGGTCTTTCTTTGAAAAACTCATTTCAAACACTCCTTTATGCTTTCCGGAAAATTTTACATCATTTCTGATCAACAATATGTCATTCACATATACTTATCAGAAAGGCTGTAGTGCTCCCACTCACTTTCTTGTAAATACAGGCTTCACCAAAAGTTTGTAAATACAGGCTTCACCAAAAGTTTGTAAATACATATCACATCACTCCAAAAAATACTTTACACTTTTATAAATGCATTACAATGTGTTTTTATATATCCTTGCACACAATATCTTTGATATATCTAGAGAAATTTATAGGGTGTTGCGTGTATCTTTTTAGCCAATAAACATTAGAGAAAATAACATGAAAAGTGCTTTTAGATCATGTTTGGACATGTGAGAAGCTTGTAGCAAAAAAAGAATATTGGCTTCTCAAAGAAACAAAGTTAAAAAATGACCATATTGCTAGCATGTTAGTTTTAGTGTTCACTAGACTAGGCTGTAGCATATCACTAGTAGAAAACAGGGCTTTGGTCACAGCTCAATATGCACATTAGTCTCAGTTGCATTAGGAACCGGGACTAATGTGAGCATTAGTCCCGGTTCAAGTGGTTAAAGGCATTAGTCGTGGTTCAAATGGGACCTTTAGTCCCGGTTTGAGGCACGAATCGGGACTAAAGGGTGCGATGCCCTTTACTCCTGGTTCGTATCTCAAACCGGGACTAAAGATTAGACCTTTAGTCCCGGTTTGAGACATGATCCGGGACTAAAGGGTGTGATGCCCTTTAGTCCCGGTTCGTGTCTCAAACCGAGACTAAAGGGGTTCGTGTCTCAAACTCTACCCCCCGGTGTATCGCCATTTCAATTTTGAAAAAAAAAACAAAAGAAAACGATAAAAACTATAAAAAATAAAATCCTTCGAGATGTAGTTATATTACTACATCTACTAGTTAGGAAAATTAAAAAACTTAAATTTGGACATGTTTTGCAAAAAAGTGTCATGAAAAAGTAAAACGGCTATAACTTTTGCATACGATGTCAGAAAAAATGTATAATATATTAAAATGCAAAGCACAAAAATCCGCATCCAATTTTGACCACCTACGACCTGTTTGCAAATTTTTAGAATCCTGAAATTCTAAAAGGAAAAAAGTTATGCTCAAATTTTAGTTTTTTTGAATTTTGGTTAAATCTGGTCAAACTATGGTCAAACTACTTATTCAAGAATTATTAGTGTTATTAAATAATTATTCAAGAATATTAGTGTTACAAAATAATTATTTCAGTTTTTCTGAATTTTGGTCAAATCTGGTCAAACTGTGGTCAAACTACTTATTCAAGAATTATTAGTGTTATTAAATAATTATTCAAGAATATTAGTGTTACAAAATAATTATGTCAGTTTTTCTGAATTTTGGTCAAATCTGGTCAAACTGTGGTCAAACTACTTATTTAAGAAGTATTAGTGTTACTAAATAATTATTCAAGAATATTAGTGTTACTAAATAATTATTTCAGTTTTTTTGAATTTTGGTCAAATCTGGTCAAACTGTGGTTAAACTACTTATTCAAGAAATATTAGTGTTACTAAATAATTATTCAAGAATATTAGTGTTACTAAATAATTATTTCAATTTTTTTAAATTTTGGTCAAATCTGGTCAAACTGTGGTCAAACTACTTATTCAAGAAATATTAGTGTTATTAAATATTTATTCAAGAATATTAGTGTTACTAAATAATTATTTCAGTTTTTTTGAATTTTGGTCAAATCTGGTCAAACTGTGGTCAAACTACTTATTCAAGAAATATTAGTGTTACTAAATAATTATTCAAGAATATTAGTGTTACTAAATAATTACTTCAGTTTTTTTGAAATTTGGTCAAATCTGGTCAAACTGTGGTCAAACTACTTATTCAAGAAATATTAGTGTTACTAAATAATTATTGTTTTTTAGAATAATAGTTTCAAACTCAAACAGTGAAACATGTGACTTTAAATTCAAGCTAAACTCCTGAGGGTTAATAGGATTGACATCTTACTATTGTCAGGAAAACAACAAGTGCAGACTTGAAAACGAGGGAGAATAGAACCTGAGAGTTAAGCATGCTCAGGCTGACGTAGTGAGAGGATGGGTGACCAGCCGGGAAGTTAAATGATTTGGAATGATGAGGGTAATTAGAGATTAAGGTTAAATTGAGCAGTGATGAGGGGTGATTAAAGATTAAATTGTAAAATAGTTCAGAAATTTGAAAATCGGGAAAAAAAAATCGTAAAATTTCCTTTAGTCCCAGTTGGTAACACCAACCGGGACTAAAGATGGTGCTCCAGAAAGCGTCCATGTGGAGGGCCTTTAGTCCCAGTTTGTATAAGAACCAGAACTAAAGGGGTGGGCCTTTAGTACCGATCCTTTAGTCCCGGTTCCAGAACCAGGACTAAAGACCATCTAAAACCGGGGAATATCCTACCTGACGCTCATTGCGGCAGATTGTCGAGCGAACGCACAGAGCCGAGCGACCTAGCGATCCAGATGGGCCAGCCCAACTACGCGCGCTACACTATCCGGTTTTGGGTAATTTCTGGAAGGTTCCTGGCCGGTTTTGGGAACCTTCCAGAAGGTTCTTGAACGGGTTTTTCACTGTTTTTTCTTTTTTGTTTCTTTTTTCTTCTTTCTTTGTTTTTCTGTTTCTTTATTTCATTTTTTCAATTCCTTTTCTTCTCTTTCTATTTCCTTTTTGTTCTTCAGATTTTCAAATTCCTTTCTGTTTCCTTTTTTTCTTTTTAATTTTCTCTGTTTGTTTTCTTTCTTTGGTTTATTATTTCATTTTCATTTTCTTTTCTCTTTTTTTCAAAGTATTCAAATTTTGTTTGCCTTTCCGTAAAATGTTCAGTTTTTTAAAAATTGTTCTCAAAATTCGAAAATTGTTCTCGTTACACAAAAAAGTGCAAAATTTTCAAAATTAATATAATGTACCAGACTTCAACTTTTTTGTTCAGGTTTTCAAAAAATGTTTTCACTTCCAAATATATTCAGGATTTTTCAAATTTTTTCTCTGTTTCAATATTTGTTCTCAATATTCAAATATTGTTCGTGCTTTAAGAAATTGTTCACGCTTCCGAATTTATTCTATGTTTCAAAATTTCTTCTCAAGATTCAAAGAAAAATGTTCATGCTTTAAAAAAATCCGCGCTTCCAAATTTGTTTTTTGTTTCAAATTTCATTCTCAAGATTAAAAAAATGTTCGTGCTTTAAAAATGTTCATGTTCAAATTTTGTTCTCAAACTTCCGCACTTACAAATTTGTTCTCCGTTTCAAAATTTGTTCTCAATATTAAAAAAATGTGCATGCTTTAAAAATGTTCATGTTCAAATTTTCTTCTCAATTTCAAAATTTTGTTCCCTAAATTCAAAAAATGTTTGGGATTTTAAAAAGTGTTCAGTTTATCAAAAAATTCTTCATGCCTTTTAGTTTTTCTTCTAAAATTTGGAAAGTGTTTGCTTTTTAAGAAACACCTTTTCAAAATAATTTTCGCGTTAGGAATTTGAGAAAATGTTCGGGTCTCCATTACATTTAGCTCCGCACGCAATAGCAAACCAAAAAAGGTTGTCTATTGCGATGGTTATGCTCGTGCGTACAAAGATGGAGGTCCCTGGTTTGATCCCTCTCTCCAGCATAGTTTTTGGATTTTTGTTGCAGGTGAAGATTGGAGTTTGTTCCTTGTTGGAACATGATTATTGTTGGGATATCACAATATGTCTTATTTAATTAACGCATCTATATACTTGGTAAAGGGTGGAAGGCTCGGCCTTATGCCTGGTGTTTTGTTCCACTCTTGCCGCCCTAGTTTCCGTCATACCGGTGTTATGTTCCTTGATTTTGCGTTCCTTACACGGTTGGGTTATAATGGAATCCCTTGACAGTTCGCCTTGAATAAAACTCCTCAAGCAAGGCCCAACCTTGGTTTTACCATTTGCACTAACAACCTATCACCTTCCCTTGGGTTCTGGAGACACAATGGTCATCTTTATTTTAACCCCCTGGGCCAGTGCTCCTCTAAGTGTTGGTCCGAACCAAGCTGCCTGCGGGGCCACCTCGGGGAAACTTGAGGGTTGGTTTTACTTGTAGCTAGTCTCATCCGGTGTTGCCCTGAGAACGAGATACGTGCGACTCCTATCGTAATTTTTCGGAACATCGGGTGGCTTTGCTGGTTTAGTTTTACCTTTGTCGAAATATCTTGTAACCGAGATTGCGAGCCTGATCGGGTCTTCCTGGGAGAAGGAATATCCTTCATTAATCGTGAGAGCTTGTGATGGGCTTAGTTGGGACACCCCTGCAGGGATTTGAACTTTCGAAAGCCGTGCCCGCGGCAATGGGCAGATGGGAATTTGTTAATGTTCGGTTGTAGAAAACCTGAAACTTATCTTAATTAAAATGCATCAACCACGTGTGTAGCCGTGATGGTCTCTTTCCGGCGGAGTCCGGGAAGTGAACACGGTGTTGGAGTTATGCTTGTCGTAAGTAGTCTAGGATCACTTCTTGATCATAGATTCTCGAACGTGCTTCGCCTTCTCTTCTCGCTCTCATTTGCGTGTGTTAGCCACCATATATGCTAGTGCTTGCTGCAGCTCCACCTCATACCTTTTCCCTACCCTTAAGCTTAAATAGTCTTGATCGCGAGGGTGTGAGATTCCTGAGTCCCCGTGACTCAGAGATTCCTTCCAAAACCAGTTGCAAGTGCCTATGCTACCAGTGTAGGTGACACAACCGAGCTCAAGTGGGAGCTCGATGAAGATCATGTTCGTTATGTTGTTCTGTTTCCAGTCGATCAGTATTGGAGCCCAGTTGGGGTGATCGGGGATCTGTAGCATTAGGGGTGGTCTTCTTCTATTTTGGTTCCGTAGTCGGACCTTGATTGTATCTGGATGGTGTAATGCTTTATTCATGTATTGTGTGAAGTGGCAATTGTAAGCCAACTCTGTACCTCTTTCTTATTCAGTACATGAGATGTGCAAAGATTACCCCTCTTGCGACATTGCCTACAATGCGGTTATGCCTCTAAGTCGTGCTCCGACACGTGGGAGATATAGCTGCATCGTGGGTGTTACAAGTTGGTAATCAGAGCCTTCCCCGACTTAGGAGCCCCCTACTTGATCTAATCACTGGCGTTGTTGAGTCTAGAAAAAAAGTTTTGAGTCATTTAGGATTATATATATCGGAGAGTAGGATTCTTTTTACTCCTCAGTCCCTTTGTCGCTCTGGTGAGGCATCCTGACGTAGAGTTTTGACTCTTCTCTTCTCAAATTTCACTAAAAAAAATTTAGGATCACGCGGGTATCTTGGAATCATTCCGATGGTTTTGTGACAAGAACATTGTTCTTGGTGCCTCCTGACATTTAGGGGTTGTGGGAGTGTCCCGGGGAGTTGAGCTCCGAGGAGTTATCGTCAATATTTTATCGTTGCAGTTCTGGAATACCTGAGTTTCGCCGACATAAAAAATCTCTTTTATGCAGTTGTTGGTGAGATAACCTCGACGCCACCCAGTACTGGGGCGCGAGTTTAGGAGTATTTCCATAACTCGTATAACGGATGCTTTTCGAAGGTTGAGGTAAATGATTTCCGAAGGTTTCTTGGTTATGTGTTGAAGGATGGATACAGCTGGATGTAGGATTTGCTAGTTTTGGGTGAGATATTATGCTTCCCCTGTATCCCCAACACCTGATTGCATAACCGGAAAGTTTCAGGAGTTTATAAGTGGGAATTCAAGTAGCTCTTAGGATATCTTTCCGACAGATGTATGATATGAAATTGGGATTCGACGTCTAGTGGTCCGCCTATCCACGGCTGGTTTTACAGTGGTCTCGTTGTGTCTTAAAGAGTCCTTGGCTATGCTGACTCGGGGACGCTTCGTATGTCATGTGCACTGCCTTATACATGATGGTGCTGTACGATCGAGCCCGTGTAGGCCCCACCATGAAAACTTCGGAAGAAATCTCTATCATATGTTTGTTCCGGCTTATTCTGCAAGCCAATCCTTTGTTTTCTTTTGAATTGTGGTACTCGAGTTGCTTCGAAGTCAAGTGTTGATGCCATACCTTTCCTAAGTGGTGTTCTCATACTTCTATGTGAATACCAATCCTTCTTGATCATCGAGTTTGTCATGTCAATCCTTTTCAACCGGCATGTTTCTTTTCAAGCGGATCCGTTCATTTCAACATCCGCAAGATCAATTATCAGTTCTTCTCAACGATGCTCATTTCTTCCGTCCCAAGCTGCCTTTGTTTTCCCGCCCCCTCCCATTGTTTCTTCAAGGACTCGGATTTCTTTATCTAGTATCCATCTTATGGATGGGAAGTCTCTTCATTCTTTTCCGTCAATATTCTTATCCGGTGATTCTCAAGAAGATGCTAACGGAGCTTCAAGTTCATCATTCTTCGTTTCTTTTATCTTCTCCGGTGGATTCAATTCAAGCTTTTGGTGTTGATCATATCCCTTTCCTCGTTTCAAATGCTTTCCCATGCCGTTGCACCTCTTAATCTTTCACTTCTCGCTATTCATTTGTTCCGGAGTGGTGAAGATATCTCGAAGAATCGTGTTTTCACTCTGCATTCGTTCAAGCTCTTTTGAGGATGTTATCTCATTGAAGCCATTTAATTCAACCGGTGCAATCTCTCTTTTAAATCGTTCTACGGTGTTTCTTTTGAGTGGGCCCTAACCCACAGGTCTTTTCCCAGGATCTTACCTGACTCTTCTAATTTTCCCGGAGCTATCTCTCAAATTTTGACGTAAAAGTGAATCATCATTAGTCAAATATCTTTCCCCAAGATCGTTCAAATTCTTTTCATCGTTGGTTCAACCTTTCTAATTTTTCATTCCGGAGTGCCTCAACAAGTCTTGGTGGTGCTTCTCATCGTCATTATCAACTTTTGAAGACCGAAGAAGTGTTTCCTCTAAATCTTGATCCGTTCCCTTCAAGATTCATGGTTCTAGCTTGATGCCTTCCTCTCATAGTTGTTTTCGATTGTGAGAATTCTTTCCACCTATGCGGAGCAATTCAAGATTCTTTTCTATTTGATTCTCCGGAGCCCATCATTTCGGAATACTTATTCATTCTCAGCTTTCAGCTATCATTCTTCAAATCTTACCGGTGCATCATTCAAGTATTCTCTTATCAGCTCTTGATCTCTTCGTTCTCTTGTATCTAAATTTCCCCAAGTATCTTTGTTCGTTTTCAATTTCTTACTGGTGATTCATCTCTTTTCTTCATAAATTTTCAATTCTTACGGTGGTTCTTCCAAGATTCTTCTTCCTTCGTTTATCATATCAATGTATTCATTGTTTTCAATCCTACCGGTGGATCGTTGAAAACCTTTCCAAGTTGGCGCTATCTATCTTAATCCTTTCTACGAGAATAAGTAGTATGCCAAATCCGTTGCTTGTCATCAATTTAATTGGTGAAGGATACGCATAACATAATTCTTATTCTATTTCATCCAAGTGATCAATTCCTTCCTTCGGAGTTTGTTCATGATGAATAAATTCTCGGCTTCATTTGTTTCATCTTTTCTTCCCGGAGTTTCAAGATCTCTCATTTATCTCGTCGCAAAGCTCCATTTAATCATTCTAAGGCTGCACCTTATTTTCTCAACTTCTCTTTCTTTTGTCATCCTTTTGTTTACCGGGGTTCTTCATGGAGGCGCTACATGATGGTTCATAAAGGACTTAATTCCTTCTCCAAGTTTTCATCGAGATTCTTTTTAAGGAGCTCAAGCATTTTTCATCTTGCAATTGGAGTGCAATTATTTCTACCGTATCATTGGAGGTGGTATTAAGTCATTCTTGATAATTTGAGTTCATGTTTCATGATTCACATGTTGTTAAGAATGAGGTATCTCAAATCCATCAACCTCTTCGTTGAAATTATCTTGGGTTATATTTCACCTAAAGCTTTCCTTAAGGATTGTTGCTTTTATGGTGCTTATAAGTGACCCAAGTTCTTCATTTATCCTCCCGGTGATATAGCTTCTCGTCTCTTTGTTCATATCAATCCAATTTATCGTTTCCGTTAGTGGCAGAATTTCACCTCATAGTTTTGAGATGTTCTTCATAAGCCCACAACAAGCTTACTCTTTTCGTTGTTGGTTTTTTCCAACAACTCCATTTAACCCTTCTCCTAAAGATGCTTTCAAGCTCATTCGAGGTAGAAGATGTTGTTTTCTCCTCCGTTCATTCCTTTCCATTCTCTCATTTCTTCCAGAGGCATTGTGATGTTGCTCTCTTCGACCCATCATCTTGTTTTGTCAAGATCGTGTTCCTTTCCTTGCTTATCCGTTTAACCGGAGTGCCGTGCCCTCTTATCAAGTTCTTCCCATTTTGACTAGTTTTACCTCCCTTCTCAACCGGAGTGTTGTGTCATCTCTTCTAGTTCTTTTAATCTTATCTAGTTGCTTATCACTTTTCAATCGGAGTGCTGCCCGAATTTGTTCTTCCTTGTTCCTCTTTTCTAACAGAGTGTTTTAAACTTCATTCATCTCCATTGCATTCTTTCTTTCAACTTGTTCAACATCTCAAGTTCTTTGGCTTCACTCGTTTGTCATAGAAGCAACTTAGTTTTACCTCTCCTCTTCCTCTTCCGTTTTCCCTCCGGTGCCATCCTAGATCTCGGGACGAGATCATCTCGTAGTGGTGGAGTGTTGTGACGCCCCAAGACCGGAGCTTCAGATGCCTTCCAGGGTTTTCGAGAGTCGTTGTGTGATTTTTTTCGCTTGTTGCATTCATCATTGCATCATGTGCATTGCATCATGTCATCATGCCATCATGTCATTTCTTTTTCTTAACTCAACTAAATAAATTGCATGGATCTTCGGTCCATTTAAACCGAGGGAATTCACGTGGTGATTCTCTTTATAACATATCCTCCCAATATTAGGGGGCTATAATAAATATTCCATCCCTTGGAAATTACCGCAACACACTTGCAAAATATTCCATGCTTTTCTTACTATATTCCTTGTCTCCAAACTTTGCACTAAATTCTTTCTTCACTTTCTGGAGTTCCACCAAAAACCTCAACATTTTTGGACACTTCTACAACCAAGCCCTAGTTCAAACCCATTTAAATTAAATTCATATGAGTTTGAATGACATCTTCCAATCTTGCCTCTCCTATTTTTCGTGGACCGTGCACACTTTTACGAGTCCGTGAAAATAATCCCTGTGCCCAGATTCCTTGTTCTTCCATTTTCTTCTCTCCTTCTTTTTTTCTTTCCTCTCTTTCTTTTCTTTCTTCTGTTAATGAGAAGAGTTAGAGGGAGAGAGAGCCCATCCCAGCCAGGCGGCCCAATTGCCTAAGGCCCATCTAACCTGTCAGCAGCCTCAGCCCACCTGCAGCTAACCCAAGCGCAGGGAGAGAACCCATCTCCTCTCCGAAAAAGAATTCTATGAGACCAGGTCTCACCTGCTAACCGTGATACGTGGTCTCATATATTTTTTCCCTCCTCTCCCTCTCGATCTCTCCCTCTGCCCGCCGCCACCACGCGCGATCCCCTCGCGTTTCTCTCTTTCCCTCAATCCAGCACATCTCCCCCACCTCCTCTTGCACCACCAGAGGAGACCCTCTCCTCGATCCTCACCCTCCCCTTGGCTATGCCATGCCGGCCTGCGACGCTACCACCAAGCTCCACCAGGACCACGCCAGCCTCTCCTCCTTCCTCGCCATGCCTCTGCCTCCGGCCGTTGCCAGCGAGCAGCTCCCCTCCTTCGTCCATGGCCGCCGCTTCTGTCTTCCCCACCGCCAAGCATCACCGTCGCGCCCTCCTCCTTGACTTGGAGCCCCGCGCCTCGTCCTCGTGTCTCCTGACTCGTCCTCGACCACATCTAGGCCGCTGCTCCGGTCAAGTTCCTCGCCGGATCCGGTGACCTCCGCCTTGAACCCGCCGTCTCCGTCCTGTTTCGGGCCTTCTCCGTCCACGCCCTCCTCCACCAGCAGCGTCGCCGCCCTGTCGGACCTCCTTCCTCAGCGCCATATCCCACCTTCGCCTCGGCCTCATCCAGGAGATGAGCAAATGCAGCTTCCCCGGGTTGACTTCCCCGGCATCCCCCCGTGCTGCCCTGCATTGAGCAGAGCTGCTGCTCGCTTGGACCGCTGCCCTACCAAGACGAAGACTGCCTTGTACCACGTCGCCTCGCTGGATCATCGAGATCGTCTCGGATTGCGCCAAGTACAGGGGAGGCTTGTGCGTTTCCGTTGCTTCATACCGGTTGAATCGTCAAGGCCCTCTGTTCGACTCCATGTACAACTACACGGTGAGACACCAAGTACCACGACTATAGTTGTTGCCCCGAGGACACCGAGTACGACTACACACGATGATGCGCCAAGTACCTCTACCCATGACCCGAGAACGCCTATGACCCGTGTACAACTACCGTCACCAAGATCGGGACCACCAAGTACCCCTCGGATCAGCAAGTTCGACTACCATCGCCGTAAACTACTTCCCGAAAACGTGTACCACTACCGTCGTCGTGGATCTGACATTACCAAGTGTACAACTACCGGCGCCCCGAAGACGTTGGTTGCGCCAAGTACATCTCCGAAACAAACGTGAACGACTACCGTCGCGAGAACAACTACATTCCGTCAAACTCGAACCACTCCGTTAAATGCACGCTCCGAAAGGTATAACCGCCGAGATGACCGCCCGTGAACGAATGCTTGTGTGATGTATGACATGCCCATGTGTTGCTCCGTGTCCGTAGTGTCTCTCGCTTCCATGCCATCAACTCGTGGGACACCCGGAGTCCGGGAGCACCCCACCATCCTTTGCACGCATCCACACACTTCTCCTTTGCATCGGTATCTCAATCGAGTTACCAGAACCGGAACGCTGCCGTGGCACCGTTTTCGAAATCGTTGTCAAGGGATCATTTTTCCTTTCCAGCACAGTGACAAATGCTTCATAATGCTCTTGTCAACTTTTAATAAAAAATTGCATAAACTTGTTCATGTCATCCGCATCATGAGAACAACAATTAAAATGTTTAAATTGTTGTTGCAATAAATTACTAAGGCATATGGGGATTTACCGGATTCGTTATTTGTTATATCCGGCCCCATTTAAATTATTTAGATGGTGTAGTTTTGTGATGCCTCACCTCTTGCCATGTTAACCAACATTTAATATTGTTGAGTGCCTAACCGGGAGTGAACTAAATAATTGATGTGGTGTTCCGTCAATATGCAACTCCACTTAACTTGTAGTTTTGTTTGTGCACTTTGCCATGCCATGCCTCATTAAACCGGACATGCATCATACTTGTTATGCATCATGCCATGTTTATGTGATGGTTGTTTACTATGTTGTTTGCTTCTTTCCTGTGTTGCTTCTTCGGGTTGGTTCCGTTAACATCGCGTTTGTGAGGATCCGCTCGATTATGTTCCGTTTGTCTTCTTCATGGACTCGTTCTTCTTCCTTGCGGGATTTCAGGCAAGATGACCATACCCTCGAATTCACTTCTATCTTTGCTTGCTAGTTGCTCGCTCTATTGCTATGCCTATGCTACGATACCTACCACATGCTTTACCATGCCTCCCATATTGCCATGTCAAGCCTCTAACCCACCTTGTCCTAGCAAACCGTTGTTTGGCTATGTTACCGCTTTGCTCAGCCCCTCCCATAGCGTTGTTAGTTGCAAGTGATATTGGAGTTTGTTCCTTGTTCGAACATGATTATTGTTGGGATATCATAATATCTCTTATTTAATTAACGCATCTATATACTTGGTAAAGGGTGGAAGGCTCGGCCTTATGCCTGGTGTTTTGTTCCACTCTTGCCGCCCTAGTTTCTGTCATACAGGTGTTATGTTCCTTGATTTTGCGTTCCTTACATGGTTGGGTTATAATGGGAACCCCTTGACAGTTCGCCTTAAATAAAACTCCTCCAGCTAGGCCCAACCTTGGTTTTACCATTTGGACTAACAACCTACCACCTTTCCTTGGGTTCTGCAGACTCAAGGGTCATCTTTATTTTAACCCCCCGGGCCAGTGTTCCTCTGAGTGTTGGTCCGAACCGAGCTGCCTGTGGGGCCACCTCGGGGGAACTTGAGGGTTGGTTTTACTCGTAGCTAGTCTCATCCGGTGTTGCCCTGAGAATGAGATACGTGCGACTCCTATCGGGATTTGTCGGCACATTGGGGGGCTTTGCTGGTTTAGTTTTACCTTTGTCGAAATGTCTTGTAACCGGGATTCCAAGCCTGGTCGGGTCTTCCTGGGAGAAGGAATATCCTTCGTTGACCGTGAGAGCTTGTGATGGGCTAAGTTGGGATACCCCTGCAGGGATTTGAACTTTCGAAAGTCGTGCCCGTGATTATGGGCAGATGGGAATTTATTAATGTCTGGTTGTAGAAAACCTGAAACTTATCTTAATTAAAATGCATCAACCGCGTGTGTAGCCGTGATGGTCTCTTTTCAATGGAGTCCGGGAAGTGAACTCGGTGTTGGAGTTATGCTTGACGTAAGTAGTCTAGGATCAGTTCTTGATCATAGATTCTCGAACGTGCTTCGCCTTCTCTTCTCGCTCTCATTTGCGTATGTTAGCCACCGTATATGCTAGTGCTTGCTGCAGCTCCACCTCATACCTTTTCCCTACCCTTAAGCTTAAATAGTCTTGATCGCGAGGGTGTGAGATTGCTGAGTCCCCGTGACACACAGATTCCTTCCAAAACCAATTGCAGGTGCCGATGCTACCAGTGCAGGTGACGCAACTGAGCTCAAGTGGGAGCTCAATGAAGATCATGTTCGTTATGTTGTTCCGTTTCCAGTCGATCAGTAGTGGAGCCTAGTGGGGGCGATCGGGGATCTGTAGCATTAGGGGTGGTCTTCTTATATTTTGGTTCCATAGTCGGACCTTGATTGTATCTGGATGCTGGAATGCTTTATTCACGTATTGTGTGAAGTGGGGATTGTAAGCCAACTTTGTACCTCTTTCTTATTCAGTGCATGGGATGTGTAAAGATTACCCCTCTTGCGACATTGCCTACAATGCGGTTATGCCTCTAAGTCGTGCTCCGACACGTGGGAGATATAGCCGCATCATGGGTGTTACAAGTGAGTTGGCTTACAATCGCCGCTTCACACAATACATGAATAAAGCATTACATCATCCAGATACAATCAAGGTCCGACTACGGAACCAAAATAAAAGAGTACTACCCCGAATGCTATAGATCCCCGATCGCCCCAACTAGGCTCCACTACTGATCGACTGGAAACGAAACAACACAACGAACAAGATCTTCATAGAGCTCCTCCTTGAGCTCAGTTGCATCACCTGCACGATATCATCGGCACCTGCAAGCTGGTTCTGGAATTAATCTGTGAGTCACGGGGACTCAGCAATCTCACACCCTCGCGATCAAGACTATTTAAGCTTATGGGAAGGGTAAAAGGTATGAGGTGGAGCTGTAGCAAGCGACTAGCATGTATGGTGGCTAACATATGCAAAAGAGAGCGAGAAGAGAAGGCAAAGCACGTTCGAGAATCTATGATCAAGAAGTGATCCTAGACTACTTACGTCCAAACATAACTCCGAAACCGTGTTCACTTCCCGGACTCCGCCGGAAAGAGACCATCACAGCCACACACGCGGTTGATCCATTTTAGTTAAAGTTAAGTGTCAAGTTCTCTACAACCGGACATTAACAAATTCCCATCTGCCCCTAACCGCGGGCACGACTTTGGAAAGTTCATAACCCTGCAGGGATGTCCCACCTTAGCCCATCACAAGCTCTCACGGTCAACGAAGGATATTCCTTCTCACAGGACGACCCGATCAGACTCGGAATCCCGGTTACAAGACATTTCGACAATGGTAAAACAAGACCAGCAAAGCCACCCGATGTGCCGACGAATCCCGATAGGAGTCGCACATATCTCGTTCTCAGGGAAACACCGGATGAGACTAGCTACAAGTAAAACCAACCCTCAAGTTTCCCCGAGGTGGTCCCGCAGGCAGCTCAGTTCGGACCAACACTCAGAGGAGCACTGGCCCGGGGGGGTTAAAATAAGATGACCCTTGAGTCTGCAGGACCCAAGGGAAGGTATATGGTGGTAGGTAGACAAATGGTAAGACCAAGGTCGGGCCTTGCTGGAGGAGTTTTATTCAAAGCAAACTATCAATGGGTTCCCATAACACCCAACCGCGTAAGGAACGCAAAATCAAGGAACATAACACCGGTATGACCGAAACTAGGGCAGCAAGAGTGGAACAAAACACCAGGCATAAGGCCGAGCCTTCCACCCTTTACCAAGTATATAGATGCATTAAGTAAATAAGATATATTGTGATATCCCAACAAATATCCATGTTCCAACATGGAACAAACTCCATCTTCACCTGCAACTAGCAACGCTATAAGAGGGGCAGAGCAAAGCGGTAACATAGCCAAACAACGGTTTGCTAGGACAAGGTGGGTTAGAGGCTTGACATGGCAACATGGGAGGCATGATAAAGCATGTGGTAGGTATCGCGGCATAGGCATAGCAATAGAGAGAGCAACTAGCAAGCAAAGATAGAAGTGATTTCGAGGGTATGGTCATCTTGCCTGAGATCTCGCAAGGAAGAAGAACGAGTCCATGAAGAAGACAAACAGACGTAGATGAACGGATCCTCACAACTCCGGAACGAAACCGAAGCTAACGCGAGAAGTAACCCGGAAAGCAGCAAACAACATAGTAAACAACCACCACATAAACATGGCATGATTCACAATCAAGTATGATGCATGTCCGGTCTAATGAGGCATGTCAAAGTGCACAAACAAAACTACAAGTTAAGTGGAGCCCAATATGCAACGAGTTGCATATTGACGAAGCACCACAACAATTATTTAGTTCTCTCTCGTTTAGGTACTCAACAATATTAAATGTTGATTAACATGGCAAGAGGTGAAGCAAAACAAAACTACACCATCTAAACAATTTAAATGGGGCCGGATATAACAAATAACGAATCCGGCAAATCCCCATATGCATTAGCAATTTAATGCAACAACAATTTAAACATTTTAATTGTTGTTATCATGATGCGGATGACATGAACAAGTTTATGCAATGTTTATTAAAAGTTGACAAGAGCATTATGAAGCATTTGTCACCGTGGTGGAAAGAAAAGGTGCCACGGCGACGAATCCGAAAATGATGCCACTGCAACATATCAGTTCCGGTAGATCACGGAGATACCGGTGTAAAAGGAAGGGTGGCAGGAGCGTGCAAAAGATGGTGGGGTGATCCCGGTTACCGGGTTCCCACGGATGGACGGCATGGCAACGAGGAGGACCGAGCAAGTGACAACTCGGACACGGTGCAAACATAGGGTGCAACTCATACATCGCAAGCATTCATCCATGGGCGTCGTCTCGATGGTTATACCTTCGAAGTGTGCAAACAGGACGGTTCTCGTTTGGTGCCAAGTACAGGAAGTAGACGTTCTCGGGACGTTCGTAGTGGAAGTAGGGGTACATGACGACGATAGAGGTACTCGTGACCTTGGCGGAGGTAGTCGTTCACGTTCTTAGTTGCACAATTTTCCGTAGATGTTGGGGATCACGATGAGGGACTTGACGACCACGGAGGCTTCGAGGGTCGACGGTAGTTGTTCTCATATCATCGTGGAAGTAGTCGTACTCGGCGATAGTGGTACTTGGTGTTTCGTTCAGTACTCGTTTGAGCATCCAAGGTCTTCGGCGCTACGGTAGTCGAACTTGACGTTTCCAAGGGGCTCCGGATTTCGTGGTACTTGGCGAATCCACGTGGTCGTACACGTTCCAACATCAAACTTGGAGGGGCACCGACGGCGTTGTACTTGGCGAATCCTCGACGGTCCTGGCGGTCTCTAGTGAAGGTGTTCGTTCGTTTGACAGAGTGAAAACAGCGACAACAGCAGGCACGGGGCTTGTCTGGTTCCCGGCCAGATCTGGGCCGATGGAACTCCATGGGGCGGCAGCAAGGAAGAGCTAGGCGTTGGGAAGGTTCATAGCGACGGCAGCGGCCTCCCAAGGGGCGGCGACGTCCATGGCCTCTGATGCTGTGAAGAAGAGGCACAACAAGTGATGGCCATGAGAGAAAAGAGGGAGCTAGAAAGGGAAGGAGGGAAACAGGTAGGGGAAGAGGCCTGGACCATGCGGGTCAGTCGCCGGTGGCGAGGTCTTACCGGTGAGGGGCTCCGGTCTGGTGGCTGCGCTGGTTGGCTGAACGCGGGATGCAGAGGAGGCACTGGTTGGTTGGCGCGGAAACTGAGGAGGAGCGGGGGCGGTCATGGTTGGTGGTTTTGGATCGGGAGGGGATCCCAAGGAGGAGGAAGACAGTGGACTAGCGGCGCTACGGAGGGATGGATGGGACAAGTCCCTAGATTTTAGGGTTGCTAGTTTATATAGTTAGTGGGTTAGGATAGGGGCTAAACGGACCCTCCGATCGTAATCGGGCGGTTGAGAAAATATAGGTTAGGAAAGTCTATATAAGAAACGCAGATGATTTGTAGATGTTTGGGTGAGACCTGGTCTCATATAACTTTTTTCCCTCCTCTCCCTCTCGATCTCTCCCTCTGCACGCCGCCACCACGCGTGATCCCCTCGTGTTTCTCTCTTTCCCTCGATCCCGCACGTCTCCCCCTCCTCCTCTTGCGCCACCAGAGGAGACCCTCTCCTCGATCCTCACCCTCCCCTTCGCTCTGCCATGAAGGCCTGTGACGCTACCGCCAAGCTCCACCAGGACCACGCCGGCCTCTCCTCCTTCCTCGTCGTGCCTCTGCCTCCGGACGTCGCCAGCGAGCAGCTCCCCTCCTTCGTCCATGGCCGCCGCTTCTGTCTTCCCCACCGCCAAGCATCACCGTCGCGCCCTCCTCCTTGCCTTGGAGCCCTGCGCCTCGTCCTCGTGTCTCCTGACTCGTCCCCGACCACAACTAGGCAGCCGCTCCGGTCAAGTTCCTCGCTGGATCTGGCGACCTCCGCCTTGAACCAGCCGTCTCCGTCCTGTTTCGGGCCTTCTCCGTCCACGCCCTCCTCCACCAGCAGCATCGCCGCCCCGCCGGACCTCCTTCCTCAGTGCCATATCCCACCTTGGCCTCGGACTCATCCAGGAGATGAGCGAACGCAGCTTCCCCGCGTTGACTTCCCTGGCATCGCCCCGTGCTGCCCTGCATTGAGCAGAGCTGCTGCTCGCTTGGACCGCTGCCCTGCCAAGACGAAGACTGCCCTGTACCACGTCGCCTCACTGGATCGTCGAGATTGTCTCAGATTGCGCCAAGTACAGGGGAGGCATGTGCGTTTCCATTGCTTCATCCCATTGAATCGTCAAGGCCCTCTGTTCGACTCCATGTACAACTACATGGTGAGACGCCAAGTACCACGACTATAGTCGTTTCCCCGAGGACACCGAGTACGACTACACATGACGATGCGCCAAGTACCTCTACCCATGACCCGAGAACGTCTACGACCCGTGTACAACTACCGTCGCCAAGATCGGGACCACCAAGTACCCCTCGGATCAGCCAGTTCGACTACGATCGTCGTAAACTACTTCCTGAAAACGTGTACCACTACCGTCGTCGTGGATCTGACATAACCAAGTGTACAACTAACGGCGCCCCGAAGACGTTGGTTGCGTCAAGTACCTCTCTGAAACGAACGTGAACGACTACCGTCGCGAGAACAACTACATTCCGTCAAACTCGAACTGCTCCGTTAAATGCACGCTCCGAAAGGTATAATCGCCGAGACGACCGCCCGTGAACGAATGCTTGTGTGATGTATGATATGCCCGTGTGTTGCTCCGTGTCTGTAGTGTCTCTCGCTTCCATGCCATCGACTCGTGGGACACCCGGAGTCCGGGAGCGCCCCACCATCCTTTGCACGCATCCTCACACTTCTCCTTTGCATAGGTATCTCAATCGAGTTACCGGAACCGGAACGCTGCCGTGGCACCGTTTTCGATACCGTTGTCGCGGCACCCTTTTTCCTTTCCACCACGGTGACAAATGCCTCATAATGCTCTTGTCAACTTTTAATAAAAAAATTGCATAAACTTGTTCATGTCATCCGCATCATGAGAACAAAAAAAAATTTGCATAAACTTGTTCATGTCATCCGCATCATGAGAACAACAATTAAAATGTTTAAATTGTTGTTGCAATAAATTACTAAGGCATATGGGGATTTACCGGATTCGTTATTTGTTATATCCGGCCCCATTTAAATTGTTTAGATGGTGTAGTTTTGTTATGCCTCACCTCTTGCCATGTTAACCAACATTTAATATTGTTGAGTGCCTAACCGGGAGTGAACTAAATAATTGATGTGGTCTTCCGTCAATATGCAACTCCACTTAACTTGTAGATTTGTTTGTGCACTTTGCCATGCCATGCCTCATTAAACTGGACATGCATCATACTTGTTGTGCATCATGCCATGTTTATGTGATTGTTGTTTACTATGTTGTTTGCTTCTTTCCGGTGTTGCTTCTTCATGTTGGTTCCGTTAACGTCGCGTTTGTGAGGATCCGCTCGACTACGTTCCGTTTGTTTTCTTCATGGACTCGTTCTTCTTCCTTGCATGATTTCAGGCAAGATGACCATACCCTCGAAATCACTTCTATCTTTGCTTGCTAGTTGCTCGCTCTATTGCTATGCCTATGCTACGATACCTACCACATGCTTTACCATGCCTCCCATATTGCCATGTCAAGCCTCTAACCCACCTTGTCCTAGCAAACCGTTGTTTGGCTATGTTACCGCTTTGCTCAGCCCCTCTTATAGCGTTGTTAGTTGCAAGTGATATTGGAGTTTGTTCCTTGTTCGAACATGATTATTGTTGGGATATCACAATATCTCTTAGTTAATTGACGCATCTATATACTTGGTAAAGGGTGGAAGGCTCGGCTTATGCCTGGTGTTTTGTTCCACTCTTGCCGCCCTAGTTTTCGTCATATCGGTGTTATGTTCCTTGATTTTGCGTTCCTTACACTGTTGGGTTATAATGGGAAACCCTTGACAGTTCACCTTGAATAAAACTCCTCCAGCAAGGCCCAACCTTGGTTTTACCATTTGCACTAACAACCTACCACCTTCCCTTGGGTTCTGCAGACTCAAGGGTCATCTTTATTTTAACCCCCCCCCCCCGGGTCAGTGCTCCTCTGAGTGTTGGTCCGAACCGAGCTGATTGCGGGGCCACCTCGGGGAAACTTGAGGTTTGGTTTTACTCGTAGCTAGTCTCATCCGGTGTTGCCCTGAGAACGAGATACGTGCTACTCCTATCGGGATTTGTCGGCACATCGGGTGGCTTTGCTGGTTTAGTTTTACCTTTGTCGAAATGTATTGTAACCGGGATTCCGAGTCTAATCGGGTCTTCTTGGGAGAAGGAATATCCTTCGTTGATCATGAGAGCTTGTGATGGGCTAAGTTGGGACACCCCTGCAGGGATTTGAATTTTCCAAAGCCGTGCCCGCGGTTATGGGCAGATGGAAATTTGTTAATGTCCGGTTGTAGAAAACCTGAAAGTTATCTTAATTAAAATGCATCAACCGCGTGTGTAGTCGTGATGGCCTCTTTCCGGTGGAGTCCGGGAAGTGAACACGGTGTTGGAGTTATGCTTGACGCAAGTAGTCTAGGATCAGTTCTTGATCATAGATTCTCGAACGTGCTTCGCCTTCTCTTCTCGCTCTCAATTGCGTATGTTAGCCACCATATATGCTAGTGCTTGCTGCAGGTCCACCTCATACCTTTTCCCTACCCTTAAGCTTAAATAGTCTTGATCGCGAGGGTGTGAGATTGCTGAGTCCCCGTGACTCACAGATTCCTTCTAAAACCAGTTGCAGGTGCCGATGCTACCGGTGCAGGTGACGCAACCGAGCTCAAGTGGGAGCTCGATGAAGATCGTGTTCATTATGTTGTTCCGTTTCCAGTCGATCAGTAGTGGAGCCCAGTTGGGGCGATCGGGGATCTGTAGCATTAGGGGTGGTCTTCTTCTATTTTGGTTCCGTAGTCAGACCTTAATTGTATCTGGATGTTGTAATGCTTTATTCATGTATTGTGTGAATTGACGATTGTAAGCCAACTATGTACCTCTTTTTTATTCAGTACATGGGATGTGTAAAGATTACTCCTCTTGTGACATTGCCTACAATGCGGTTATGCCTCTAAGTCGTGTTCCGACACGTGAGAGATATAGCCGCATCGTGGGTGTTACAAGTTGGTATCATAGCCTCCTATCCCCTGCTTTGCCCGATCCAGAGGAGCACTGCACTGTGCGTGATGCCGGCGAGTGGCGGAGCACGCACATACGCGTCCCGGCCGTGAAGCGGCAAACATACACATCAACAATGTTCCCCGCGTTGTGGAGGGTCTTTTCTTCCGAAAGCACGGCATGGCGTTAGGGCGCCGCGAGATTTGACAGATTGTTGCCCCGCCTCCCTGTGTCGTTTCTTGACTGTACATGTCATGGTTTGGTGGAGGAATTGATCGGCCGGAGATCGGAGGTTTGTCGTCGATGATGTGATCGATGTCGAGCGGGTGCTGCTGCTGTCTAGACGTGTATGGTGTGTTCACTACGAGTGTAGGATATGAGTGGGGATGGGTTGGTCCGTCGCACGTCTAAACAAATGGCACCTAGCATCAAATTCTGCATGCGGGACATACCGGTTTATCACATTGGTGAACGTTGGCGCGCAGCACGCAAGGCCAACAGCAGGATCTCAGAAGGGAGAGGAAAACTAAATATGAGATGACAATGATCCATAGTGGTTTCTGAAGGTGCCAAGTTGACGACTATGTAGTAGTAGCTCATTTGTACCTTTCATTCTATGTCGATCTCTTGCTCTCATATTAAGTCAACTAATTAATGTCGAATGTCACATGTAGTGACATTCATGTGAGCTCAGTTTTATTGCCACGTTTCTTCTTTCCGTGCTGATCATAGCTAATCGGACAATGCATGTTAGGTTCGGCCGGAGCCTGTGGCGGAGCTTGCTGGACATATGAGGCCTTCTTTTCCATGCAGCCGCACATGGCATGCCTCAGATCAAATCAAGTTAAGTGTAGGACACCGATCATTCGAGCGAGCGAAGACAAATTCAACGTCCGATTTTCACAACAGTGCAATGCAGTGTCTATGTTGGGTCACTTCACGGGAATTTACTCAGCTCGACACATGCATGCATGATGCATGATGAGCAACACCGAACTACACTTTCACTGAGAAGAAATGAGAAGGCTTTACCAGCTTGTACTGCATTTTCGTCAATTGCTCTTAATCAGTTCAGTGGCTTCGATCGATCCTATATGTCCATATATTGCATAGTAACTCATGGCACTGTAGACTACTCGTCCTAGAGTAGTTGAGATGAATAACCACCGGTCCACCGCAATGGACAGCGTAGTAATTTGACCGCAGTGGTAAGAATGTGCACCTCCTCCTCCTCCACGTAAACCGTACTCGTGACCGTACAGATAAAAAGGCACACACGGCGGCTCCACCAAGCTGACTGAACTGCAACACAGGCGCTCCTACCCGCCACTTTTGTCACAGCTGGTAAAGATGGTACGCGAACACTGCTGCAGGGAAAGAAATCCTGTGCGACCGGGTCGCATAGAGCTGCTCGTGAGACCTTCTCCCGCTAGTGACACCTGGCATTACGAATCCTAAAGCAGCAGCATCTTGTTCCCCACTTCCCTGTTTCCAAATCTCCCCCACGACCCAAGCTGCAGCCGCCGGTGTGATACGCCCCGGCTGCTCGTCACATCGCCGCCGGTGTGCTGCTCGACGCCAGGAACATCATGTTGCCCGTATTTTGTCAGTGTCGACAGAACATCAAGCTCTGCATTTTCGTCAATGTCCAGCCCTATGTGTCAAGATGCAGCCAGCAGCAGCAGGTAACAACTCCAACGCCGAGTAGCCAGGCCACAGCACCAATGCCGTGAGCGGGGCGGATGAGAAACATGGCCGTGGAAGGAGCACCGGTGGCTAGCGACGCAGCGAGCAGAGGAGTTGCGCCTCCATGGGCTAGCTGCCGGGGCGTCGAGGAGCATGGTTGTGGACGGCGTGGGAGAACAGCGGGGACGGGCTCGGGTACTTCGCGACAGAGCGAGCAGGAAAATGACGGTGGCGGCAGCGGCGGCTAGCGAGCGTAGTCAGGAATGAAAAAGGGATTAGGGATTTGGTAAACGGGGCGGCTGCAAGTCGGAAATGGAAACGAGTTTCCTGCTTTGAGATTCGTTTCTCCACATGTCAGGTGCTAGACAGGGTCGCACGTTTGGCAGCGTACGACCCCAATGGCGCAGCTGTGTTCGCACTAGCATGTTCCTTAATTCTCGTCCAAGTTGTGTCCTGTGCAAAGCGCGCACATACGTTGCGTTGCTGGCGACGATGCTATAATCTAAGCTAGTAAAAAATTTGTAGCCATAAGTGGTAACGCAAAGTTGTGCGTCCGTACCACTCTACTCTACGCGCATAAAAAAATGAGAGACAGCCAGCTAGCATGGCGGTTTGATGCCGCGTCCGTCTGTGGGTTCCAGACTTCAAGTTGGGATGTACCATATTGCTACGTTAGGAATGCCACGTAAGATAAATGATAAGGCGGGGATAAAACTCACAACAAAAGATGTGTTTTGAGAAAACAAGAGATGATTTTTTAACATAATATATCTTACCACATTTTTAGAAATAGCTAATTATTGAAGATAAGGCTAAAAGATGATTCATTGTAAACATTATTTTTTGATATCTCTAAATTACATGCAAAACTTAAGATAGGACTATCTTACGAACCATTGTACACACATCGCTTAGCATCATGCATACTTCCATATATATAATGCTTACTCACATGGAAGTACTGCTAGTCAAGCATCCAGTAAACAAAACGAGGTGGCGCAGGTGCAGAGATGCCAAGCTACGGTATGGTGCGGCTAACCAATACTACTCCGTACGTACTTCTACCAGAGGCTTTGCCCTGCCTAGTTATGCCAAAACTGTCACATCTCACGCGGGCCTATGGCGTGCAGTCCGGAATCACTCCCGGAGTGGGAGTCCTGCTTTAATTTTCCGTTAATAGTGAACTTCGTTCTGTACTTCAATAATGGTGTCCACCCCACCATATTTTAGGCATGTTTTGTCATTGTTTGTGTTTATGTGTATTTTGATTGTACTCTGCATGATGTCAGTCTGGATCCCCCACTTGCCTTTGGAACTTACGTGATCGCTCCTGTTAAACTAATCACTCCTGGACAAACCCTAAGTAAATGTTAAGTATTGATGTGCTATATACCATCGTACAACACGACTACTGATCCGTACAATGATTATCGCTTAACAATGATGTTACTATGTTATAAACTTTTGTCGGCACACGCATAGTGGCGTACATACGTACTTCCTCCGTTTCAAAATAGATGACTCAATTTTATATTAACTTTTAATATAAAGTTAGGTCATCTATTTTGAAACGGAGAGAGTATTACGTACATAGTATTGACGTGAAAGTGGATTTTTGTGGCCAGCCATCAAACAGTTTAAGAATTCATCACTATCTGTCTTCACAATAACTCTCTCTAAATATAAATTCATGGCGATGACAACACTAGCATCTTAACTCCGCCTAGCTTTGTTCAAAGTTCAATTTATCTCTGCGTCCACATCAAAGTAGACGGACACTCTTAGACTTTGACGAAAATCGCTCAGTTGTTAGCTAGGCTACTTGTCAGTGGCCACGCATGCATGCACCGGTTGATCGAGACAGACATGTCTGAGGGAGTCTTGGACTAAGGGATCCTCGGGCGTCCGGCCTGTTAGCCATGGGCCGGACTAACGGGCTGTGAAAATACGAAGACCGAAGACTGCACCCGTGTCCGGATGGGACTTTTCTTGGCATAGAAGACAAGCTTGGCGACCGGATATATATATTCCTTTCTTTATAAGCGACCTTGTGTAACCCTAGATCCTCCCGGTGTCTATATAAACTGAAGGACTTAGTCCGGATAGGAGATTCATTATCATAGCCATACAAGCTAGACCTCTAGGGTTTAGCTACTATGATCTCGAGGTAGATCAACTCTTGTAATGCTCATATTTATCAATATCAATCAAGCATGACTTAGGGTATTACCTCCATAGAGAGGGTCCGAACCTGGGTAAACATCGTGTCCCTTGTATCCTGTTACCATCGACCTTAGATGCACAGTTCGGGACCCCCTACCCGAGATCCGCCGGTTTTGACACCGACATTGGTGCTTTCATTGAGAGTTCCTCTATGCTGTCGCTAAAAGGTTTGATGGCCCCTTCAATCGTCAATAATGACGTTGTCCAAGGAGAAACTTTCCTCCCCAGACAGATCTTCGTGTTCGGCGGCTTCGCACTACGGGCCAATTCGTTTGGTCATCTGGAGCAGATCGAAAGTTATGCCCCTGGCCATCAGGCCGGATTCGGAAGCTTGAACTACGTTGCGGACATCCGTGAAGACTTGATCTTCGCCGGATTCGAGACCGCGGTAGCCGCCCCCGGTCACCCCGATGATCATGACCTAGATCTGTCATCAGGCTGCATCCAGGAGATTGCTCATGTAACCGCTATGGCCCTAGATCCGGAGCAAGATGCGCCACCCAAGGACGAGAGGTTCAACCCCACCACGGAGGCCACAGATTCCACAACGTTGGAGCCGCATATAGACTTAACCTCTCACGACGTCTCTGTCAGCGGAATTCCGAACTCGTCTCCGGCCGTAAGTCCCGAACCACGTGAGCCCGCAGACGCCGAGCTTGATCGTTTATCGATCTTCGAATTCAGCGCTGCAGACATCTTCCAGCACTCGCCTTTGGGCGATGTGCTAAACTCGTAAAAGAACCTGTCCTTGACAGAGGACTCATAGTCGAACTATATCAGGCTCGAACTAGGAGCTGACGATGGAGAATTTTGCTTCCCACCCGCCACCCACTTCATAGCTACGGTCGAGGATTTGACCGATGAACTTGACTACGACTCCGAGGACATCGACGGTATGGATGACGATGCCGAAGAAGAAGAGGTCCAGAACCCGCCGTTCACCGGAAGCTGGACGGCCACTTCCTTGTATGATGTATACATGGTGGATGCACCAAAGGAGAACAGCGGCGAGGACAAGGAGATCCAGCTAAGGATAAAACTTCTGAAATACAGTCCAAGTGCCGGCGTCAGCGGCGCCGCTCTAAGTCACACCGCAGCAAAGACAGCAACACCGGCACAGGAGAAGACAACACTCCAGAAGGTGTCGAAGACAATGAAGACCCCGTCGATATAGCTAATGAACAAGATGAACGGGAAGATGGGCAGACCAGCCCTGACAAGCAGGCCACGCACGAAGACTCGGAGGACGGAAGTTATCTTCCGCTCTCCGAGGATGAGGTGAGCCTCGGCACCAACGATTTCATCATGCCTGAGGAACCTCTGGAGCAGGAGCGTTTCAAGCGCCAGCTAATCGCCACGGCAAGGATCCTGAAAAAGAAGCAGCAGCAGCTTCAAGCCGACCAAGATGTGCTCAATGATAAATGGACGGATGTACTAGCAGCCGAAGAGTACGGCCTCAAGCGCCCAACCAAAAGCTACCCAAAGCGCAAATTACTACCTCGGGTTGACGAGGAGGTGCCGAACTACATACCTCCATCATACAATGCGGCTGACCGACCACCACGTGGTCGAGACAAAACAGTAACTCACGCCGGACACCAGCCAGCCCCGCATCAGCGCACAGGCAGAGGTAAATTAGCCCATGGTCATACATATGACTGATAACCCACAAGTATAGGGGATCGCAACAGTTTTCGATAAGTAAGAGTGTCGAACCCAGCGAGGAGCTAAAGGTAGAACAAATATTCCCTCAAGTTCTATAGACCACCGATACAACTCTACGCACGCTTGACGTTCGCTTTACCTAGAACAAGTATGAAACTAGAAGTACTTTGTAGGTGTTGTTGGATAGGTTTGCAAGATAATAAAGAGCACGAAAATAAAACTAGGCACTGTTAAGGTAAAGAAGCAACTAAAGTAAATATAGCGAGTGTGGAAAAGTGGTGGTAGGAGTTGCAAAATTGTCCCTAAGCAATTGACTACTTTACTAGACCGATAGCAAGTATTATGTGGGAGAGGTCACTGCTAGCATGTCATCCCTGACTTGGAATTCTATGCACTTTGATTGGAACTATTAGCAAGCATCCGCAACTACTAACATTCATTAAGGTAAAACCCAACCATA